>NW_027397063.1:5780388-5911036 GCF_003265705.2 Callorhinus ursinus
CTCCCCCCTCCCCTCCCCTCCCCGTTCTGTTCCCTTCCCCCCTTGTGTTCTTTCCCTTCCATGGTGCTGTCTACCATTTATCCTACCTCTAGTGCTAACTTCTAGAGGGAACCCGCAGGTCGGTCTGGAGTTTCTGAGGAAATTGAACAAAGGGCCTTTTCTTTGCTTTAGGATCAAATAGAGTATATGAATATAACTGTAGTTTTCACAGCCAACTAGAAACCATAACTCTTAAGAGTCCCACCAAGCAAATGTCTTATATTTCATTGCTTTTGGTGAGCAGGAGTGTGGGGTAGAATTTCATATGTATTCACTCTATCATTTGCTTTCTGCTTTATCTTACTCATTTTTTGCCAGAGTGTTTTTTTTTTAAAGGTCCTTTTCTGTTGTTGTTGTTGTTGTTTAAACAGTTATAAGTCATTTTGATGCTAATGATTGTGAAGGTAGTGCTGCTGTATAGTCCAGATCTAAATCCAGAAGTTACTTAGCATTGACTGTGGATACCTTGCAGGACAGTTTTGCAAGATATTTGACGTCTGAATTTCAGGTTGAATAACAGTGTTTCCATTCTCAGAGCCTAATATCCCACCTGGATAGCGGAGGTGGGGGGGTCAACTACGTTTGTCTAGTGTACTTTGATTATCTCACCTAGAGTGTAATTCCTAGCTGAGTCCTTTTTTTACTTTTCTCAATCCCAAGGGTGTCCTCATTTAATGCCCTTGTCTGTATCCCATAGCTAGGGATTACATAATAAGAGGGTCTAGAGAAGAATAAGAAATTGAGCCCAGGGTTTTTATTGTACAGTGTTAAATTCCACTGTATTAATCTAGCTCTTATAAACTGAGCCCTAAAGAAAAAGACCATTGGTTTCCAGCATTGGACTCCTGGTCTGGGTTCTTCGTGGCTGACTGGGCAGGGTAGTCATATCCGTGTCATAGACTTGATGGAATACCCCACCTTTTTCCCGGTCCTGAGCACTGGGCACATAGTATCTCATATGTAATAGCCGTGGCTTATACTTGTTTGTGTATATACAACAACAACAACACACACACACATACACATATACAACACATATATACATATATATGTATATGTGTATATACATAATCTCACTCTCTAGAGAACTCTGCTCTAAAATTCACAACTCAGATCAACCCTTGTTGTCACTGGCATGCATACCTGGGAGTTATCTACTCTGAGTCAGACTCTTGGAGCTGGATGTTCCTAGTCCGTTTGGCAACAAACACATTTTATTATTGCCTCCTCCTACCATGAGATATCAGGAATTTGTGCTTTAATCCCTTAAAACTGTGACCTTTTAAATCAAAATATTATAGAATTAGTATTTTGGCGTATCTATAGATGAGTATATTTATATTTAGTAAATCTGATTGGCTTTGTGCATTCCTGATGAGTTGTGGATAATGTAACGTGTACTGCCATTGGCAATATATTTTCCAAGATACTTAAATTTTTGTCTCTAGTTATCTTCAGTCAACAGTGGTTATATTTAGAAGATGAAGTTTCTGTCTTTAATTTTGGGTAATAATAATATTTTCAAAAAGCTTGTGATAGCATCAAAGAGTTGAAAATCTGGTGTATTATTTTACAAGGGTGTGGTCTTCTGAGTTGTCATTTCTCCTCCCTGTAATTGATCAATGAAGAGGGATATTGGATGCCCCTCATGACTATTTCATGTGAAAGCTTCATGTATTTTCACTGCAGTCAGTAAGGAATGAGATTTCATACGTTCGGGTACTAATTTCACAGACAATTTTTTCATACTTAGTTATTTTTGTAAATTTCTAATTATGGTACAGGAGCCTAGAGATTACGATTACTAATCAATATCTGGATATAATGAAAGATCCCACATTTATCATCTGTTGATCACTTCTGTGGCCGGACAGTAGGTTGTGTGGTTTCCGATGGATTGTTCCATTTACTCTTACTATTTCCATTTTACCAATGAGGAGACTGAGCCTTAGTGGTGTGAACGAACTCTCCACAGCCGTTTAGGTGTTCAGTAGCAGAAGCAAAATTCCCACCAGAGTCTGTCTCTAAAGAGTCCATTCTTGGAGCACTAATCTCTCGGTCCCAGTCACTTAGTGGCTAATAAAATGCCCTTGAGCTTGAGAGTCCTCTTGTCCGGGAACAGTCCTTATTTTGACTGATGCTGTTAGGTGTCTTTCACAATTACTCAAGACCTGTTCATTATCTGTTTCAGATTTCATTTTGAGATTAATAATTAACCCTTAAGGGCTTTTCCCATTGTGTCAAGTTCAAACAAAAGAAGCTGACAAACTCCCATTATAAATCGAACATACATAACAAACAGCACAAGCCCCAACAAGAAATAACAGTCGACAAGTTTAGTGTTTGCTCCCCTGAAGCCTGGGCCAATGTCAGCAGTTAATTGCATTCTCAGAAATGTCATGGAAGCAGGGGAGGGTGGTGGCGTGGGTACGTGGCCAGGCTTACTCCTTGAAAACCGCGGCTGTGTTTTCCTTCATTCTGAGAAGCATGGAGCAGATTTATTTTTGATTGAGCCCCAGAGGGAGATGGTGGAGTCTTCTCGAGGATTAAATAGGTATAATGTATTACCAATTATTTCTGAACAATTCGTTGCTACGTCTTAAAGGAGTCTGGATGCCCTGTGTTAAAAACAAAACAAGCCCACGATTAGAAATTTTGGCTCCTGGTTGTTGATGGTTTTTGTTTTAATTAGTGGGAAGAAGCTGCTAACTCCAAATCTATGTATTGCTGCTGTGTAAAAATCACCTGGAAAACTTGTATTCCTGTTCACATGCACCTCCCTCCTGCAATAGGTATTTCATGCAGAGCAATGTATTTGTTTCTTTCTCTGACTCATATATACCAGGCCTTATAAAAAAGGGGGTACACATTCTATTTGTCCTTTTTAAAATTTATTTTAAAGCACATACTGCAGTTACCCCATAACGCACGTGGGCATGTATGCATACCCCCCGCCCCAATGCACATGAATCCTGGCATGGATCTGACCCATGCCAAGTGAGTAAGAAGTCTAAGAGCCAAGGATGATGCCTGGTTAGTCATTATTATCTTTCTCATGGTCTGTTTTATGGTTGATGGAGAGATCTGGATAAAGGAACATAGGAAATTGAGAGGGAAGACTACTCGATGTGGGTAGTGCTGGTGATGGTATTGATACTTGGAGCTGCCAATTAAGTAAACACCTTGATGACTTGGCTCTTTATTTGGCAAGAAGACTGAATCTATAGTCATAAAAATGAGCCCATTTTTGTTAGATGGTTCCCCACAATAATAACCCACAGAGTACTCAAGGTCCCACAGGCCATTAATAGATATTCCACCAAAAAAATAAAAAAGGTTTCCTGATTAAGAAAGTTCAGGAAACAATTGGTTAAAAAAAGTGAAATCCAATTCTTCAGTGTAAGAGCTTGAGTTCTCTCCTTTGACTATGGAATGCATTTTTCTTCGGGCATCTATGACTATTTCCTGTGTTTCTACAGAGTGTGTACAAATGTTGGAAGACAGTGTGGAGTTGAGAAATGAGCACAACACGTTTTGGAGGATGCAGACCTGGCTTCTGATCATGGTCAAGGTTCATGCTCTAGACAATAGATATGTCCCTTACAATTAGGAATGTTTCCTTTTTTAAGGATTTAAGCAGTATTCCAATTATAGATTCAGATACCAAAATGATCATCACCTTTTTTCCCCTGAGTAATCATAACACTCAGCTTAAAAAAATCACAGTCACATTAAACTGCCCTCCTGTCCTATTGTATACAGTTTCATAATCTATGTGTATTTTTTGTTTTTTTTACCTTGCCCTGTGAAGAGCATATATTTCATTGTAAAGTGTATTGGTGACATGAGCATCTTCTTGGCATAAGGAATTTTATTAAGTCACACCTTCATTTTTCCTGTACTCTGAGCTCATCGTAGCTACTTAGTTTTGGGGTCTTACATTGCACTTTTTGGTTTTTGCTTTATCCCCCCCCCCCAAAAAAAGGATCTTTAAAGCTGTTTCAGGAGCCTGAAGCCTTCCCCATCTTTGCATCCCTGTGAGATCTCGAACCAGCCAAGGGAAGGTGCTCATGGAATTGGGTTGAGTTCAATTGAGATGGAGCTCTGAAAGTAATGATTGGAGGAATTTTTTTTTTTTTTAAGATGAGAAACGTCATGATCTTATTTACCTTTATGGAAAACTGAGCCCAGCAGGAACAGCACAGATGGCAGTCTGTTCCTGTGAGTGTGGGGACGGAGTGAGATAAACAGAACAAAGCAGGTGGCTCTGGAGCTGGCCCCCTGGTGCCAACATTAGTTTAGGCCACACACAGTCCCCACTTCCCTGTGCTTGTTCAAGTGAGACATGGGTGGAACCAGAAGGCTGGTATTATTTTGGTCATTGAGCCCTAGTTAATGAATACACTTGATTAATCCCCTCCTTCTTCTCAGGGATGCTATTTTGAATGGAAAATCACTGTTGGAAAAGCAAATCCCTACACTGATTATGGACACAATACCCCCCCATTATATCATATCCCCCCAACCCCAACAGCTCCCTCTTCTGCAAAGCCCACGTTTTGGAAGCGCTTATTAGGAGCTGAATTTTTTTTTTTTAAGTTGTATTTATTTAAGTCATCTCCATGCCCAACTCAGGGGGCTCCAACTTAACAACCCTAAGATCAAGAGTCCCATGCTCCTCCCACTGAGCCAGCCAGGCCCTCCCCCCGCCCCCCGCCAGGGGCTGAATTTTACTGAGGGAGGAATATGAAGCCGTAGAGAAATTAAGTGATTTGCCGCAAATTGTCAAGTTATCCTGGCGCTCACAGAGGACTATCCATTGCCTACCTACTGTGAGTGTTCTTTGGTTTGGTGCTTGAACAAGTAAGCTTCCTACCCTATGGAAAAGCCGAATTAGGACCCCCAAACCAACTCTCTCAGCTTGTTTTCTCTCAAGGTGAATATTTTCAGAAGGGGGCATGCTTAGGGCTTGGGAGGGCCGTAGTGACGCCTGAGCCTTCCGAGGGTTGGTTTGGTTTAAATGTGGACCTGTCAGTTCCAGCTAGCTCAGAGGACTTGCTTTCCCAGTGTGATGCTGCATTAGTCATGAGCAGGGCGTAGGAGGGTGTTGAACAATCATTCCGACCCTCCTCCCCGTCACTGGGTTTTCAAGCTCAGCTTCAAGCCCAGCTGCATTAGAATTGAGGACATGCTGGGGACACCTCACCCCCCGCCCCAACCCTGCTGTGTGCTTGAAGTCTTGGCTCAGGGGTGGGAGAGGGTGGTGATTTCACATCCAGGGCTAGAGCAGAAATGTCACCACGGGGAAGCTTATGTACCCAGGACCTCCATAATTTATGTGTTATGCGGTGGGGGGTGGGAGAGGATTAGGGGTGGGGGCGGTGTATTTGTGTTTTCCCAGTTTGCAAATAATGTTTTGATACAGTTTTCCATATTGAAGTAAAAAAAGTAAAAAAGAGCCATAATTCTTGATGATGGTGGCTACCATCATAAGCTCAGAGGGATGCAGTTATCTAGAAATATATGACATGGGCCCCTGGCCAGCTCAGTTGGTAGAGTATGCGACTCTTGATCTCGGGAGTGTAAGTTCAAGTTCCATGTTGGGTATAGAGATTACTTAAGAATAAAACCTTAAAAAAAGGTTCTTAGAAATATATAGCAAAGATGACATCATGAAAGTGAGGCCACTGTCCTCAGTGACCCCTTCATGCCCTGGAGCTTGGGGCTACCAGGAACACCTCCAAGTAGATCTTCTTTCAGAGCTCAAATCTGGTGGGTCAGTCAAGAGCACCTGCTGGGTAGACTGTTGTAAACATTTGTGGGGGAATAATCTGTATTCTTTCTGTTCCTTTGGCTGACATTGATGCCATTATTAGGTACTGGAGAAAAAATCCGCTGGGCATGTGATGTTTAATTTTATATGTTAACCCTAGGCTGTAGTGCCCAGTTGTTTGGTTAAGCAGCAGTGTAGATGTTACTATGAGGTAGTTTTTAGATATGATTAGCATTTAAATCAGTAGGGATTGAGTAAAGTAGATTATCCTCCGTAATGTAGATGGGCTTCATCCAATCACTTGAAGGCCCTGTAAGAGTAAAGACTGAGGTCTTCTGGACCGAAGGAATTCTGCCTCAGGATGCCTTTGGAGTCAAGATAGCAGCAGCATCTCTCCCCTGGGTCTCCACCTTGCCGGTCTGCCCCACAGATTGTGAACTGGCCAACTCCTACGATTGCATAAACCAATTCCTTAAAATATCAGTCTCTCTGTCCATCCGCCCATCATCCATCCGTCCATTTGCATCCTGTTGGTTCCCTTTCTCTAGAGAGCCCTAACACAGGACACGTGTGCCATGGACCGCCATGTCAAAAAGTAATAAGCTGATGATTCTCTTAGAACAGACAAGTGTTCCAGGAACTGGTAACTGGGGGGATTTGGAGGAGAAGAGTGGTAAAGCAGATCTTGGAAGACCAGAGCTTTGCACGGTTTTCCAATAAAACCCTCCAACATAAAAAGAGAATTAACTTCTAACCACTCCATGTGCCATTTTATTTTGGGGAAAAGATGAATATTTCACCTTAAAAAAATCATAGACATTTAAAATTTTACTCCATTATCAACCTGCCCCAGCTTCTCTGCCCTCACTAACCTCCTGAGTAAATCTGAGTCAAAGTGACTCTTCAGAAAGATGCCCCTTTATCCCGATGCATCTTCTCTCTGCTGGCCTTGCCAGGGGTCTTTGTATGTCAGGTAGCAGAGCAAGGATCCAAGGGACTGGATTCAGGAAGGACATTATATGCATCTTGAATGTGGGTTAGTTGGGGTTTGCAGTGCTGAATGCACTGAGTGAGCAGCAGAGAGGGGTATTAGGGATGGAGATTAAAGGCAGGGAGACCTAAGTTGAAGGATAGAAATAGAAGGAGCAGATTATAGAGAGTCCTTCAGGGACTTTGGAGGAAGAAGAGGGGAAGAAGGAAAAGACGGAAAGAAAGGAATTTCATGAAGAAAGAAAGAAAGAAAGTTCGTGAAGTCCCAAAGAAATACCAAGGAAGAGTATTTTCAGATACATTGCCTCAATCCTCAGCACAAACCCTCAAGGCAAATTTCCCATTTTGCAGATGGAGACAGCGATATACAGGGATGTTAGAGAACCAGCTCAAGGTCACAAGGACGTTAGATGGCAGCTAAAGGCAGATCTGACTGAACCCAAAGTCTGTGTTACGTTGACAAATCAATGCTACCTTCTCGGGGGAATCATAAGCGTGGAAGGTTTTGACCCTAAATAGTGTGTCAAATTTGAACTATCACTGGTTAGTCCCATGGAGGGGTCCAGAAGGGGGTTACAAAGAGGGATGTGTGCTGAAGACCGAGATTCAGGTAACGGGAAGCGTGGAAGGAAGTGAATGTATTAAAGAGAAAAGTTCTCCATATGGAGAACTTGGTAGAAGGCTATGGGCAGGACCTGCAGTCGGGGTCAGAGGCATATCTGCAAAGTGCACGGAATCCAAGGCAAGGAATCATGTTTTGGTGGGGGACGGATACTGATGGGAGGCCATGGCCATTTGAACTTGTGAGCGAGAGCTCTTTTAGTTACCAGTGGTTTTCTGGGTGGGAAGCTGGCCAGACAGAAGGAGGATTTCTTCCAGAAGTTGAAGCCTTTTCTTCCCACCTAGGAGGACCAAAATTTCATTCAAAACTCTTTCAAAAATGATTTTTCTTTGTGTGTTGTTGTTGTTGCTGGCCTTTTTTTTTTTGTCTTCCAGACTATGTAATTGATATTTCTTGGCTACTTATGCTGGCTCTCTCTCAGATCCCCCACACCAAAAAATGCGGCCATGCTTGCAAACTCGTTTGTGCTTATTGCTTCTTGGCCAGTCATTGTATTGTCTTGTGGAGGGTGGAGATCAGCAGGTTGCAAAAATGAGTCCCTCCTTCCTGTATCATTTTCTTTTTCTACACATGGCATCGTTTTATTAAGCACCGGTGAAGGGATATTGACCAATGTCTTGATTATAGAAAACACCATGTTATGGCCCCCAGTGAGAGCTTGTCCTGTCAGCCCATAACTTCAGAGCAGCCTCAAGTTCTCAGCTGAAGTTCTTCCTGAAGGTTCTGGGAGATTTTGACATTGCTGTGATGTTGCTTCACAAGAAGACTAAGCTGTCGGGAAAATTTGGACTATATAGACGGGGAGACTGAGGAATTTGTCAAATAGGCTTACAAAACTAACATTAACCACAGATTTGGGGATAGTTTTTGTTGTTGTTTATTTTTTTTTAAACTTTTAAAAGATTTTTTATTTATTTATTTTTTTTACCATAATGATGTTTTTTTCTGCTGCTGGAGAGTTCTCTTGCAGCTTGCATACCCCACCTGTCCACTATGCCCCCAGGGGAAACAGTAAGCCTGGACCAAGGTGGAACAAGACAGGTAGAAGGGAGAGGGGGAAGGAATAGGTCCTCCACGTGGTTTTGTTCAAGCCGGGGTCATGTGGCCAGGGCAGGAGGCATGCCTGTGAGCTTTCACACGCCGTCTTTTCTCAGCTTCCGGATCAACTTGCTCTGTGCAACGGCAACCGTCTTCGATGTCACATGGATGCGTGAGATGCTTTCCTTAAGGTGGGAGAAGGAAATTTCAGAATTTATATTTCTGTCAATCACGTGCATTTAAATTTTTGCCTATTTCTGTTTGGTTCACATAAGTGATGCACATTATTAACATACACAGAAAGGTAAAATGTGCATCATTCATTTGAACAATAGCCCATGTATGTAAGTTATACGTTAGTTAAATGATCGATGATACACACTCATCCTGTTTTAGATGGGCGTGCTCAGAACGATCTTATTGAGTGAGGATGCCCATAAAGCCATTTGCACACTAGTGCCTCGGACAGGAGTGTACTCATTAGTTCTAAGAAGGCAGGCCGGTGTCTGTTTTGCTCGCTTTGTGTGTGGTCTCATAGATATTACTTGGCAATGAATGTCAAGCTTTTTCAGCTAGTGGCTGTCATACAAGAAACAGATTTGCTTTGCAATTTTATGTATCGGTTTTTCTACATGGGGACTTTGATGTATCACTGTTTCAGAGATGTTCCCATGGTTTCCCAGGAACCGTCTTTATGTGAAAGAGGCTGATTATCCTCTTTGGACTACAGGGAGTAGTCAGAAAAAAGTCATTTGTTTTTTTTTCTTTTCCCTTCTACTTTTAAAAATCAAGTCTGCAGCCCCTTCATGTGCTTTTTATTTCCCTCCCAATTTTTAATTCAGTTAGGATAAATGTTGGTCGTTCTTCAGCCAAAAAGATCTCACACCAACGTTTGAAGTAAGGATTGGTCTGTTCCATCTTGCATTTCTGGGGCCAAACTCACTGGCACTTCTTGCCTTTAATTGAATCATGAATTTACTGGAAAGAGGCTCTCACAATGGTTCCAATTATGATATAGGTTTTAACTTAATCAAGCGGGTTAAAGAAACGTGGACTTCCTTTCAAGGGTAAGGAGCACAGAAACTTCTAGACCATCCACTCCATTTAAAGAGATAGATGGTCAGGAAGGTTGGCTTGAGTTGAGTTGCTTGTGGCCCTAAAGTGAGTCCATGTCTTTCCTGCCGTGGCTCTGGACCCGCTGTCACAGCCGTACCCCCAGGGTTCTCCGGCGTAACCAGATGGTGGCCTGAGGCCTGCTGTCAGCTCCTGGTTTCACTCACATGTGGGAGGGACGGCGATTGTCCCCAGATGCTACATTTGCAGTAGGGTCTGGTGCGCTGTTGTGTGCGACCCACGTGCATTTCACTGTGATCTCTACAGCTTTGGAGCCTCAGCCGTGTAGTCAGTGATCTTAGTTAAGTAATAAACCCAATCTCAGGGCGAGTCAGGAGCGTGGTGGGTGTCCTGGGGACCTAGAGAGTTCTGGGGGCTGAACTCTAATCTGATTTACATTTTAACTTCATGGCACTGAGCCTGAGGCCGCATTTTATTTTTGTGTTAAATTATTGATGCTATTTCTTCCATTTATTATTATAGCCATTGGCTGAGTCAGTAGAAGGTGTGGTTGAGATAATGGTTTAAACTTCTGGGCTCTCACGGGTCATCAGAGGTTGTGTGTGTGTGTGTGTGTGTGTGTGTGTGTGTGTGTATGTGTGTGTGTTTAAAGTTCTTGATTATACGATGGAATTGGCCAATATTTGTGTCTCCATAAATCCTTCCTGATCCAGGCATTTTGGCAGGGTTTCTTTTCTTCTTCCCTCCCTCTCATGTTCTTTCCCTCCCTCCCCCATCTCCTTCCTTCCTTCCCTCCCTCCCACCTACCTACTTCCTTCCTTCCTTTCTTCCTTCTTCCCTCCCTCCCTTCCACCTACCTACTTCCTCCCTTCTTCTACCCTCCCTACTCCTTCCTTCCTTCCTTCCTTCCTTCCTTCCTTTCTTCCTTCCTTCCTTCCTTCTTCCCTTCCCTTCCCTTCCCTTCCCTTCCCTTCCTTTCCCTTCCTTCCCTTCCTTTCCTTCCCTTCCCTTCCATCTACTTCCTTCCTTCCTTCCAATGCGCTGCTAATGTGTTCCAACCCTGGTTACTCTGTGCTTACATGGAAGGAACACCGCATTTCTAGTAGGATCACAATGAATTCCCACCTCTCAAGTATAAAACTTTGGAATTGAGTGCTCCATTTTTGACCTCATGGTGGAAGGTGTTATTGTCACCTTCTTTGTCAGTTATCAAAATAGAAATTTCAGAAGCATCTCTCCCTTCTTTTTCTCCTTCCCTTCTCATTTCTGACAGTAAATACGTGGCCACTGAGTCCTGGGGATTCTGCCTGCCGTCCTTACTACTTCAAGGCTCTCACTGCCCCAGTTTAGGCCACCTTATCTCCAGCCCACCGCTGCCTGATTGGTTCCTTGTAACTGGCTGCCACCTTCTCTTCCCTGCAAGCCAGAGTGGGCTGGGGAGAAGTGCTGGATTGGGCACCTCTACTAATAGGATCCCATCACATACTCCATTACACATAATGTCTGATTCCTTTGTGTCATCCGTAGTCCCAACCCATCTTTTTAGCCTTACCATCTCCAGCTCCTTTCTGTGCATCTACCTCTACAACACTGGACTGATGGTTTCAGCCCTCAGAGCCTTTGCTCTTTTCCTGGAAAGTTCTGCCCCTCCCCCCCCTTTTGCATACTCCCTCCTGTCCCTGTTTATTTCCTCCCATCCTCACAAGCTAAGCCAAATCCTATTAGCCCATCAGGACCCGGTTCAAATGACAGCTTCTTCTGGCAGAATTAGCCTATTTCTTCTTATCATTCACTATTAATAATGTCAGATGAGCCCTGACAACCCTATCTCCGAGTGGATAGGTGACCATCGTTTACTCGATTTGGGGCATCATAAGGCAAATGGTCTCTTTCCTCATCCTGGACATAACAGTAGATGCTCAATAAATGTTGGTTGGGTTAACTGTTGGTAGCAGTCAGCAAAATTATGTAGACTCTTCCCCAAACAGTTCACAAGCAGTTTTTAGATAGCCGTAAGCATAACTATTTAAGATCTACTTTTATACGCTCTATTTCATAAGATGCTACCAATCGTAAGGCCCACCATTATTTTATGTACCACTCAGAAAGAAAATGGCTCCAGTGAAACCACACTACACTATCGTGACTGTAAGGCACATTTAATTTCAGAGATGTTCAAAGTGAAAAATGTGTTTCTTAGAATCAGTGAAATAAGGAACTGTGTTTTTTACCTGCTGGAGCTTGTGTAGTCTTAATTCTATAACTGCAAAAGAGTTGGAGGTGATTTACAAATAAAAAATTGAGGTCATCTTAAATGGGTTTTTTTACTTTAAAATGAGAGAGTAAAAGAGCATTTTGGGCTGAGTAGCCTAGGACTGCCTTGGGATGCTAGGCCTATGGAACCTTGACCTCTCACTCTTGTCTCATGAGTGAGCCCTAGTTTCTTCCTTTTTCTTTTTATTTATTTATTTTTTAAAAAAGATTTTATTTATTTATTTATTTGATTGAGAGAGAAAGAGATCGAGTAGGGAAGGGTGGAGGGAGAGGGAGAGAGGGGGAGAGAAGCAGACTCCCTACTGAATGTGGAGCCCTTCATGGGGCTCGATCCCAGGACCCTGAGATCATGACCTGAGCTGAAACCAGGAGTCGGACACTCAACCAATGGAGCCACCCAGGCGCCCCTAGTTTCCTCCTTTTTAGAAGATGGGGACTTACAGGTAAAGAATCAACCCCATTTTGAAAATCCTTGGGAGGAATGCCTTTAAAAATTTGTCACCAATCATCTTATTTGACATTGAAGTAGAAGATTCTTTGCTGCACTGAAATGTTTTCCTTAGTCTTTGATTAATGTTCTCTGTTACCCCCTAAACACGTATCAGGATTGATGTTCCTGATATCCCCTTACCAGTGGCGTTGCCCAGGACCCGTTACAGTGTCCCTTTTTCTGTAGGGCAGCTGTGTTTCCAGCTGTCATACTTGCTCGTTGAGTTTTGGTTACTAAATTATCTTGGTAATCTAGTATATACACACATACATAATATTTTTAGTTTCTCTTCCTTCCTCTCCAACCTTAGTATCTGGTTTACGGAATCATGCATGCCTTCTGCCAACACAAATACCACCAGCAGCAGGAAGAGAACCAAGGAGCAGCTACCAGCTGGAGGGCGTGATTCTTTCTGATGGGCCCTGTAGGCTCAAGCATGAGGGGCCAACAGTGTGGAATTGGGGCTCCCCAGCCCAGTAACCTCTCCAGAGGGGCCTCTGGTATTTTCTCTCTCCTCTATGTCAAAGGCAATCCCAGCCCGTTTCTGGCAGGCATAGTTGCCACACGGGCTGCTGGGGTGAATGGCCTCACCCCAGGGAGCTCTTCCCTGACTCACAGAGTGGCCCTCCCATTGCTGCGTGGGAGAGGCAGCTCCAGGTCAGGGAACTGTTGGATCTGGACGGCGGCAAATGGAACCAAATCGCTGGGGCGACCACATCCTGCTCTGCTTCCTGATGAAGAAGAGGGACCCCTTGACAGCTCGATTACATTTTGGGAAGAAAGACTTTCCTCCTGGCTGCTCAGCGAGAGAACAGGTGAAGGGAGAGTCCAGGTTGTAGGGGTTGGAAATGGCAGGTTACCCTTTCACACCGTTGGGTCACTGGGAAGGGCCCAGAGAAGGTCTTGGAGGCAGACAGCAGCTTCTGGTTCTGAGAGTCTCTGCTCTTAGCATACCCTTCCTCTCAACTGATCCCCCAAGGCTGTGTCCTTCAGGATGGAGACACCCCTAGTCTCCAGTCTCCAGGCTATATACCACAGGCATGGAAAGCCAGAAAGATCTAGAACCAAATTCCCCCTCTGGAGCTGTAGTCCTTGACCGTGAAATAAGAGCTGCCCTAACCCACACCCATTCGCCCCAGTGGTTTGGGATCCGAGGCTTCTCCCTGTGCCTGGGGAGGCTTCTGTACAGCTGGTGTGGGAATAGGAGGCAGGTCTGCCCAACAAGATGGACCTGGGTGACATGATTCCGGAAAAGATGTTTAAAATCTCTTCTAACTAAGGCACTGATGTGCTTTGGAGGAGGTAATTCTGGTGTGCAGTTTAAGGCTTGTGCACTCTGCTATGTCTCATGGGAGGTGTGGAAGCACTTTGAACGCAGTACTGTCCTCTTCCACTGTTCCTTCCCTGGGAACACCCCGTTAGGTTTAGCCACAGCATGGTGGAATGCTCGAGGACAGATTTCAGCATTAGCAGTTAACCAGGTCAGCCCCGCTTCCTTTTTCTTTGGGGATCAAACGTTCCATTCTCTCTCGCAGCGACATGGGCGTGCTTTTCTGACATGACTCAAACTTGAAACTGAGAATTTAGGAGCGAGGAGCCCAGAGCTGAGTGGGCTCTCACAGCACATGGTCACTCCTCTTGGAATGTTGGGTGGAATGCTCAAGTGTTCGGTAGCTTCACGGCTTCTTAGTGGGAATGGTGGTACTTAGATTTTTGAGAAATTACGTGGTTCTCATGGTCTGTCCTGAGAAAGCTATTAAATCCGTTTTGGTAAGCTGGGCCTCATCTGAGCCCCTGTTGGGCCAGGCCGTGGGGGTGTCTGGGAGATTTGATGGCCAGCTGTGTAACACAGCCCTCTGGGACTGGCAATTTCCAAACTCTCGGACGAAGCTGGGAGGGAGCTCCGTAATGAGTGATGCAATGTTGGAGTTACATGCATTGGCAGTTGCCAGTGTCCAACAATAAACACCAAGAACCGAGGGAAACTTAGAAGAGTATTTTGGCCTAAAGCCACTGACACCCTGCCAGACAGATAGTAAGCATTCCATAAATGGTAGATTGCGCTGAGTCGGGGTAGAACATGTTACTTCCCTTTGAAACACACTGACTTTACTCCTATGAGATATGGTAATGTCTGTCCCCGCCGAACCTGTTGGTTAAGTATTTCCAAAGATTCACTGTTCTAAAATTAAAAGTTATTATTTTAGTAGAGATTTCTTGACTTATAGCTGGCTTGAAAATACTCATTCTGTGAACATGTTTCCTCAGTTACCTTGGGATACATTTGGATCTGGTGGGAAGTAGCGTTGCTCAAAACAAGTGGAGTACTGGGATATGGGAACTTTCAGGGATTTTGTGCAGCTGATGTGGGTGTCTGTTTTTACCTGTCTCAAAAACTGTTGGGCCAAAGCCACATCATCCATACTCTAGGGAATAGGAATTTGGAACCCCCATCATAGCCTGTTCATCTGTGCTAAGAATCCTGGTCCTGCCTTGAGTCATCACATGGGTCTCCTGGGAGGGAAGGGATGGCACCTCTTCTCTGTGCTAGAGTCTCAGTTTTCACACAAAGTAGACAAGCTCACCCCTGGTGGAACCCTCTCATGCCAGATGAGGGTGGTCATCCCGTAGCATGACCCAGCTATACTTGGGCATGAGCCAGATAGCCCTACCTTTAGCTTACCGCCCGTCAGGACTCTGTGGAGAGCAAACAGTGATTAAGGAGAATTTCCTGGAACATTATACAGCCTCTCGGCTCTTCAGCAGTATTCTGCTTCTTCAGAACTTCTGTTACTGAGTTGTGATTTTCTTTTTAAATCAATTTTCAAGAAGAAACATCCATGTGAAATGTGTCACTGAGCCCATGTGGAAGGATATGGTCCAGAACATTGCTTATCATATCACAGTGACCTCAGAGGACCACTGTGGAAATTTCTGTCTGATCTTGGTACCAAGAACATTCATCCTTCTTCTGAGCAATTGATTAGGAATTGTGAATCACACAACTGCCATGTTTTCTCAGTTTGAGTTGGCTGTTATAAAGCTTACTATAAATGCGACTGGCTGGGTAGCTTGATAGGGTGTGCATAGTTACCCTTATTCTCTCTTATCATCCTTTGGGTTTCTTTTGGGTTTTTTGAGGTTAGTAATTTCTTCTATTTTAGATTATGTATATATGTATTTTTAAGATTTTATTTATTTATTTTGGAGAGAAAGAGTGTGCATGCATGAGCAGGGGGAGGGGGAGAGGGGGAGGGAGAGAGAATCTCAAGCAGACTCTGTGCTGAGCATGGAGCCCAATGTGGGGCTTAATCTCATGACCCTGAAATTATGACCTGAGCCGAAACCAAGAGTCGGACATTCAACTGACTGAGCCACCCAGGCGCCCCTAGATGATACATTTTTGAAAGTCACTCACTACTGAATCCTTTGTTGAATAGAGTAATGGTTAAAAAATATGTAAAAAAGATGACCAGTGAATTTAATTTCTGAACCATGTAAAATTTTTCAGTGCCCCAGATCCATCCATCCATCTATCCAATACTGATTTTTAGACTAAGTATGAATACTAAAAACTAATTTTCTTTTGGTGCTTATTACGTTTAAAATTAAAATTCAGGATTCTGACTTGTTCAGGATTTTGATCTAAGACCTCTATAGCCTCCTTCCTTCTCCTCCTCATTTTTAAGGTTCAAGGTAAGGGGGAACTTCCTGATTCTCATTAATTCACTAACTATGGAACAGTTTGGGGCACTGAAGTCATGATGAACAGAGTAAAAGTTAACATCCTTAAGTAGCATTTTATAGTTTTTGTGTAACGTTTCATGTTGATTCTCTGTCTTTGAACAATCATTTCAGGTAGGTAAGTAAGGTAGATAATCTTACATCCTCATTTTTCCTGTTGAGTTTCAGAATAGATCATTTACTTGCCCAAGGTCACATAAGTAAGAGAGCCTGATGCAGGAGCTTGGGTATTTTGAGGGCAAGTACAATATCCCTTTCTCTATATATTTTGGTTTCTGGAACTTTCAGGGACTTAAAAATGATAGGATGCTCCTTGGGAGTGTTTTTTGAAGGTGAAAAAGAAAGTTCTGGTCTGGCAGGCTTTTTAGGAGAAGCTATGGATCAACTGTCACGGACACAGTATTTCTGACATCAGCTCACCTCAGACTAGAAGGTTGGGGCCGTGGGACCCCTCAGCCTTGTCAATTTTTGCAGGTATATGAAGCCGGAGATTAGTTTTGGTAATTCCTTCCCCCCACCCCCAGCACGCACACTTCCCTGTGAAAACTGCTTGACACCTGACACAGCAATGGACTCCAGGAGTTGATGATGAATCAGAATGAGATTAAAAAACATGGTACATTCAGCGTTCAGGCCCTGTCATTGTAATGCAAGCGGGCCCCTGGTATTGCCGGATTGCGTCAGAGTGGTGTGTGTGTTGTGACAAATTGGGTGGATCACATCTTCCAGCTGCATCAGTCGATTCCCTTGTTGCCCCGCAACAAATTTAAGGTGACTCGTGTCATCCCACTTATAACACGGACCCAATTTCAATGAGTTAGGCATCCTGTTTTCAGGAAGCCCCAGTAACAGTGGCCTTCCATAGAGGACTTCTTTCAGTTTACAAATGCTAAGTAAGGTGAAATCATAGCTAACGTTTATTGCAAACTGACCACAGGGTAGGCGCGAAGCTAGTCATGTAACATACATGATCTTCTTTAGTGCTCGTAATAACCCAGTGGTTTAGGAACTATTCTGTTGGAGAGGGGTGATATGTAGAGTTTGCCCCCAAATCACCCTGCAGGTGACTGGTGAGGCCAAGATTTGACCTGATGCATGCAGTAGGACTGAGGCTCAAACCCCCAGCACTGAGCCTGATGCCTGGCTGCCTTCCGTTGAACCTGAATTCTTTGCAGTGCTCGAAGAAAACTCAGAGTACTGTAATCGTTCTTGGGTGCCATGGTGGAGCTAACCACTCCAGGCAAAATGAGTGCTTCTTGGCATGTTTGCAACCACAGTGTATCTGCTGCTTGCAAAAGAACACACGTGACGCTCTTCATTCGTCCATGTCACGGGTCAATTCCGCAGCCGGGGTCACGGGGAAAAATTTTCCCCCACGCCCAGATCAGACGAAAATTCTACCAGATACAACTCAATTTTGGTTTCTTGCAATGTTTTATAAATAATGCCCCGTAACTCTCATCTTCTTCCCCACATTGTTCTTCTACTCAGGAATTAGAAGGCTATAGATGGAGAAAACTTGTAGTACTGGTAGCTAGAATACATATTTCTTTTAAAGTCTAAGAAAATGTGTTATCAGCTTCTGTGGTGCAGGTGGAAGGGCAGCCGTCTGCAGGCCCCCATTTGCCAGCAAGAATCCAGCCTGCAAATTATTGGCAGAGGGCACCGTAATGAGTCCATTTCAATATAAATGGGCTCTTGCTTGTTAATTTCTGCCAGTTCCTAGGCAATTCAGGAACTGCTTTGAAAATCTGAAAATTCGCAGAGAACAGCTTCAGGAGGATGCCTAGGAAAAGAGAGAGAACAGGCTAGCAATGGGGGATTATGGAAAGGGCACGCATTGTAGGGTAATGATGGGGAATTGCTGAGGATGCGTGCTTCCTTCCTTGAAAAGCGTGAGTCACCCACTTAAGGTTTTCCGAGATAAGGAAGAACCGCAACTTCACTGATTGTTCTGTGCTGTGCGGATGTGTGCATTTATTTATTTACTGCCTCTGTGGGCTGCCTTCCACAAAGTAGGCAGTTTTCTCCATGTTCCTGTTCAAAGCGTTGGGCGCCCCGGGTCCTTACCTTGCTGGAACCCCCCAGCAATGGGTGGTCGCGGTGGGTAGCCCCACAGAGGACGAGTGTGGGGAGGAGGGTGATAAGGTGCAGCCCCCCACCAAGGAACCCCCAGACTCTCTTCCTTTCTTCCTTAGTATTTGCAATTTCATCTCAGAAGGCAAGCTTTTTTTTTTTTCCCCTTAAAAAAAAAATATCATTCATACTGCTTGTTCCTGGAGCGTCCTTGTGTGTTTATCCTCTGTGTTAAGTAACAGTTGAGATATTTCACTAAATTCTTTTCTGTACATATTCTTCACAAGTTGCCTCCTCTGAATTTGATGTTTGACCAGCTGAAAACGTGTACGCGATGAGTTCTGTGTATTTGGTGTTTTGTTTTACCGTCTTTTAACGTTTTCTTCAACTTCTGTTGTAAATGTGGCTCTGCTTTGGTAGTAACCGAGACTCTTACTTCCTTTTATTGATTATCTCTGTTCATTGAGACCTTTTGAAGATGAGGAGGGAGCCATGGAAATCATTCCATAGTAACCTGTTTCTGTTAGCCGCTGTTGTTCTCCATAGAAATAGGGGAAAATGATAACTTAGTCTGTAGGACTGGTTCTTACCATAAATATAGATATGCTTGCACATATTTATGTTTCTGATTATCCCTGCGCTTTATACCTGTAGCTAAAGGTTGCACAGTTTGATTTGGGGTTTGCTGTCACACACAAAATGGATGTTGGAGAATTGAGGAGAGTGGGCTCCATGGAAAAGGCCCATTTTCTGTGTTCTGGCTGACAACTTCTTTTCTCTTTTCCGTCCTCTGCAGGTTTTTGGCACATCCTCCGAGACTCAGATGAGACCATGATGGCCTCCCCGAGGGGCGGGTGCTGATACCTCTCCCGAGTCCCTTCCACTATTCATCCTGACGCCATTCCCAATCTCAGTATCTAAATGCCACAGTGCTCTTCGGGCAAGTTGGGTTGGGAACCACTGTTGCCTTGTAAGGTAGGTTTGTATATGTGTAGTTTTGAGCCCGTATACATCCACAGGAATTAATGGAAATGCGTCCAAAGTGGTGGGACAGATACATTTTAGTGTAATTGCAATTGCTGGGTTGCATATAGCTCGTGGGAAAAAGAATTTGGAACCACTTCTTTGGATTAGGGTTACACCCATCTAAGAATTCAAAAGCATTAGCATTAAAATTTAGAAAAGAAAAGGAAAAGCCGGTACCTATGAGATCTTTTCTCCCCCTGTGAACTGCCCTCAGGGTCTTTTAAATTTATCCCTGAGCTTCACCATCTTTATATTGGATTATGTTTGAAAAAGACAGAGCTATAGCTGCAAAATCTTAGCTCCAAAACAATGATATATTTTGTTTCTGGCTTGGATAATCTTTAAAAAGCAAAATAAATACAGTCAAAATAATAATCTTTCTAAATCAAAGATCATCTTTTATTTGCAAAACTTTCCTGTTTAGTCTCTTGTGTTAGGGGTATTTGCGTGGGACTTGGCAAAACACTTTTCATGGGTTTGTAAAGATTTAGCAAAAACTTTCAGAACTTTGTCTCAGTTTAATCTGAGCTCCCCCCTACCAATTACCCCACCCCTGTCTTCAAGCTCAGCCTCCAGTAGAGAAAAAACAGGCTTGAAACCAAGACCTCCCACTAGAAGCTAATTTTAAATTTGCAATCTGTTGTCTTGTGATTTTCGCTTCAAATTTAACTTTGAAATAAATACATTTCATCCTTTCTCCTGCAGATTTGGAGGTCTGTTTTCAAGTCGTAGAAGGGTGATCATTATGTTTATTTTAATAAGTTTTTAAATACCTCAGGGGAGTGAAAAATTATATTATTAATGATTATAATTTATATGCATCATTAAATGCCTTATGCTTGGCTTTCACAATGTCCTTACCGATGACTGAGAAACCTTGCTTTAGTAGTTCACTTTTGACTTGAATGTGTTATGAATTGGGTCAGCTTGGGCCCCCTAATGAGCTCTAATGTTTTATATATTTGAAGAGCCCATGTTAAAGGGGGTCTGCATGAGGAGCACTCCCATTGAGAGCTGTGTTAAGACGTTAGTATATTTAGGTAACCAAGACAGGGATGGGTAAGTCATGGTCCCTGCCCCTGGGCCATTATAATAAGGCGGGAAGGGGGTCCATACAAAGCAAGACAAGTGTGTCAGTGTGCAGATAACCACGCAGCAGACGTCATGTGAAGAGGTCAAGCAAAGTGCTGTTGGAATGTAGAGAAAGCATGATTAAATCCAAGCTAGATAGTATTTTCTTTACCTTAGGTAATTTTTCCCAGCCATCTGTTTTGAGTTTGGGTTTGGTGTCGTTTGTTGTAGCTGTCAGCATAGTGCCCACATCCTCACTCTCTTCAATTATCCAAAAAACCCAGGGACTTAAAACATGTTAACATGTTTTATTTATTTTTCTTTCCTTAAAATGAATTACAGGTTTAGTGCAGAAACTTTAGAAAATACCAAAAAAAGGTTTAAGTTTTTGAAAAATTAAAATTACCCGCAATCACTCTATCCAGAATAGTTGCTTTTAAAATTATTACAGGTCTAGTGTGTGTGTGTGTGTGTGTGTGTGTGTGAGAGAGAGAGAGAGAAAGTGAACATATTATTAATATTCCTAAAGCAAATTTTAACCTGCTCAAAACCATTTTCGTGGATGTGCATCTCAAATGTTTTTACTTCTGAGAATAAGCAGAGTTTTGCTCCAGTGATGTTAGACCCTACAGTAGAATGATCTTTTTTGATTATCTACTTCTGAACAGGGCAAGCCTTGGCAGGCTGGCCCACAAGACTGGGCTTGGATCACAAAGAATGGGAAGGCTGGAGAAAGGGTGGATCTCTCTGCTGTCTGTTTGGGGGACTGCTCCAACTGCTGGTCTCATCTAGGGAATTCGAATTCCTGGACCATAAAAATATAGGCTCCTTAGTTCTCAAGGTGATGAGGTTATTTCCAGTTTCCTTTGTATCTTCTTCTTTCTCTCACTCTTTTCCCTCTGAACAATCTGAAGTTATAAGAGTATTTTTCTTTGTTCCTCTCTGCCCAGAGACCTTGACCATGGGGTGGTTTTCTGTTTTTTTTTTTTTTTTTAATTTTATTTATTTATTTGACAGAGACACAGCGAGAGAGGGAACACAAGCAGGGGGAGTGGGTGAGGGAGAAGCAGGCCTCCCACAGAGTGGGGAGCCCGATGCGGGGCTCAATCCCAGGACCCTGGGATCATGACCTGAGCCGAAGGTAGACACTTAACTACTGAGCCACCCAGGTGCCCCATGGGGTGGTTTTCTATTAACTGGAATGTTTTTTCACGTAATATGAAGAAAACGTAACATTAGTGTGATTAGAAACACAGCTTGCATGATTTATCTTGGATCATACAGGTTTTGCCTTTCTTTTTTATTTGTGTTCTGTTTCTCTACTCCTATATAATAATTGATGTTCATAATGATTTTGTGTGGACATTGCAAGCAGTTAAGCTTCTCATTTATTTCAAGAATGCTTACCTTTACTCAGGGAGCATAGTTATAGTAGCTGCTTTATTTTATTTTATTTTATTTTTTGGGGAGGAAATTCCTAAAGAAAAACATTTTACTTTTTTTTTTTGAGAGAGAGAGAGCGCACGCATGTGTGAGCGGCAGGGAGGGGGCAGAGGGAGAGAAGAGAAGAGAGAATCTTAAGCAGGCTCCATGCCCAGTGCGGAGCTGGACATGGGGTCTCTCTCATGACCCTGAGATCATGACCTGAGCCAAAATCAAGAGTCAGACGCTTAACCAACTGAGGCACCCAAGAAAAAAATTTTAATATTGAAGAATTTTTTTTTTCCCATTTCATTGATGAATTTGGCTGCGCTTTGCATACATTTCCTAGCATGAGTCCCAGAACACATTGGCCTACAGTTTCAACCATGTAAGAGCTGCTTTAAAAGGCTTTGTGTGCTATTCCAACATCTGGGTCACTTTAGGATTGACATCTGTGGGTTACCTTTTCTCTGGAGAAGTGATTAGAATTTCTGGGTTCTTTGGAACACACTGTGGACATTTTAAGTATCATATTGGGAGACTCGAGGTCCTGTTAAAATCATCTGGAAAATGATGGTTTTTCTTTTTTGCTGTTTTAGCAGGTGGTCAACCTGCTAAGTCCAGATTACAAGTTGGGTTTCCCTTTTGGTGGATGATGACTCCAATGTCAGTTCCATCTCTCAGTCTTGGCTGGACATCTTTGGATTTGTCCCACACATGGGCCACCTGGTTGGCAGTCTGGGAGGTGGGCTGTGGTTTTATATAATAATTCAGTTCCCAAAGCCTCTGCTGTCTTGCTTGGGGTCAGTCCGAGGCATATGCATCTGAGGGGGATGAGCCTGGGACTTGTGTGGATTTATACACAGCATTGGTGGATTTGCTTCTCTACCTCTTTCCTCTGAGATCCCCCTCACTCTTTGGGTGGCAGGGACCACTCTTCTTGGTTCTTTGGCCAGAACAACGAGGTGTGTCTTAGGAGTTTTCGCTTGCCTGTGTCAGAGGTGTACTGGGAGGTCAGAGGTGTACTTTTACGTAAGACTGGGAGAGAAAACCAGGAAACCCACTCTTGGATGAAGTGGCTTCTTTAGGTTTTTGACTTCCCCACACAGCATGCTTGTGCTTACACTTTGGAATCTTTGGGTAGTTGCTTTTTTCTTTGGTCCCAAGTTTTTTAGTTTTTTATCAGTCAGAGAAAGGTCAGTCCTAGTGCCTAATTCCATCTTGGCTGGCATCAGATGTTGGCAATTCAGTTTCGTTTACTACTTTATTTAGACAGAAGCACCATCCCTAGTTAATCAGCTCTACCTCTCTGTTTAACCTCCCTTTGGACCACTGGTCTGTACTTACTTTGTATTTCCTGATAAGAGATGCTAGATGATTCTCAGTGCATGCTTATTTTTTTTTTAAAGATTTATTTATGTATTAGAGAGAGAGAGAATGGGGGAAGGGGCAGAGGGAGAGGGGAAGAGAGGATCTCCAACAGACTCCCCTCAGAGCAGGGAGCCTGATGTTGGGGCTCGATCCCATGACCCTGAGATCATGACCTGAGCTGCTTCACCGACTGAGCCACCCAGGTGCCCCAATGCATGCTTATTTTTTATTGCCTAATTTGTTGAGACTATATGAGAATGTTTTAGATGGCTTTCAGCTGTAAAAACAGATTTAAAATGTTTCATTTCGAAGAACTCTCACTTTTATTGTTTTGAGAGAGAGCGAGAACACGTGAGCACACATGAGTGGGGGGGGGCAAAGGGAGGGAGCGAGAAGAGAAAGAATTTTAAGTAGGCTACATGCCTAGCGAGGAGCCCAACGTGGGGCTCGGTCTCACCACGCTGAGATCATGGCCTGATTCAAAATCAAGAGTTGGACACTGAACTGACTGAGCCACCCAGGCACCTCCAAGGAACTCTCACTTTTAAACAAAAATTTCATTTAGCCAGAATATTTCAGTTATTTAAAGTTTTGTTTTTTAAATTTTGAAATAATTACAGATTCACAAAACATTGTACAGAGGAAGTATGTGGCCTTCACCTAGTTTCCCCTAATGGTTGCCTCTTAAATAATTATAGTAAATTATCAGAGCCAGGAATTTGACATTTTTTTATACGTATAAAAACATTTTTTGTATATGTATAGTTCAAAGTTTTAGCAGGCTAATACATCGAAAAAAAGCTGATCTTGAGAAATGACCACTTCCCTGATGAGTATATGAACCTAATGACTGTTCTTATTGATAAAGTTCCTTAAGATACCTTTTCACTTGCTCACTGTGTATTTAACTTGGTGGATTTAAAGGAATGTACTAGGATGACCTGAAAAGTTTAACTGATCACGTTAAAAGAAAGATCATGATGTTGGAAAAAGTCACACTCCCTCTAGTGTCCTTGAGCTCTGGCCCTGAGAATCTCGATTTTCTGACCCGGTCCCACTGTCCGATGACCCCCTGCCCAATGTGCCACCGTGTCCCCTTGCCTCCATTTTGTCTGGGTCCTCTGAGGCTGAGCACGTCTGCACTCTCCACGTAGACAATGGGGAGGGGTACCCTCTCACCTCTGAACTCTTTCCTGAACTTCTGCAGGGACAGCTCCCAAAAGAGGAGGCAGGGAAGAACTGAGGGCAAGAATTGAGTGAAATGAGGCATGAGCAAGGCCTTCATTCTTTGTCCAGGTAATTGGGGGTGGGGAGAACAGTGGAGCGGGGTCGAATGGTCTGGGATGAGGGACCTGCACAGGCCTTCAGGTGGAAGGGAGCCAGAGTGACGGGCACGTTGAAGACCGCTGTGTCCTCGAGGCATCTGATGGAAGGGACTAGCATAGTTAAGTTTGACGTGTGTTTTCTCTAGTCCACATTGGGGTATTGTTCCCTAATTTGCATCGTGGTCCCATTCTCATCTCCATTTTATTGCAGTTGTATGAGTTTCTGCATTCTCGATTAAAGTTTATTTTGTCATTCACTCATTCAGTATTTTTCCACTGAGCACCTTTACCTTTCAGGCAGTGTTCTAGGCACTGAGGATGTAACAGTAAACAAGACAAGCAAAACTTTCAGCCCTCCTGACGCTTAGGTTCTGGTGGGGAAGGATAGAGAATAAAAAATTTTAAGTAAGTGAAATATATTGTCTGTTACAGTTGTGATAAAGGCTAACGAGGAAAAGAAGAACAAGAGGGGTAAGGATTGAGCTCTGTGGGAGGGCCTGTCATTTTGGAGAGGTCAAGAAAGGTCACTCTGAGAAGGCAATATTTGAGTCAAAATCAGAACAAACTGGAATGTCAGCGAGGCAGTGAAGGAGGGTTGCTGGCAGAGAAAAGAGCATGGGTAAAGGCCCTGGGGCAAGCTCGGGTAGCCAGAACGTAGACCTTTGAAAAGAAAGTACGAGCAGCCAGACTTGAGGTCTAAATACTGAGGGTTGTTCTTGTGATAAAATCTTGCCCAGTACCTCCTGCCTAATCCCCCTCCCGCTAAGTGCTCCCTGAAAGTGCAAGTTATTTGGAACCACTAACATGCTACATAAGGAAGTGAGAGTTTTAATGAGTTTAAAACTGGTGACGGTTTCCAGCTAGAGATTGAGTACTCACTCTTATTCTGATGCTCTTCTTTTTAATTTCTGTCCTGGTTTTTGCATTTCAGTCTGACCTTAATCTCTCTTCTCTCATCTTGCGACAGTATGATGATCATGTTGGTGAGGTACTACTGATCACTCACCTTTTGTTTTTGTTCCTAAAATGCATGCCCGTTGACTGACTCCTTGCCTGGAGTAGAACACTTCCAGCCTCCGAAGAGGCTACCGGGGAATTGAAAGCCGCTTTCTACCCAGAAGTTGCTTCCTGACTCACAGGAACAGAGTGGGTGCAGGTGTAAATTATGAACTGGGTTTTTTGTTTGTTTGTTTGCAATAAAAATCAATGATGGGGTTAAACAGAATAGGGAGGTGTTCAGATGATGGAAGTAGCTGACGTTTGACCTTCATACAGGAAAAGGATTAGAACTTCCAATTCACCAACGTTCTGGGGGTTGCCTGTGGGGCAGAAGTTGCCCCGGAAAGGGGAGACTGTGTTTGTCGGATGCCACAAGCAATTTTAATTTTTCATGCTTCTGTTACTTTTCAGTCCCCCCACCAACGCCACATGGGCCCTTGTGATTCTCACCGACCTTTCAGGAAAAGGTTTCAAATTAAGGGGTATTTCAGCAGGTCCCTAGAAACTGATTTTTCTTAACTTGCTTCAGACTTCCTGCTGACTCTGCTTAGGTCCTCCCCTGAGAATTTCTCTTGGTAGGATTTAGGAGATTTGGCACTCATCTCTAAATTCTAGTTCGGAAGATAAAAATGCCTTCTTTCCTACCTTGGCCGGCTGAAAAGAATCCTGCTACTAAAAATGCTATTAATATAACAGGCCCATCAGAGTGATGCATTGGGTGCTGTAATTCTTGAAGGTTGGGGCCATTTCCTTTAGGAAACCTCTCCTGAGGCTTTTAACTTAATTGCTTTTCTGTTGGCAGAAACAAGCCTCACCAAAAATGTGTTGTTGGGAATATACCTGTCAATTTATATTTGCAAACTTTTCATACATGGGCTAAGAGGAGGGTCCTCCTTGTGGGCGTGAGGGCACAGTTTTGCTTTTACATGCGGTTTCTTCCACCATCATTCTTTCCTTCTTTTAAACTTAAGCCTGTGTGATTCTTAACGTGGAACTATGGCTAATACTTGTTCTAAGTTTTTATTATTTCGTAGCAAAACATATAGATACATAGACACATCCAGGTATCTTAATGTGTACTTAAAAAGATCAAGAGCTCTAAGGAATTGGCCATGGCCTTTAGTTAGTGAAAGGCTTATTTATTGGGGTGACTGGGTGGTACCATTGGTTAAGCGTCAAACTTGGTTTTGGCTCAGGTCGTGATCTCTGGGTCATGAGATCGAGCCTGTCAGGCTCTCTCTCTCTCTCTCTCTCTCTCTCTCTCCCTCTCCCTCTCCCTCTCCCTCTCCCCCCCTCCCCCTCCCTCTCCCTCTGCCCCTCCCACTCATGTGTGTGCTCTCTTTTTCTAAAATAAATAAATACACCTTTAAAAAAATAGAAATGCTTATTTTACTTTCAAAACGTAGCACACGATATTCTTCAGAATATAGATCACATAAATGGTTGTGTATGGACAGTTGATGTTTTTCTTTTCCCTCTAGTGAGTTGAGGTTTTTTTGTTTTGTTTTGTTTTTTGTTTTCTTTGCTTCTTAAAGATGCCAGCCAGAGAGGCATGAGCTTATTAACTGCTTTGAAATATACTTGCTGCCAGGAAAAAGGAGATTCTCCTTCTTGGAAAGTTCCCTCTGAGAATCATATGATACGTGACCCGGTAGGGAATATTCCAGTATGAGAATAGCTTACCGTCTGGTGCCTGTATGAGTTACCTCCAAACTCACTGGAACGTGAAATGGAGGTTTTTTTTCCCGTCCTGTTGCCACCGATTTTGTTTCAGCGAAGATGTGCTCATCAGAGCGGATGGCGTGTTTTAGACCGAATAGTGAGATTATAGAATGATTCTGGATCAATGTGAAGGTGTGTCAGAGTCCAGGGCATTTCAAACTCTGTTGTGGTCATAGTCAATTCATTCTCTGTTTCCCCCTTGGTGCCTTGCACTGTTTCATTGTCTACCTTCCCTGGCCACAGTATCAGTTTCTGGAGAGTAGGGAATGTCTCTTTTGTTCACTGTTGTATCTCTGGCTTCTAGAACATGGTAGGTGCTCAGTATGGATTTTCTGAATGGATGACTATGTAGGTGGTTGGAAGCATCAGCTCAGGAATGTGCCCAGCTACTATATTTTCCCTCTTTTCCTTTCTGGCCACTTTTATGTGTGTATCTTAAGTGCATACAGTTGGAATGGTACAGAGAAAGACCAGAGGAAGGAGAAGAGGCTAAGAGAGTCACAGTTGCTGAGCTTTGAAGGTCTTTCTCTTTTCCACTGTGGGTAACAGTCACCAGGTCAGGGAGAGAGCCTGGAAAATGTGAAGGAAGGATTTGAATTAACCTGGGTAGCCCCAAAAGGCTGAATCACATTTAGTGATTTCATAATGTGAATTTCTGTTTGCAGGGCACTCTGTACCAGATTAATGTTCTCAGTTTGGATTTGCTCCCAGAAATAAACCCATTAGTCTGGTGCTAAGCAGAGAGCGGGGTTTCTATTTTGTTTTGCCCATCTCCCTCTCCCCTCCTCCCACTTCACGCCCCCTCCGAAACACCAAAAGTTAAGGTTTTCAGAATGCTGTGGAATGTAATTGAATTTCAGGTAAAAGCCCGTTTTCTTTTTGGCTTGGATGAACTAGGAAGAGTTGATCGGACTTAACCTCTTGAGTGTTTCCAGTTTTGATTGATTTTGAAATATAGATGGAGTCCGAATCAAACAGAGACATTGGGAGGGAGGGAGGGAGGCTATCAAATGTGCCTCTAAGTTTTGTGATGCTTTTTGAAATCCATATCATTTCCAACAGAAAGTCCGTTTGTGCTTTCAGGGTTTTCAGTGTCTGGAGAGGAACAGATTTTTGTTAAGTCTAGTTTAGGAAGGAACCACAAGGGTTAGCAGCCCTGTGGAAAGCAGCACGTCAGTGGGCCCCATGGGCAGCTACCCTCTGGGCTGAGGCAAGTTTAATTCTCTACTTACCTCACTTGGGTTCTTATTTCACATCTCGGGAGGGCCAGTCTCAGTGGATGATGTTAGTTCTCACCTGCTAGCCAGTAAGAGCCCAAGCACCTGCCAGGTGGGCAGAGGGTGGTGCCCTGACACCTGCCAAGCTCTCTGCCTGCCCTGCACCCTGAGCTCTTTCTCTTAAACTACCCATTGGTGACTCACTTATCCCCTCCTTTCCCCCCCCCCCCCCCATGCTGCAGACCATAAAACCATGGGAAACGCAGAAAGTCAAAATGTAGAGCATGAGTTTTATGGAGAAAAGCATGCCAGCCTGGGGCGCAAGCACACGTCGCGCTCACTGCGCCTGTCGCACAAGGCACGGCGGACGAGGCACACGTCCTCGGGGAAGGTGATCCACAGGAACTCCGAAGTGAGCACGCGATCCAGCAGCACGCCCAGCATCCCCCAGTCCCTGGCCGAAAATGGCCTGGAGCCCTTCTCCCAAGAGGGCACCCTAGAGGACTTCGGCAGCCCCATTTGGGTGGACCGAGTGGATATGGGCTTGAGACCCGTGTCGTACACTGATGCTTCTGTCCCTCCCAGCGTCGACAGCAGCATCGTCCTCACAGCCGCGTCTGTGCGAAGCGTGCCAGACTCGGAGGAGAGCCGGCTTTACGGGGATGACGCTACATATTTGGCTGACGGCGGCAGGGGGCAGCCTCCCTATACATCCAATGGGCCCACTTTCATGGAGACGGCTAGCTTTAAGAAGAAACGCTCCAAATCTGCAGACATCTGGCGGGAGGACAGCCTGGAATTCTCACTCTCTGATCTGAGCCAAGAACATTTAACAAGCAACGAAGAGATCTTGGGTTCCACTGAAGAGAAAGTCTGTGAGGAGGCTCGGGGGATGGAACCCCGGGTGAGCCCCCGGCAGCTCAGCACCTGTCAGCGTGCCAATTCCCTGGGTGACTTGTATGCTCAGAAAAACTCTGGGGTGACGGCAAACGGGGGACCCAGGAGCAAATTTGCAGGCTACTGTCGGAATCTGGTGTCTGATATTCCCGATCTCGCAAACCATAAGATGCCACCAGCTGCCGCTGAAGAGTCTCTTCCGTACAGTAATTATAACACACTTCCCTGTAGGAAATCTCACTGTCTTTCTGAAGGTGCCACCAACCCACAAATTAGCCATAGCAACAGCATGCAAGGCAGAAGAGCAAAAACAACTCAGGTAAAGTGATCAAAATCTGTTTCAATATTTTGGAAGTGGTGCATGACTGGAAGTGCATGATTTTGCCCCTACAAGATTCCCATCTTCTAGTCAGTCTTACCCTGTGTGCCTGGTGGCTTCTGCAGCTGGTGCTGCTTCCCTGAGGGTTCGCCTCAGCTCTGCTTCACCCCTCTTCCAGTTCGGTGGCTAGGGGTGGGATTAAGGAAAGAGTGTGTACGTGTGTGTGTATGTGTTGGGGGTGATGTGGTAGGAGTGAGAATAAAGCTGATAAGTTCATACTAGGGAATTACAGCTTCTCCAACTCCGCTCTTGAACAGCATCTCGCTTACGCTGAGCCTACTTCCTCTCCCCGGACAGATGGGCATGGTGGGTTGTGGACTCCTGGAGTATCTTTCCAGTGCCGCAGGTGGGAAGAGAGTTTAGTCGGAAGCTCCTTTGAGGAGGCATCTTTGATTCAGGGCGGGCTCTGGCCATTGGTCAGCTTCTCTTGGAGGTTGGCAGGCTTCCTGCCTTACCAGGAGCCATTTCAATTTCCTGTTCCTTGCAATGCTGGCCAGCCCTGTCTCTGGAGTGGGGTGTAGCGGAAGGAATAACATGGGCGGGTTCCAGTTCCTACTTTGCAGCCAACTCGTTGTCTGACCTTGGGCAAACCCTGACTTCTAGTTGCTCCTCTGAAAAATGGGAGTAAAAAGGCTCAAGTTGCTTGCTCCGGGGTCTAAGGCAGGAGAGAGTGGGTGTGAAGGCATTTTTCAAGGATTTTTTACAAGTGCGTTGCTAGTGGAAGAGAGGACTCATCACCTTCATTGGTAATGGTACTCCCAGGAGCCTAAGAGCCTGTTAGGCACTCCTGCATGCCTTCGTCCTTTTCTGGTCCTGCTGTTCCCTGTTGCTGAGTTCTGGGCGTCCTGGCTCATGTTGAGGTTGAGTTCATGGTTTGCAACTCGTTGCTTCAGATCAGAAGTCTAGATCAAGCCCATTTGCTTTGAAAGGCATGTCAGCCGCCAGGGTGACCAACTAACAGCGCAGCAGTCAGTGGGAAAGCGGCAGGTACCCTCCGACCTGACCAGGGTGGGGATGGTACTGCTCCAATACAAGTGAAACAGGCATTTCGAGGTTAAGTTCTCTCAGAAAGGGGGTCTAAATATAATGGGCAGATGGTGGGGAACCTAAGCAGGGGTGGGGGCAAAGAAAATTGGCATTAGACTGTCCGTGTTTTTGCTGGAGAGCAGATTTTTAAAACTGCCCAAATCTCAGGTTTCTAATTTTGTGTTGGAATTTTAAATTCTCATGTACAAGTCATCAGGGGAGAGTGTTTTTTGTTTCTTCTACTACTACTCTAGATTTCTGAATTAGAATAATGAAAACTTTCTGTGTGTTCCTCCTGGTTTATATGGGTTAAAAGAAACCGTGTTTGACCTCTCCCCTCCTTCTCTTTCCAAAATTATGTTTAACTGCGATAAAGATACACATAACATTTACCGTCTTGGCCATTTTGAAGTGTGTAGTTCAGTGGCCTTGAGTACATCCACACTGTTGTGCCCCGATCACCACCATCCATCCCCAGAACTCTTTTCCATCTTGAAAAACTGAAACTCGGTCCCTATTAATCAACAACCTCTCACCCCCCCTACCCCCAGCCCTACCCCTGCCCCACCCCTGGCAATCCCCATTCTGTTTTCTGTCTCCATGAATTTGACTACTCTAGGGACCTCCTACAAGGGGAATCAAGTAATATTTGTCTTCTTGTGACTGGCTTATTTCCCTTAGCATAATTTCTTCAAGGTTCATCCATGCTGTAGCCAGCATTTCCTTCTTTTTTAAGGCCGAATAATATTCCAGTGTATGTGTATGCCGCAGTTCTCTTTTACCAGTTCATCTGTTGGAGTGCAGGTTTTGGTGATGGTGTCTAAGCCAGGCATCATGGTTCCAACCCTTTCTCACCTGGCTGACTTTGGGCAAAAAGCTGTTGGATGGGGATAATAATAAGGTCTTTCGAGAAAATGGAATGACATAACACAGTGCCTGGTCCTTTGGAAGCAGCCAGTAGGGGAGAATTCATTAGTCATTGCCATGTTCCTTATTAGTGGCAGTATAGGAGTTGAGGACCCGGGGTGGTTTGGTGTTTCTATCAAAGTCTTCTGTCTTAGAAACAGAGTTGTTAAAAAGGTTGACTCTGCGTCTGAGGAGGTGAGCCTGAAGATGCATCTAGATGCACACCTGGATTTTTTTACCCCTTTTCTGGGGCGAGATTTACTGATGGGAATGACAGAATAACCCCGCTGTGGTCCTTTTGCCCACCCTGGCGGCGGGGAGGGCTACTCCTCACTGTCAGCTTGGTAAGTGGAGAGGCGGGTGAGAATAGGTGACCTGTCCTGTAATCTGAAAGGGGCTAAAGGCTATGTCTTGAAGGCATGGCCAGAGTGGCGTTGCAGGGCTGATACGAACAGGGGGGCTCCTGGCCTTCAGGGTTCAGAGACGGGTGCACTGATACAGACGGTGGAGAAAGGAACATCACCTGTGACTGTCCCTCTTACCTGGAACAATGCCATGTAGGACATTTTTGTTTTTAAAGAGGGAGTGGGGGGCGGGGCAAAGGGAGAGAGAGAATCTTAAGCGGACTCCGTGCTGAGCGCGGAGTCCGACGTGGGGCTCGATCCCCCGACCCTGAGATCGTGACCTGAGCCGAAATCAAGAGTCAGGCGCTTCACCGACTGCGCCACCCAGGCGCCCCACGTTAGCACATATTCTGTGAGATCTAAGAGGGGTGCCTGGCTGTATTCTGGCTCCCCAGCTCTATGCCCCACTCCCCCTGCTGGGGGACAGCTGGACCTCTGCTTCAGCCCACCCCCAACTGATGGGGTTTTGAGTCACGGCTGACTCCACCCAGAAGAGAGGGGCAGAGCAGTTTTCTCCTGCAGAGCTGGTGCCACTGTGAGCTCTCACGTGTCATTGTTATACGAAATTTCCGTCTTTGGCTTGCCGCCTTCTAAAATTGTTAATATATGGAAGTGAGATCATCTAAATATGGTGTCTCAGAAAGTCACTGCCTAGGCAGCTTAATGTAATGCAGAGCGCAATGGACTCAGAATCCGAAGTCCATTTACATCCTGGCCAGCTCCTCACTGACCCGTGACCTTAGGCAAGTCACTCCATCTTCCGTGCCCCGCAGGCTCCTTCTCTGTCCAGGGCGAGGGACACCAGCCTCTGACAGGGCCAGTAGGGGGATCAGGCGGACGTCCTGCATGGAAGCCTTTTGCGGAGTCTATAAAATGAACGGAAGAATTATTTTCGTATTGACTTTATATGTTGAGTGAGGATCTTTAATGACTTGAAACAAACCCCAGAATTATGCACAACACTATCCATCCACCCACGCTTCCTAGTCTAAGTTTGGCGTGTTCATCCAACGCGATTTCTTGAGAACCCACTATGTTCCAAACAGTGTATTTTAAGAGACAGTGGGTGTGGAAGCTTCCTTGAAAAGAATTCTTTTTTTGTTCTTTTTTGTTGTTGTTGTTGTTGTTGTTGGTAAAAGTTTCTGACCCAGGGGATCTCTTCAGCGAGCTTGGATCAGAGATGTTAAAGTTCCCTCATCTGCCCTGGTGACGCAGTTGAATCTATAACTGTCAGCAATTTTACTCCCCAGAAAAAGAGTTCTGGCAGACGTTTGGCCCCCAGAGCATGGCCTCTGAGCCTGGGATAAAATATGTTTTATCTGAAACAATGTGAACAACTTCATTTGATTTGAAAATGATCGAAACAGAGTTTTTGACCGTTTTTCCTGTTTTTATATTTGTTCAGTAGTTGGACATGTTACCAAAACATGAGGCACTGGAGTTCACATGTAGGTTGAAAAAGTGACACGTAGTACCTATCTGCCACTCAGTGAGGGCTGAGGAATTATTTAACTCAATACGTTTGAGTGTGTGCGTGTGCGTGTGTGTGCACGCACACACACAGCATCCATAAAAATTTGTGTTGAGAGTCAGTTTGGTATTCACTTGTTGGAAGGGTTTACCCATATCACTTAAAGCAGAGTTTACTTGCATTGATTTCTGTAGAAAGATGGAGTAGATTGCTCCTTGATTTAGTGGGTGCATTATTGGTCTTTTGGACTAAACTTTACTGTCTCAATATTCCCATGGTTAACAGACAGAGTTGGGGCAGCCTGGTGTCACGTAAAGACATTCTGAAATGCAGCAGAGCCGAGCTTGTCAGTCTGAGCCCTGTTTTCTGTTGCTTATGTAACTTGGATGGATCTTGGTGCCTCTTTAATGAGGCTAATGTGAGTCTCACACGGGAGTGAGTACGAAGCTCCTGGCACACTGTCTTGCACATAGTAGAAGCTCAGTCAGTAATGGTTATTAGTTGTGATGGGACTAGTTTGGCTTCATATTTTAGAGCTCAGCGCTCCTGTATCTCAGACTTCCAGTGGGTGAGGTGAAAAGAGAAAACCGCCAACTGATGGAGCGTCTTGTAGCCAGGTTCTGTGTTTCAAAGGGAAGCTTTGGCTTGGGGCCAGTGTGCAGGACTTGTGAGGAGAGCTTCGTTCATCCACTTAGGAGATGAAAGAATGGGAGCAGCTCTTACCAGGAATGAGTCAAGGAACCACAGCCTTGAGACAGCGAGGGGCCCCTACTCAGAGCCCCTTGTGGAGATGTGACACTGTTGATGGGTTTGTGTGTTTGTGCAATTTCTGATCACTTCCATGTTCCCAGAAATCCTTCACACCGTAGCGTATGGAGTCAGAACGACGTAAGGCAGAGCTATCCATCAGAGTTTCTCGCCCCTGTGGGCCACCAACACATTCCTTTCAGCCTGATTTCCAGCTCACAGGTCACCTCTCTGTCTAGCCCCCCTCACTTTGAGTGTCTCTAAAGAGATGAGGAGACAGGGTGTCACAACTGGATTAAAATCCAGGTCTCCTGACTCACTGACCAGGGTCATTCTTCGGAAGCCCACACCCCCACACTGTGCTGCCTCCTTATTCCCAGAGTCCAACTCAGATCTTAAGATCAAAATCCTCAGTTCTGGTACAGAAGCAAAAAAAGGTGATTGGCTGAAAAGAACTAAGAATGTCCACTACCGTAGCCCGACACAGTGGTTCCTGAGAGAGGTGTCCATGGCAGCTTTAGAAGAAAGCCTTGCTTTCTTGTTTGGAAAAGCAAGTCATAGAGTCCATGATTTCAGCAACGAGGGGGTGCAGCATTGTCGGAAGAGGATCTTGAGTTCCTAGCAAAATGGTGTTGGTTTTTAGATTTTGTTTTGTTTTATACTTAGCTTAAATGGCTCAGGAATAAGTATGTTCCCTGAGTTGAAAACTGACATCAGCATCCAAGAGATTCTTAACCTTTGGTCACAGACTCCTTTGAGAATTGAATGAAAAATTTGGACCCTTTTCTTAGATAAACACATGGACCACCCTTCTGCATTCAATTTCAGGGGCTCCATGGGTTCCCCAAAGTCCCTCTAGAAGCTTTTGGTTAATGACCTCAGGTTAATTCTTCGTGAAACAACGTATTTTCACATAAAATTTATTTTTAAAAAAAAAAACCCTCTCTTCCTTCCCTTCTCTTCAGACTGTTCGATGCTTCTTTTTTGCTTTCCCCTTGATCTTCCTTTTTCTGGCATCTAAGTTAAGCAATGAGATAATTGTTTTGAAAGCAAGCCCATCCATTTTCAGCAGGAGTATCTGCCTCTTTGCCAGGATCTTCTTTTGGGGAGTGGGAAGGTGAGTAGGTAGTTGAGGGGTGGCTCTGTTGGTAGTTTCAGACCCCTTTATACTTGTAAAAAGTATGGCGGACTCCCAAAGGGCCTTCTGTTTATGTGGGTTATCGCTATAAATATTTATCACACTAGAAATTGAAACAGGAAAACAAAAAACCACTTGTTGATTCATTTTAAAATAGCACCAATAAATCCATTATATGTTCACGCAAATAACTGTTTATTTAAATTTTTTTATTTTCTAAATTTTAAAAAATAGTGAGGAGAGAGGTGTGATTTTATATTTTGCAAATCTCTATGATCTCTGGCACACAGGAGACCCTGGAGTCTCCTGTCTGCTTCTGTATTCACTCTCGTTATATGCTGTTTTGGTTGGACTCTAGGAAGAAAATGTGGTCTCAGCCAGGTAGCTGGAAAAGGGAGGGCCTGAGGGCCCCCTGAAATTATCTGAGGATCCCTGGTCCACACTCTGAGAGCTGCCCATTTATGCTCATACAGGCTGGCGAAGTTTAGGCCTTCGAAATTCACATTTTTAGTTTAGTCCTTGAAGAGGGGAACATCTGTGTACCTTGATAAAAATGCTGGTTTCCTAGCATCACTGAGGAGGAAGAAGGGCTGGAATTGGGAGCTTAGAGCCCTTCCAGCCAGCCTGCTCTGAAGGCCTAAGAGGGCCTCCATGAAGCCCAAGGCAGTACTTAGGAAACAGCCGCCAGGCTTTTCATCGTCCTTTGGATCCAGTTTGCTTTGGACAACTGTTGACAGATAATCTAATATGGCCCATAGGACAGCCCATCATGCCTTTCTTACTTTTTCTACTTTTAAAAAATGTTAAAGAAAACGATTTAAATTAACTCTGGTTATATCCATAAACAACATAATAAAACTGGATTGCTTGAAGATTGCAAAGTTTAGCTTGACAGTCAGGACTAATTTGTCAGCTCAACCATAGTTGAGCGTGAGCTGAACCTGGAAATGAGTAAACCTTTAAATCAAACTAAAATGTGATCCACGAGAAACCGTTCTCCTTGTTTTGAGATTATGGTGGAAAATGAACAGCAGTTCATTCACACAAAGGTGGGTTTATTTTAATTTATTTATTGATTTATTTATTAATTAATTTATTTATTTATAAATAAAGATTTTATTCATTTGAGAGAGAGCACATGCACGTGCATACACACATACACAAGTGGGAGGAGGGGCAGAGAGAGAGGGATAGCAGGGAGCCCTAACATGGGGCTCCATCCCAGGACCCCGGGATCATGACCTGAGCCGAAGGCAGATCCTTAGCTTTCAGAGCCACCCAGGCGCCTTGCAGAGGTGGGTTTATTTTTCTGAAGTGTCTTGCCTACTCCATGCCAGACACTGTTCTTAGTGCTTTGGGATGTGTCAACTGAAAAAGATCCCTGAGCTCACGGAGCTAGTTTGGGGTAAAATGGGGGTATGTATGCAAAAAAAAAAACAATGAGCATAATAAGCACTTGACATGCCATGGAAAGAAGAGCAAGGCAAGGCAAATAAGGCAATGGGGGATGCGGGAGGCAATTCGAGATAGGGTGGTCAGGCTTGGCCCCCTCGAGAGGTTAGACTCTCCCTTGAGAGGGACTTGGCCATTGATTTGGGAGATGGGAGTGTGCCCTGTGTGTTTGAGGCAAAGCGAAGAGGCCAGTGTGTCTGGCGCATTGTTGGGGCACGAGAACAAGATGCTGCAGAGAAGTTGGCTCAACGATCGGAGCAGGGAAAGAACTAAAACAATCTTTAGTCGTGGAAAGGAGGGACGTGAGCTGAGCCTTAAAGGATAAGTATTCCTGGAAGCAAGAATGGTTTGGGAGCATGCGCTCCCATTGCACTGACTGGTAGGTCCATCCAGTGCTCTAGTGTGAAGGCTGGACACCAGCAGGGGGCTTTGCAAGCAGGCTGAGGAGCCTTCCACATGGCTCCTGGGAGGTCTACCTAGCAGCGATGGGCAGGATGCATTGAGGAAGGATGAGGGAAGAGAGCTTGTTGCTGAACCACGGGCGTGGCTCTGAGAGAGGAAGACAAGAACCCTTGGGACAATGTGATCGATACATCGTGGGTAGTGAGGAGGAGAAGAATGACTACAAGGTTTGAGGCACCTACAGAGAAAAACAGATGAAAAGAGAGAAGATGACTCATTAACTTAGATGTTGGCAGTCCGCAGTCTGGAGTTACCTGAAGCAACATTTCAAGTTTGCCAACTTACTTCTGACTCTCTTTTTAGCAACAGTAAGTACTTCGGGTCAAGAGGAATTTTGAGTCACTCCCCTTAGGGATCATTAGAGAAGAAGGGAAGACGTGTTGAAAACATAAAAAGGCATGGAAATTTTGTCTTGGGAAAGGAAGAAGGGGGAAAAAGAGCTGGGTTTTAGAAATGCCTCAAATGGAGTTGGGACATGTGCAAGGGGGCTGATAGTGGGAGACCCCGTGGGTAGAATTGACAAACTTCAGAAATCGAAATGCCAAAAGGCACTGGACATTTGGTGAGAGAGAAAGAAAAAAAAAGCCTCATAATATTGGAAGTGTAACACTGCAATATTTCTAGCAAATCAGGAATGGCAATTATTATAATAGTGCCCAGTAGTTATTAATCAACGGTGTAGAAAACATCACCATTTTGGGGCGCCTGGGTGGCTCAGTTAAGCATCTGCCTTTGGCTAGGTCATGATCCCAGGATCCTGGGATCTATCCCTGCGTCAGGCTCCTTGCTCAGTGGGGAGCCTGCTTCTCCCGCTCCCCGGGCTTGTGCTCTCTCTGTCAAATAAATAAAATCTTAAGAAAAAAAAGAAAATGTCACCATTTTCTTAGGTTATGATGCTGTTTTGTGAATGTGAAGTTTAAATCCTTAAAAGGGAATTTCATTGGCTCGCACCAGCCTTGGTCGGCCTGTTTTCCCCAGTTTCCTCAGCAGCAACCTTCCATGTTAGTGGCGCTAGTGAGTGAGGTCAGGCAGTGCCGTCTCTCCTTGGGCCGAGATGAAAATAAGGCTGAAGGTGGAAATGCCAATAATCATAGTTAATGCTTTTGAGTGGGTACTATGTGCTGGGCACAGTTCTAGAAACCTTTGTTGGGCTAACTCAATTTCACAGCATCTTAGGGAGTGTTTTAAAGAGTTGATAACTGTTGTTATCCCCATTTTACAGGTGGGGAAACTGAGGCACAGAGTGGTTTAGAGTAACTTCCCTAGGATCGGTATTGACCATACTGAGATTACCAAGGGAGAGTATACTAAGAGTATATCAGGTATACCAAGGAGAGAACACTGGGAGCCAAAGACAGTATTCATGTGTGTGCGTGTGTGTGGGAGGGGGTACTTAACAATTTTGGGGATAAGAACATGATAAATCAGGGGAGGAGTGTTGTAGAATTTAACAAGGCAAAAATTGTTCTAATGCAGAGCTTCTGCAGGTCGGAATATCCTCAACCCACTGAAAGTCAGTGAACTCTCTCTATTAAGCTTCTCTATATAGGTATATGAAAGCAAAGCGGGATTCATCAGGAAAATTAAAGTAACCAATGAAATAGTTTCTAATTGCATTCGACTTACAACTACAAATGGCCGATTGATCTTACTGTCCTTGAACTGTCCCAGGGCCCTTGGCCTCTGTGGCTTATTACCTTCTCAAAACTGTGTTCTCCTAGCGTTAACACAGAAAACCTGTTCCTCAGAGTATTTGTAAGTTGCCCAGCAAAACATCTGGAGTCCTGCCACAATGTATTGTTAGCCCCCATTCAGGCCGCAGGAATGTTCAGTTTGCCAAGGCAGTGAGAACGGGCTTCAAATTTGCTGCCTGCCCCCTCCGTTTTAGCACCGGAGCTCATGTAAGCATTTGTGGTCCGGCTCTGATGACTGATCACTCTTGCCTAGCAGCTGTGGCATGCTTTGGGCGACAGCTGGCCACTTGAGCATCCAGGAGGAAAGTGCGTACTTTCCTGCTGGGAATCTGCCAGTGCCATGGAAACTGGTGAGTGCTCTAAAGATCTGACTCGGGAGGATGTGCCCGGAGAGACCAGGCTTTAAAGAGCCTCTCTACCCCATGAATGTTGTGTATAATCGGAAGCCTCTTCAGGGGAGTGTTTCTAACACGGAGAGTGTCTTTTGAGTAATTTCCAGGAAATCTCTAACTGGGTCATGCATCATGTTGGGAGATACTTCTCTGTGTAGCTAGGGTCTTACCATTTCTCTTGATCTCCTTTGACTTTTGAATTATAACTCAGTATGTGATTAAATACCAGGACCTATGAGGTGCTAAGATACCTCGCTCAGTATGAAGGAACATACCTCGCATTTGCTACAGACACTACTGAGGCTCCCGTGAGAGGCTTCCCTGGGGTTGGTTTTTGGATTCCTTGCTGCTGGGAAGAGTGGGGGAGGTTCTCAGGGGCTTCTGAGTATGGGGAGAATCCGGTTGCTCAGGTGCCAAGTGTCCTTGAGAGAGCGGTGGGGAGGAGGCGGAGCCCCTTGGAAAGATGACCATCAGGAATGTTCTCGTCACAGTGGCGCTGCCTTTCTTCTGAGCTGTTGGGAGGTGCATTGCAGAGATAGGCATGACATCTGCGAGTGATGGGCGTTTGGGATGCAGCCTTAGAGGGATGGATGTCTGCTCTTTTCATGGTGTGAATCCAGTGAGCACAGGGTGACGTATGGGAAATGTGGAATCGCTATGCTGTACGCTTGAAACTAACGCAACACTGTGTGTTAGCTAACTGGCATGAAAATAAAAACAAAAAACAAAGTGTGAACCCAGAGCCTCTGTGTCAGAGTATCTGGCTTTGGTTTGTACTAGAGATTCTGAGACCCTCTAAATTTGCGTTTCTCGTGTGGCACTTAGGCATTTGGGTAGATGGTTCTACAGATGATTCTTTCCCACACTAACGTTGGAGATGGCGGGTGCATGCGAGCCTCTCGTTGACTGTTCTGGTGTTGAGTAGCGCCTCTGGTTAGGTAGTCTTCATTTCCCATGATGCTCGAGCCCAGGGCCTCCGGGTATTTGGGACATCGCAAGCTTCATGACCAAATCGGGCCTGGGGCTGGGCAACGCACATGTTTCCCAACAGGCTGGGTGACATATCAGTGGGGGACGTCTAGCACCGAGCCTGCTTAGCCACTTGTGGAGACAAGGTGGAGTCGGCTTGGATAATAGATCCAGAGCATTCCCCAGCGGTTACACAGGTTGTGTGCTCCAAGGGTATGGAAGCTCAGCTAGGGCCTGCAGGCCTCTTAGCCGGAGTAATCACGTCTTTGCTCAGGTCAGTGGCCATCCCAGAGTTGAGCACACAGAGCCTGGGCCATGGCAAGATTATAGCAGCACGAGCAGATGTTGAGGTCTGGCAGAGAGGAGGTGAGTGTCTACCGAGGCCTTAACTCTTAGTTTCTATAGAGGCCCTAAGGTATTCTGTAGAGGGGTAAATGGTTTGTGGGAAAGTCAGAGGCTGTTAAGACACATGCTCTTGAGGGTTTGGCCGGTCTCGTCTGTGTGTGTTTCCCTCCTCTTTCATCTCCTCTTGCCCTTTATCTCCACTTTGAGATTTGAGCTCTTTGCCTGGCAAGTCAAGGCAGATAGATAGTCCCCTAGCTTTTGCTGGGAAAACCTGGAAAGGGCCTTGTTGACAAAAAAGGGTGAGGCATGGGGTTGACTATTTAGACAGAACGTGGCCAGGTGCTACTTGCAACTGAGCATTGGGGCTGCCATATAATAGTTGGAAAGGTGGGTTCTGACTCCAAGTCGGCCACCAGCCAGGCTTGTGACTTTCTGAGCCCCAGCGTCCTCAGCCATTAATCAAGGGGATGGCTTTGCAAGGTTCCCTCCTATTCTAGAGCTCTGGGAATTACAAGATACCTTGAGTCCATTCTCCCCCTTGTTCTGAGGTTTTTCTCTCTTACGGACCAGGGAGGTTACTGGCATAGCTTCTCTCTCCCTGTCTTAAATGGAGATGCTTCTCACCTCTTTGCATTTTAGAGGGGAACTTGTAACTGATGCTTCGTTTCTTCCAGGGAAAGACTGAGACACATGAAAATGAGTCCAGATGTTTAGGAAATCCACACACTCTTCATCTCCCTCGACTCACGGTTGTCTTCAGTCATCCGTTGGGGCAAAGTTACTTATTGTCTTGTTGACATGGTCAATGTCCCTGCCGGGAGAAATGGGAGTTCTTAACCATATTTTCCTGTCTGTATGGAGAATTTTTACCCACTGGATCTGGGTCCTTCATGACCCCAGTGGGACGGCAGATGGCAAAGTGATGGGATGAGCAGTTATGGGGCTGCACCCCTGAGCCGCACCCACAGTTTCTTTAAGCCCCTTGAAATCCCAGGGATCTGAACTCCATCGGAAATGCAGTTGGTCCCCCCAGAGCTCTCTTAACTACTTCCTGCTGCTGTCTTCCCTCCTTGCTTTTTCTTTTCTTTCTTTTTTTAAGAACAGTTTTAGATAATAAGGAGGGCTCCCAGTTAACCTTGAACACCTGGCTGAGGTAGTATTGGCCAGATCCATCTACTGTGAAATTATTCATTTTCCTCCCTTTGCATACTGTTCTCCTTGTTGTTGGTTTTTTATTTGTTTGTTTTGAAGGTGCACAATGTAATGATTTAATATATGTGTACATTGTGAGGTGATTACCACAATCAAGTTAATTAACACATCCATCACCTCGCATAATTCCTTTTTTTGTGTGTATGGTGAAAACACTTAAGATCTACTCCCTTAGCAAGTTTCAATATACAGTGCAGTATTAATTATATCCACAATGCTGCACATTAGATTCCTAGAACTTACTTTTTTTTTAAAGATTTTATTTATTTATTCATTTATTTATTTAATTTATTTATTGAGAGAGAGAGCATGAGTTGGGGGAGAGGGAGAAGCAGACTCCCTGCTGAGCAGGGAGCCTGACGCGGGGCTTGATCCCAGGACCCTGGGATCAGGACCTGAGCCAAAGGCAGACCCTTAACTGACTGAGCCACCCAGGTGCCCCTAGAACTTACTTACTTTATAACTGAAAGTTGGTACCCTTTGACCACCATCTCCCCATTTCCCACACCCCCACCCCTGACAACCACTGTCCCACTCTCTGTTCTGTGAATTCAACATTTTTGGATTCTACATATAAGTGAATCATGCAGCATCTGTCTTTCTGTGTCGCCTCTTGCTTGTCACATCTGTCTATGCCCATCTTTTAGTTGTTCACTTAGTATCTCTTCATGACGAAGGTGAAGTGAAGTTTGAGGCCCTCACTTTGAATTGACCAAGTGAGATGCTTAGAGATACGGGCATAGCACCCATCCGGGCCTTGTGCAGGACCGTGTCAGTTTGTGGCTTGGTTCATTTTGCCCCATTGCCTCTCAGCAAATATTTGAGCCCAAAGCACTCATTTTTATGCCAACTCAGAATAATCTGTTTGTACATTTTCGAACCATAATTGGATGCTTGTATGACTGAAGGCTCAAAAGTGGTTAAATCCCCAAACTGTATTACTTTGCCATCTCCTATGTCAGACCCCTGTTCCTGTTGTCTTCCTTTGAGAAAAATCAGTCTAATTTCTCATCCATAAGACCGTTGAGCTGGCCTGTCCAATATTGTTGTCATTATCCCTCCTTGATTACTACCATTATTTAATTATTGTTTATGGATATGCCTGTAGCACTTTAGAGTAATTAAGCTTCTGATTTTAACAGACCTGTGTCCCGGAAATGTTCAGCTTGAGAGCAGAGACAGTGCTTTGCAACTTCCAAATGTTTTTAAACTGGGAATCGATACCCCCGCATGTTGGCAGTTGCCCTAAGCTGTCACTTGGCCCAGGGGCAGTGAGTAGCTTGCTTCAGGCTCCTAGCATCCCGGCTTTGAAAGGGCAAGGTAATTGGAGAGCCTGCCTTGGAGCTGTGGGCCCCACAGACTTATTTAGCTCTATGCAGAGTGAGAGGCTGCTTGTTTTCAAGAAGTGAAGCTGATTACAGCCTGAGGACTCTTGCCTGTTCGTGGGACCTGGGTCCTTGCTGGGTGAGTGGGTGAGGCGGTGCGCTAGTTATCTTTTTAGTGGCCACATTCTAAAACAGACTCTTAACCAGGCTATTTATTTATTTATTTATTTATTTATTTATTTATTTATAAGAAAGGGTAGCTGCAAAGACCTTGTTACCCATTGTAACCCCCTACCCCTGCAACAGCTAATCAGCCTGCAGAGTTCCCGGTGTTTTGGGCAGGCTGATGAGGGCAAGGGTGTTGAGCTCTCTCAGCATGGCCCTGGGAGAATATATAGCTGACTTGCCAGTTAGTTAATTATCTAAGTCCAATAAATGATAAGCTCTTGGAAGTGTTCCTTGTTTTTTAATATATATTTCTTGAACGTTCCAGATTGTTGGCATTCATGCCAGGGCGGCTTCATGGTTTTACCCAAGCCACTGTGCTTGGGTAAGTTGGGTTTGTGCGGGTCCGGGGGTTGAGGAGGAATTGGTCTGGGACAGGTCAGGAGCAGCAGTGCCCTGTGGATCCCCTGCAGCTCTGCAGGCTACACAGTCCCTGGCTTACTTCTCTGCGTGATGGCTGTCCTCCTTTTCTCCCTTTCTGCTCCCAAGGATGTTAACGCCGGCGAGGGCAGTGAGTTTGCGGACAGTGGGATCGAAGGGGCCGCCACAGACACGGACCTCCTGTCCAGACGCTCCAATGCCACCAACTCCAGCTACTCGCCCCCCACTGGCCGCGCCTTTGTGGGCAGCGACAGCGGCAGCAGCTCCACTGGGGATGCGGCCCGCCAGGGGGTGTATGAGAATTTCCGGCGGGAGCTGGAGATGAGCACCACCAACAGCGAGAGCCTGGAGGAGGCGGGCTCGGCGCATAGCGACGAGCAGAGCAGCGGCACCCTGAGCTCCCCGGGCCAGTCGGACATCCTACTCACGGCCGCGCAAGGCACGGTGCGCAAGGCTGGGGCTCTGGCCGTCAAGAACTTCCTGGTGCACAAGAAGAACAAGAAGGTGGAGTCGGCCACCCGGCGGAAGTGGAAGCACTACTGGGTGTCCTTGAAAGGTAAGGAGAGGGAGCGCCCCTTCCCCCGTTCGTGATGCGCCATGGCGCCATGGTGCACCTTGCACGCCGTGGTGCACCTGCGTACAGGATGTTTTGTGATGACATGGCATTTGTATTTTATACCAGTTTTAACCAACTGTGTTTCACTGTTAGGAGAATGCTTAGCATGAGATCTCCCTGCTTACATTTTTAGATGTACGTGCCTTTATCGTGGACTGTAGAGCAGATCTCTAGAACGTAATCATCTCTCCTAACTGAAACTTTCTGATCCTTGATTGTTCAGTAATTCCTCACGTCCCCCTCCGCACCAGCGCTGTTTTGTTTTCTTTACTTGTTCACAGTTAAGCCAGAGGAACACTGCACATCGAGTTTCCTTGTATATACAGCTGCTTCTCGTGACAGTTTTGAGGGACATGTTCTAAAAGGAAAAAAAATTTTTTTTAATCATTCATGTTAGTGAAATATGTCCTAAAAATGACTATTTTGGAGGCAAACTTATTTATCTGGATCCTATGAAATGACTGTTTCTTTAGGTTAAAAATGGTAGAATATCACTAATTTCATAAGGTTCAGCCTAGTGCTTAATAGAATGTCTGAACCATCTTAGGTTTGTGACAAAGTAACTGTTTTATGGTTACATACTGTGAATATATGAGAGTGTGTATGTGTGTGTGTAGATACATACACATGTGGAGAGATCACTGCCTTTTCATTAAAAGCATAATACTTTTATATGTTGCAATTCATTGTCATACTTTTGAAGTACGTGTATATACTATTGTGCATGTCTACATACATCTTAGTAGGATAAAAGTTGTAACAAATTAGTGAGCTCCCTGTCTTAAAAAGAATACTTGGAGCCCAGCCCACTTAGATCTTCTATGGCACAAGCCAAATTTGAAACTGGTTTAGGATATGGCAGGACAGGTTCAATAGGTTAACAAGCATGAAGGACAAGCACAGGAGGAAGTCTGGGCTTCCCAGGTGTGGTGTACCCTCTAGACCATTTGATACTCAATCTCATTAGCTGTTGTTGGTGTGGGAACATCCAATCCTAGAGGCCACAGAACATTATAGGGTCTGCACAGTGATGCGCAGGTCAGCCCCTGCAGGGCAAGCAAGGTGTAGTTGGTTCCCTTACTGGTCATGCCAAGTGTTGCTTCAGTGCGTCAGTGAGACAGGAGGGGAGCTTGTTAATTAGACCAAACGTTTCACTGCATGTCACAGAGACCCACAATGACGATGCGGTAAGCGAGATAGAACTGATTTCCTTCCCGTCCATCAGAGGTAGACCATCTGAAGTTATTGTGAGTCTTCCAGGTCCCAGGTTCCTTCTCTCTCCTTGCTCTGCTATTCCCAGATCTATTCCCTGTGGTCAAGGTAGCTCACCACCAGGCCCACATTCCTGCAGAAAAATGAAGGCGTATTCTTCTGCCCTGTATCAGGGCCACTATAACCAAGTACCACAGACTGAATGGTTTAACCAAAGAAATTTATCTTTTCACAATTCTGGAAGCTGGGACAGATCAAGGTGGGAGTGGGGTTGGTGTGACACCTGTCTCCTTGGCTTCTAGATGGCTGTCTTCTTCCAGTATCTTCCCATGGCCTTCCCCTTCTGCCTGTCTGTGTCCAGATTCCCCCTTCTTAGAAGGAGAGTGGTCAAATTGGATTAGAGCCCACTCCTCTGACCTCAGTTTACTGTAATTACCCTTGTAGAGATTCTAACTCCAAATACAGTCGCATTCTGAGGTACCGGATTAGGACTTTTACATAGGAATTTGGGGCAAGATAATTCAGCCCATGACAGGCCCAGAATTTGTGTGTTAAACAAGCTTCCCAGGTGATTCCTACACTACATTTGAGAACACCAGTGTTAGTGTCATAGACTAACAATAACTAAGCGATTTTTTTACTCAGGATGTGGAAGAGGGCATTGTTTTGTTTCTGCCATTGCCTTAGAGAATAAAGGGTACTCGAACGCAGGGTGCGACATCTTGGAGCAACAACTCAAGAGCCTGTTAGAGGAGGGAGCCTTCCCGTTCTTGGTGACCCAGATTTGAGTGACACAGTCTGTCAGGATCCAGGCCCAGAACACAGAGCCACTGAGCCCTTCATTTCTTAATCCTGATGAGTTCCCATTATATACTGACCTGCTCGGGGCTGGTCCTTGCCGTTCAGAGGCAGAACATGCTGCTTTTTCCTGGCAACCGTTGGGTATCGAGAAATAAAAAAGCAGAGTGCCTAGGAGCTGTGAGGTAGATTTCTCCAAAGATTCTTCCACTTTAGACAGAATAATTAATTTTTTAAAAAAAAGATTTCATTTAGAATTAATCTCTGGGGCATCTCTTTCGGCAACCATTGAGCATACAGATGACGTTCAAGTGAAGGTGAAGGCAAATGGACTGCTTTCAGGGAGATGCGCTTCCTGGATTTGCTGCTTCATGTTAATCTTCACACCGAAACAAGCAGAAAGTTAGAGTAAAAGCCGATTTTAACCACCTACTGTCATGGGTGATTGTAAACCAACATTGCAAAATTATAAAAACAGCAATTTGAGAAGACTGTAAAATGTTCAACATTCGTCCATGCCAAGGTTTGCGGATGGCTCCTCTTCATTATCCACAGGCTTCATTCTCTCTCCTCAACCTACGGTATAGCTGTGTTGCTCCTTTTCTGTTCAGAATCTGCTAATCATTAGTGTCATGTTAGTCCTAAAGATTAGAGCAGGATTTCTCAACGGGGGCACTATTGACATTTTCCAGATAATTCTTTGTTGTGGGGATGCTGTCCGGGACACCGCAGGATGTTTAGCAGCATCCCTGTCCTCTACCTGCTGGATGTCAGTGGCACCTACCTCCCCGCATTCCCCCCACACCCAGTGACAACCAAAAATGTCTCCAGACATCACCAGATGTCTTTGACCTCAAGGGCAAAATTGCCCCACTTCAAGAACCTCCGATTTGGAGGAAAATAGCATCCCCTTTCCATTTTCTTTCCTATATTTATCTCTCAATCTATGCTAGCTTGAGAAGTGAAAATAGGTACAGATAATTCTGCAGTATGTTATATGTGTTTCTGAAAAGACCTGAGACCTTCAAAATAACAGGGATTATGGGAAGAATAAGGTTGGGGCAGAATTCTGTGTACGCAACTTTTTAGCCCTACACTAAATAGATAGATACATAGATAGATAGGTAGGTAGGTAGATAGATAGATAGATAGATAGATAGATAGATAGATAGATAGATAACTAAATACCCGGCTAAAAATACTCACATAGTCAACATCTTACTTTTTAACAATAAATACTATAGAAAATGTGGGACTTCGCCTTTAAGGACAAAGTAAATATAACCTGAATAGGTAGAAAGAAGAATTGAAACTCCTGAATTCTTGAGACCAAGACAGTGATGAAGAAATCATAAAGCTCAGGAGCACCATATGACAGGACTTGTTTTTTTTTAAAGATTTTATTTATCTATTTGAGAGAGAGAGAGCACATGAGAGGGGGGAGGGTCAGAGGGAGAAGCAGACTCCCTGTTGAGCAGGGAGCCCGATGCGGGACTCGATCCCGGGACTCCAGGATCATGACCTGAGCCGAAGGCAGTCACTTAACCAACTGAGCCAGCCAGGCGCCCATACGACAGGACTTGTAAGGAAAGCTTTTGGGAAACTCTGCCAAGGGAGAAATTGTGACACGAGTGGACATGGCATTTAGTTGAGTTTGGGGATTTGCACTCAGCAGCTGTTAACCTGCAGATGTGAAATATGATGGGCTGGGAGACGTTGCCTTTGAACTCATGGGACTTTTCCATCGATCCCCATCATTCCACATTGCTAATCACATAGGAGCAAATTTGCTTTATGAAAACTTGTATTGTAGCTTTCTATGAAAACTCGTAGATTGTACTTTCAAGGACTTTGCTATTCACATTTAAAGTGTGGCCCTTGCTGGTGGTTAAGATGTTGAAAACCGCCAGAGTTAAGAAAGGCTCATAAAGTTGGACACAGGCTTCCCCCTGAAGTTGGTTTTGATTAGTTGGCAGTAAATGTTCAGCTAGTAATTACTATGAAAGTGAGTCTTATGTTTAGGTGACGGTGGAGGGTATCTGCTAAGGCCACCTTGCCACAAATCTCTGGGAGGTTTTTATTGTAACTGTCTCATTAGTTTCACAGTGCAATTGAGCGTGGCCCAGGCTTCCAGAACCCCCACCCCCAGGCCTTCATATGGCATGTGCCATGCCATTTCTTCTTTCAGTAGGAACAGGGACATGGTTTATTTGTAGAAGAACATTTTGTAGAGTGTATTTGAGATCAAAAACCTATCATTTCTTTCCTTATCCGTAAAATACCTAACACTAATATTATAAATGGTTTTCTCCAAGGGCATAGCCAAGAAACGCAATAAATTGTGTCGCCTGGTTGTATATCATGTGAGCTATTGGGAAGGGAGTCCAGTGGTTCCCTACTGACTGTCAGGCCTCACGCCATGGAACCTGCAGTTCTGACCCGTGGAGCCGGGTTTCTAGCCCCCACTGGCCGAAGGAGCCGTAAAACTGCCATATGCCTGTAACGAAACACTCTAAAAGAGAAAGCGAGGGTCTTAAAGAACTTGAGGACATGCATGGAGGGAGTTTCGTGTGAGTTGAGAAACTGTGCTTTAAGAGTCTTTGCCTCTTGGGGCACCTGGGTGGCTCAGTCGGTTAAGCATCTGCCTTCGGCTCAGGTCATGATCCCAGGGTCCTGGGATCGAGTCCCCCATTGGGCTCCCTGCACGGCGGGGAGTCTGCTTCTCCCTCTGCACCTCCCCCTGCTCATGCGCTCTCTCTGTCAGCCCTCTCCTTGTGACAGGACAGAAGTGCTAGTTTCCACCACCGACCTCTCATTGTACAAGCACTGAACACTCATGCGGACCCCTGTTTTGTTTCCTCAGGGTGCACACTCTTTTTCTACGAGAGCGACGGCAGGTCTGGAATAGACCACAACAGCATCCCTAAGCATGCCGTCTGGGTGGAGAACAGCATTGTGCAGGCTGTGCCTGAGCACCCCAAGAAGGACTTCGTCTTCTGCCTCAGCAATTCCCTGGGTGATGCCTTCCTCTTTCAGGTTTGTTGGGCACTTCCTTTCAGGGCATTTCAAACCTCTGAACCAGATATCTTCCTCTCCTGCCTATGTACCCCACCCTGTTTTCTTTTTAGTGCTGGGTTTTATCTTTTTGCTCATTATAAAAACAAGAACGATCAATGACAAAATACACATTTACATTGAATTCAGAAATGAGAGAACTCACCCAGAGTGTGCTAAGGGAAGCCCAGGGAAGAGCATGAGTGGACTTCGAGAAACTTGCCCTGTTTGCCAGTGTAGACTCAATACCATTTGTGTAGAGACTTAGAAAGAGATGATGAATTCCTTAATTTAGAAATTATTTGAGCTGTCAAAATTTTTTACCATAATGTTCTCTTCTAATATTACTCATAAAGTAAAATAATGACATCCCAGAAATGATTAGTTATACCCAGATAATTTCCCTTCCTCATCTTATCAGAAATTTGTACTCAGTGTTCTTGAAGTTTGAGTGTTAATTGTATTAAAAAATACTAACCAGCTAATCACTTCAGGATTAGCATTTAATTTTGTAGGGAATCGTTTGGGTTTGGTTGGTTGTGGTGCACTCTACCAGAACTTTTTGTTGTGTTAGTTAGGAAGACTTCCTTCATGTGTTTCCATGATGCATGAATTCCTCCCACTTTTACTCTATGCTGCCTACATGCTTTGCACAGTGCTATTGAGAACAAGAAGATTTTGACACAGTTCCTACTCTTAAAATTGTTCACATGTGATGTGGGAGAAAGACACGTGGATAGATCTTTGTAGGGTAGGAAAGCCTGACCATTAATGTTAAAGGGTGAATAGGGATGAATTGGGCGAAATGGACAGAATATTCCATGCAGAAGACAGAGCTGGATCAAAGGCATGGAAAAGAGTAATAGGTGATTTCACCGAGTTTCCAGGTTTGGGCCGTAAGTTGTTTCCATTTGGGCAATTAAAGTAAGAAAGTAGTCATTTATTTGTGAACAGGCAAAAACATCTGTTTTTTTCTTTCTTTAAATCAGTGATATAAAACACGTAAAGAAGAGTGTACAAAACATAAATGTTTTGCTCCAAGAAGTATCACAGAGTAAATACGTAACCACCTCCTAGGTCAGGAAACAGAAGTTTCTCGCACCCTACAAGCCACTCCCCACCCATATACACACATGCAGGCGACTAGTTGGGTAGAGTGAATATGTGTATTTTATCATCCAAGCCAGGACACTTTTGTCTATCTGGGAATGTCTTCATTTCCCCTTCATTTTTGAAGGATAACTTTGCTGGATATAGAATTCTTGATTGAAAGTCTAATTGTAGTGTTTTGAAAATACTATTGTGCTGCCATCTGGCCTCCATGGATTCTGATGAGAAATCAACTTTGAACCTTAGGAGGATCCCTTGTATAGTTGAGTTGCTTCTCGGGGCACCTGGCTGGCTCAGTCCACAGAGCATGTGACTCTTACTCTCAGGGTCGGGAGTTCAAGCCCCATGTTGGGGGTGGAGCCTACTTAAAATTAAAAACCAGTGCATTAAGTGAGTCGCTTCTCTGTTGCTACTTTTTGTCTTTCTGTTTAAACAGTTTATGGTATGTCTCTAAGTATTCATTTCTTTCAGTTTATTCTATCTGGAATTCATTGACCTTCTTGGAGGTGTGGGTGTGTGTGCCTGTGTCTGATTCACATTTGGAAAGTTTTCGGCTGTCCTTTGTTCCAGTAGTCCTCCTGTCCGTTTCTCTCTTCTCCTTCTGGGGCTTCCATTATGTTTATGTTCGTCGCACTTGATGGTGCAAGTGTACCATCAAGTGCGACTGAAACTCTGTTCATCTCTCTTCGTTCTTTTTTGGTTCTGTTTCATGGACTGGATAATTTCAGTTGACCTACTTTAAGTTCATGGATTCTTTTTTTTTGCCAGTTCAAACCTGTTGTCCAGCCCCTGTGGTAAATTTTTTCACTTCAGTTATTCTACAGTTCAACTCCGGAATTTGTATTTGGTTCTCTGAAAAAAAATTTCTTTAAATTTCTCTCTTGATATTCTCTGTTTGGTGAGATATCATTCTGATACTTTACTTCTTCTTTAGACATGATTTCCTTTAGTTCTTTGGATATATTCAAAATAATTGATTTAATATCTTTGTCAAGCAAGCTACCATCTGAACTTCCTTAGTGACGGTTTCTATTGACTGCTTCTTTTCTTGTGTATGTGCCATGCTTTGTTGTTTCTTTGCATGTTTCGTACATACTTGGTTGAAAACTACATTTTGAAGAATATAATGTGGTGACTCTTGAAACCGGATCTTCCCACCCTCACCCCCAGGGTTTATTGATGTTGATTGTTGCCACTATTGCTTATTTGTTAAGTGACTTTCCTGAAATCTATAAAATGTTTATTCTTTGTCATGTGTGGCCACTGAAGCCCTCTGCTCAGTTAGCTTAGTAGTCAGCTAATGATTGGAGAGATTTCCTTAGATGCCTGGAAGCAATTAGACTTCCGGTCTTTCCCAAGGATCTCCGCGTCTTCAGCAGTCAGGGAGCTAGTTAACAACTCTGCCTTAGCCTTCACCTCTGCTTGCACAGAGCCTCAAGATCAGCCAGAGGGGTGAGCATAGAGCCTTCTCAGGGTTTTGTGGATGTGTGTACAGTCCTATACATGTATGTGACTTTCTAGATTTCCAGAACTATGGATAACTTATGAATATCTTATTCCTCAGCTTTTTAAAAAGTTTCTTGGTCAGCTACCTCTTTTGCCCCAACTGTCATCACTGCCTCAGGCAGCTGCAATTATTAAACAGTTCTTACTGATTGTTTTTCATAAACTCCCTTTGGAGTAAAGACAAGTGAGTTCTGAGGTCAAATAGCAACAAGCCCTGTGAATGGAGGTTTTCTGTGAACTGTCAGACAGGTCAAATAATGACAGTTCTCTGAGAATGCTGTTTTGTGGGAACTCATTGCCTCCTTCAGAAATTGCTGGACTGCTGTTTTTCAGATGATTGTGGAGATAGGGAGATGAAGATGAGAATAAGGCAAGCTAAAATGTCCTCAAAGCTTGCTATTCTTACTGAGATTCAGCTATCACTTTTTCCAAAGAAGTACCTAAGATTGTTGCAAGACCTAATGAATTGCCAGAACTCTGAAAAAGTTGATTTTGGCTGTTTTTGCCGGTGTTACTGATTTTACAGAGGAGCAGTTTTTTGAGGTCCTTACTCTCCCCATTTGCACTGATGAACTCATCAGGACACTTTAGAGACTTGATGGTTTTGACAGATATACCAGCTCCATTAACAATTATGCCAGGATAACAGGTATAAATTGCAATAGATTCAGGCTACTGGGATGTGTAGCAACCTTTCCATAGGTGCATTTGGGTTGATCCCTATTTGGGGGGATCATGAGCAATGTTGCTAGAGTACTCTTATATCTGTGTTCAGGATATGTTTGTCCACATTTCTAGTGGTGCATACCTGGGACTGGTATTGCTGTATCATGGGATAAATGTACACATTCATATTTAGTAAATAACTACCAAACAGTTTCCAAAATGATTGAAATAATTTATGCTCCCATCGGCAGCCTAGGAGAATGCCCGGTGTTCCTTATCCATGTCCACACTTGGTATTGTCAGATCTTTTATTTTTCACTTGTAAGCTGTCTGTATGAAGCTGAGCACATTTTTTGAGGGTTTAATGACCATTTCAGTATCATTTTTGTGAAGTGCTTATTTCAAGTGCTTATTCCTGCCTATTTTTCTGTTGTGTTGTCTCTCAATGATTCATGGCAGTTCTTTACATACTTTGTGTATCAAATCCTTGTTGATTATATGCATTGCAAATATCTTTTTCTACTCTGTGGCTAGCCTTTTACTCTGTTAAAGGTATCCTTTGTTAGGCTGACTTTTTAAATTTAATGTATCTCCTTTCTCCCGTCTTCCTTAATGGATAGTGCCTTGTGTATCCTATTTAAAAAATCTACATGCTCTTGAGTCATGAAAATGTCCTTCTGTTTAGCTTATTAACCATTGTTTTTCTGCATCTGGCATAGCTTCTTATTAATTATCTGGATATCTTGTATATGAGGGAATGCCTAACAATGTTAACAGTAACAATAGTAATATTATATGATATCAGCAGCTGTCTTTTACTGAGCCCTTATTGTATGTGACCGTCTTGAAAGTGTTTCACAATGTGAGTCAGATATAATTCTTTAGAAAAATTTTTTCTTAAAAAGAAAGAAAAAAGAACAATTTTTCTTAATTTAAGTACAGTTGATATACCATGTTATATTAGTTTAGGTGCACAACATAGTGATTCGGCAATTCTGTATGCAGTGCTCAAGTAAGTGTAGTCACCATCCGTCACCCTACAACATTATTACATTATTATTGACTATATTCCCTATGCTGTACTTTTCATCCCCGTGACGTGTTTATTTTATAACTGGAAGTTTATAATCCCCTTCACCTGCCCCCCCCCCCCCCCCCCCCCCCCACACCAGTTTATTCCCGGTATTTATGAGTCTGTTTCTGGGTTTGTTTGCTCATTTGTTTTATTTCTTCAGTTCCCCATATAAGTGAAATCACAAGTCACATTTAGTTCGTACAGTAATCAGTGAGTTGGATTGTATATCCATATTTTAACCAATGAATGGGGACTGTGTCCCCCCTTTGGTGAAGCTCAGGCTTTTATAAAGGCTAATAATTAGATGCCAAGTGACGCAGTAACTGAGTGTTGGCTGGATTCAAACCAAGCCTCTCTTTCTCTGAAGTCTTTTATTGTCTTAAGTATACTATTTATCCCATTTCTATTACCATTTGCCCTAAGAAGAACATGGGCAGGAATCACTGACCACAGTCAAAAGGCACTGTTTCTCATTCTCAGAATTAAGCCACTCATTGGGAATATTTCAATATTTTGGTCATTCTTGCCATACTACACAGTTTCGATGATAATCTGATCAGTTTCAGGATACTCTCCTTTTTACATACACGCTGCTGATGTGAATTCCTTTTGAAAGGACCTTCCTGGCCATAAAATTGCTGGTACAATCTGAGTATCCAATAGGTCGCATTGAATAAAATTCCTTTGTGGCAACATAGGACCTTATTCATGAAAGCCTCTGTGTGCTCTTGTCATGGTGAAATTTTTATGCTACTTACGTGGGATAGAGCACAAAACGAACCTTTTCAGGAGAAATTGCTGCTGTTCAGGATCCATGAGGGCTTTTTCTACCTTCTACTTATTGTAATCCACATGACTCGGGAGGGGCTGGGTTTGAAAGAAACCTGTGTGTGTGAGGGGTGAGGTTAACGCAAGGGAGATCAACCACGATTATGGAAATAATTTGTAGGTTATTCCAGCCCTGGGGCTCAATTCAGTGTGCACAGTTTACAGAGCCTATATGCTGCTGATTTGATGCTGTTATTCAGATCGACCCACGGTAGGGAGATTCATGTTACCAGCAAAAGCAGAAAAGGGGTTTTGTGTGCAGGATGGGGGTGGGGATGGGCATGAGTATTAGAGCAGTTTAATGGAAGAATTGCTATGCTGTCTGCAAAGGGCAGCAGTGGTTCCTGCATTTCAATGATTTTAGAGATCTATCCTCCACCTGGAAGTCAGAACCAGCACCTACCACCTACAAGGTACAGTTTCGTATTGGGCCTTCCTCTGTCCATGACTGGTGGATGTTATGTGCACTTCCAAAAAGCTCAGTGGCTTTTATGGTAAGGGTGATGCCTGATGGGAAGCAAAATCACATGCAATGATATAGCTCAAGAAGTGTAGAAAATCTCTCTCAGGGGTCACTGACTTTCCATAGAAAGTTTTCTTATCATTTAGAAAGTCCCCTGGATGAGGGTATAGCATGCATATTAAAGAGACTAGTGAAAAAAGAACAGTATTTACACCATTATGATGAATTGGGGATTAGATGTCATAATCCAAGTCAGATGTCTTATAGATAGCAAATGCTCGTTACATGTTACGCTTCTCATTTTAATTATAACTACGTATCTTAAATACGTATCTTTACAGAAGTTGAGTGTGGTTTCCCTGTGAAGAGGCTAAGGCTTTGAGTGTTATTAGGCTCTGAGGCTCCAGACAGTTATCTTGAAGTGCCACACCTGGTTCTTTGTGGACTTGATGGAAGGTCACTGGCACACATGCCCTGAACCAGGGCAGCCACATTAGGGAAAAATCTGGAAATCATCTTTCACAAGGAGGCATCAAGTGGACTTGGTAGAAGAGACTCCAGAGGGGATTTAGTATCTTGGACTTGAGTAGATTAAAGTCCAGCCTTGCTCTCAAGGTAGGCACTATCTCTGCAAAGTCCCTGACAGCTGGTCAGCCTGCCCACTGCATGACCACCTCCCTCCCTGGGAAGCTTCCAACTCTTCAACCATCTGCTTTGCTGGTTAACTCCAAGAATTATCAAGTTCTTTGTTATGTTGAGATAATACATTCTTTGTGGTGGCTTTTGTCATTTTCCTTTGTTTCCCTATGTTTTCCAAGTCTAAAGCAAGTTGTCTTCTTCTTTCTCATAACCTTTCAGATGCTTGAAAACAGCTCTCATCTGTCTCCTGCCATGTCTTCTGTTTAGGCTTCCCTGTGTAAGGTTCCTGAGCCATTCTCCCTACGATTCAGGTCTTACCATTGATGTTCTTCCTTGTAAATAGTTCTGGAACAACCTGTCCCCCATGAGAACAGTCCTGTGCAGCCTGCCTACAGTCGCTCTTCCCATTTTCTTCCACAATGCTAGTGTCAATTCCTTAATTTATTAGGAACCACACCAAACTGTTGACTCATACTGAGGTTGTGGTTTATCATACCCGTGGCATCAACTCTTACAAGGTCTCTTCCGTCTTATTTTAATAGGTGTTTCAAGAACTCTAAATGCAGAAGTTAAATTTACTTCTTTGAAATCTCATGTTTGTGGTTTCTGCTCTTCTAATGAACTTGTTGAAATCTTCTTGGATCCTAGTTTGATCTTCCCTCTTCATGCTCTCTGCAGATAAGACAAACTGGATGTTTTCTCTTTGTTCTCTCTGGGTTTAAATGTTGCCTTAGTCTGTAGCTAAGTCCTATTTTCCCATCACCATTGATCATCTCCCTGCCTCTAGCTAGCCACTTTAGAAATATTTACCATTGGTTTTGACATGGATTAGTTGTGAAGATGGGTAAACTCCTAAGATATATGGAGCCCCAGGCGAATTTTTTTATCTATATAAAGAATTTGACTAACCCCAGATCAGCTCTGTCAACACCATTCTGGTGGCTCATCTCATGCAGCCTGGTGAAAGAAATACCAAAGAGGCTAATGGGAACAACCCACTAGGCATAGACTCATGTCCAGGAGCACATTAGCATATCTTACTGATAACACATATGGAATACAGGGTCAGAGAGCTCCCTGAAAGGGAGAAAGTGGAGGGGGTGAGGGGTCGGGGCGGGGGGAGGATTGGGTATTTATTCTGGACTCTGTCCTTTTCAGGTATCCGAAGGGGTCTTTTCAAAATATGGGGCCCCATTTGCCTAGCTCTTAGGAGGGTACTGATGGAGAGTGTGGATGTTGAAGTACAAAATGAATACACAGGGCTGGTAATCATTTACAGCACATGCCCTACTATTAGCATATTCAGAGGTCTCCTCACATATGTTAAAAGTACAGTGCAGAGATGTAATTGTGGCTGAGCTAGATTTTAGTATATAATCTGTATACTATTATGTATTATCCAAATAATATGTTACTAACAGTATTTGTCTTCCTTGTTACATTATTTTAAATTTGTATGAAGTCAATACGAGCACATAGTTTTAAAGAATTCAATTAACCTTAAAAGACTTAAAGTGGAATTCTCTTCTCATCCTCTACCTCTTCCCCCAGCCTCAGGCCCCCAAAGCAACTATGCTCAATTATTTTAGCTAGGGTTTTTTGTTTGGTTGGATTTTTTTTTTCTTGTATTTACCCTCATTTCTCATTAACAAGTTTACAGTATTTCTTAATTGACTTTAGGCGTTAGCTGCTGACTTTCTGTGATGATAGACGAATGTTTAGTTGTGTTATATGTGAATTCTCCTTTCCTCGTGTTCCTATGTCATTATATGAACCTTTAGGCATAAATTAATAGTCTCTATTATACGGTTAGGATGTTCCGTGCTGCTATGACCATATAAATAATATTAGCTGCTGGGCCAAATAGTGTACCATCATTTTATTTCCTTTCTTGAGCAACTTTTTGTTTTTTTTTCCCCTGTAGTTAATGCCTGCCTTTTTTTTTTCTGCTCCATTTACTTATTTCTATGCTTTATTTTAGCAGTATTTTCTAAATCTCCAATTTATTACCTAGTCACTTTGTACTATTTTGTTCCCTGGAGACTGCCTTTCGCTGACCCTTTATCCTGCTCCAATCTGTTTGTTCTCTGGGCCTCAGGCATAATAGTTACCCTGGTTTTCCCTTCATTGCCCTAGTTAGATTCTTGGATTGCAAGTCTTCCCTTTTTCTCCTTCATTTTTATGAAAACAAACAGATAAACCCATAATAACTTCCTATAAAATGGTTCATATTTGAAAATGTCTTCATTTTACCTTTTACTTGAATAACCTTTGAATAATTTGGAATTTTGGTTTGAAAATTATTTCCCTTGTTCACTTATATTCTGATACCAGTCCCGTTTCGGATTATCTTGTGTGTGCTTTATTTTCTCTTGAAGTTTTAGAATAATTTTCTATCGCCAGGGTTATGATTTCTCAAAGGGGATTTGCCTTTGCGTTGAGATTTTAATTTTAGTTATTTTTTTTATTCCTAAAAGCTTTCCTGTTCTCTCTCTTCCTCTCCCTTTCTCTCTCCCTCGCCTCCCCTCCTCTTCCTTTCCACCCTCCCTTTCTAGTTTTCTCTTTCCTTCCCTACCTCCTACCCTTCCTCCTCCTTTCCTTTCTTCTCTCCCTCTATCCTTCCCTCCCTTTTCCTTCTTCCCTCCTTTCGCCCTCATTGTTCCTTTTTCATTGTAACCTGTGCATTTGTTTGTTTATAGCTTTGGATTCCTTTGTGTCTCTTTCTCTGAGGAAGGGTGTTACTGGGTTTTCAGGAAATTTTCGTGGCCCCAGGCATTGTTTCTCTTTCTTCGTGATGCATTTTCTTCTCTGTGCTTTGGTCTCTGCCTTTCATGCTCGAGGCTTTCATCAAATGACTGGTGGTCCTTGATTATCTGATCATATTTAAATGTGAGATACCAAAAAAGTGCTTGGATATTGTTTGGGCCATCTACTGGGGGCTTTTACAGCGTGAACAGATGGTAAGACCTTTTTGTTGAGGGTGTCCACTTGACAGTATTTGTTGGTCTTTTCTGTTGGGCTACTCAGCTTTGCCAAAGATGAATCCGGCCATTGCCATTTACTGGGCAGGCTTCCATTTATTCTCATTTGTAGCAAATGGTCCCTCCTTTTATGCCTGTCTTCCTAGAGTCTGGACCCTCTCTTCTCCAAAGGATTTACCTTAGGTGGGTGAGGGGTTAGGGAGGTGAGGGAGTACTAGGTGGGGGGTAGGGGGAGTGCCCAGTTGTATGATTTTGTGCAGTGGATGAAGGGAGCCCCATATGAAGTTCTCTTTACAGATGTTAAAGACGATAGCTTACTGGGGCACCTGGCTGACTCAGTCGGTAGAGTTATGCGACTCTTGATCTTGGGGTCGTGAGTTTGAGCCCCTTTTTATTACTTAAGGAAATTAAAAAAAAAAATTTCCAGCTTACTTAAGCCTTGTATAAATAAAATGAAAAAAAAAAGGAAAAAAAGGACTTTCAAGAATTCACACGGGAGATTCATTCCCAACTAACCTCTTAAAAACACATAAACTTTATTCCCCCTTTTTTTGTTCTTTTTAAATGGAAAAAAGAAGTTCATCCTACTTGACAATTATTCTTGTGCCTCTATAAACTCAAGTTATCTGAAATTTTAGTTTCCTAGATCTGGCATATATTCCCTAGCATCTCTCTTGTTTAAAATGAATTTCCCTTTTCCTGCTACTCACGTAAACCATTGATTATCTGAAATCACTGAGTATCCTCCATTCAGTTGGATAATTGAAGCTAGATCTATTTAAATACATAATGAAGCCCTGAGCTTCATCTTAACTCTGCACTCAAAGGGGCTCTTATGCAAAATGCATTTTTTTGCTGATTATATTCCTGTGTTGGCAAGAACTTTGCTTATTCCCTTCACTGAACTTTATACAGTATTTATAGCATCTCCAGAGGGCAAAGGAAGAATCATAAAATTCAGTTTTGCTACCTGTCTGCTGCTGTTTGTTTAATGGAAGCAGATGAGTGTGGAGGAAATCACAACCATGTTGCGGGGGTTGGGGGGGGGGAGTCTCTCCTTCCTGCCCCTTTGACCACTGGATTCTGATAGAGAGCCCTTTAGTAGACCTAATGTCCCTAATTAAACTTGCCTGGTTCAAGAAGGTAATGCAAAGGTAGTGGCTTTGAAAAGCTTTTTCTAGCATGTCAGATTTGAAATCCTGGAGAGTCCACACTGGGAAACATTCTTTCAAGTTAGTGGTCTCTGCGAGCTGCTCTGAATTGTTAAGCCTGTAAACTGCCAGGAACTGTTAGAGAGTTTTTTCCTTAACTCTATGTTGACAGCAGTCAGGGTAGACCTAGCCCACCCTCTCACCGACACATAGCTCTGGGTATGCCCCTGGGTATGCCCCTGGGACCAGCCCTTTCAAAAAGCTCATTTAGTGAATTGTGCTTCTTAGTGAATTGTGCTTCTTAGAAATAGATTTGGCTTAATGACAGAGAAAGGCAAAGACTGCTGTGTTGCTGAGACAGGACAGCAGGAGGAAAGGTTCTCTCTAATGGCAATGCCTTCAGCCACTGACAGGTTCTGGAGAAGCTTGGAGGCATGAGGCGTGCTTCATGGTTAAAATGACTGGTGGATACATTTTTCATAAAGCTGTAAGCAGACTTTTCTCTCTATCCTTCTCTAGGCTGTGGGGCTTGGTGCTTTTGTTTATTTCTTAAAATCTTAACTGTGTTCAAAGCTGTGCATGTGACATACCGTCTTAACTATGTGTAAGTGTGCCGACGTTCCGTGGCATTAAGCACGTTCACATTGTGGTGCATCCGTCCCCACCGTCCATCTCCAGACTCTTCTCATCTTGCAGACCTGAAACTTGGAACACTGGCTCCCACTCCCATCCTCCCCAAACCCCTGGCAACCACCATCTTTCTTTCTTTAAATAAATAAATTTCAGGGGCGCCTGGGTGGCTCAGTCGTTAAACGCCTGCCTTTGGCTCAGGTCATCGTCCCAGGATCCTGGGATCGAGCCCCGCATCAGGCTCCCTCCTTGGCGGGGAGCGTGCTTCTCCCTCTCCCCCTCCTCCTGCTTGTGTTCCTGCTCTCGCTGTCTCTCTGTCAAATAAATAAATACACTCTTAGATAGATAGATAGATAAATTTCAGGATAGCTGCTCTGCCAAAATTAAATATACATCTTTCAAAGGCTGTTTAGCTTCATCAGCTAGTATCAGTTTTTCTTTCTACTTTTCTTCCTTTTTTTTTTTTTTTTTTTTTCCCCAAAGTAATCTCTGCACCCAGCATGGGGCTCAAACTTACAACCCTGAGATCAAGAATGCATGCGCCACTGACTGAGCCAGCCAGGTGGTTTCTTTGCACTTAACTGGGATGCAGACGTAAACTCTCTGGTATCAGAATGGAGTGTGTTGCCCTTGGCTGAGTTTGGCAGAGAGCCTCAAAGATGGAGGGAAGAAGGGGCCCTGCTTTCATTAAATAAAGAGAGGAAAAGGCTGTTGCATAGAACCTATCAGATTATGGCTCTTCTTGGAGGTTGAAAGTGTGTGACATAGACTTTTCTAGAATCATTGAAATGGGATTCTCACTTAGCTGGTCTATCAGTCAGGATGGTTAGATTATGCTGTAGGAAGGACCAGCCCCCCGTATCTCCATGGCTTAACACACCTTTTTCATTCCTGCCACATGTCTCACGGACATTGGCTAATATAGCTTCATAGCTGTATTTGCCCTGGATACTCCAGGACCCAGGCTGACAGAAGATTCATCCTGACACATGCTTCCATGACTGTAAGCAAAGGGCCCAGAATGGGAGTGAATCAGGCTTTTGTTTAGTAGTGACACGTCGCTTCTCCTCAAATTCTCCTTGGCCAGAGCCAAATGACAGGGCCACACCTAATTTTAAAGGGAGCAGGAAAGTTCCATCCCCCTATGTCCCTAGGAAGATCCCAAAATATTACATGTACAATAGGAATGACACCACAGGGGCCCAGTCTTCGGAAGAATCGATGAGAACCAGGGGTTTGGGAGCAGTGTGCCGTGTTTAACAAAATGATTTTAAACACAGGATTGGTAAAGATCAAGGTTTATAATAAATTACTGGGTTATACCTAATTTTTTTCTGGGCTTTGGTTTCTCCATTCGTAAAATGCACCTGGGTCCCTTCTAGGTGAACTTTCTATTAAAGTATAATATCCACACAGAAAAGTACACATTTTGATGGTGTTTCAAAAGCTCATACCCCCATGTCGGAGGCGCGTGCAACCAGCACCCAGACCAGGGAGCTGAACATGGCCAGCACCCCAGAGGCCCCGCTCGTGGTTCCTTGCAGCTTCTTCTCCCTCCCCCGCTCCCACCAAAGAGCTCCTCTTCTGACTTCTAACCATACATTCGTTTTTGCCTGTGTTTGTACTTTATACAAATAGAATCTTAGTCTATATTCTTGCATGTCTGGCTGCTTGTCCTCAGTGTTACGTGTGTGAGACTTACTCATGTTGCAGTCCTTCGTTCTTGCTCTATAGTATTTCATTGTGTGATTATACCACTCATTATTTATCCATTCTGCTGTTGCCGGGTGTTTGGATAGTTTCTAGTTTTGCCCATTGCAGATTATGCTGCTATAAACATTTTGGTGTATATGTTCTGTTGAGCGTATGAATGCATTTTTGTTGAGTGTATACCCAGGAGTGCATTTTTGGGGTCACAAAGTGTGCACGTATTTAGCTTTTCTTAGGTACTGTCCGACAGCTTTCCAAAGTACTTATACCAGCAGTATATTCTCCATCCAGTAGCCAGCACTGCCTAGGAATTCTGGTTGCTCCATATCTTTGCCATCAGTTGGTATTTTCTTCCTGGAAGCTTTTTTTTTTTTTTTTTAAGATTTTATTTATTTATTTGAGAGAGAGAGCAGAGCAGGGGGAGGGGCAGAAGGAGAGAGAGAGAAGCAGACTTCCTGCTGAGCAGGCTTGATCCCAGGGTTCTGGAATCATCAAAGGCAGAAGCTCAACTGACTGAGCCATTCAGGCGCCCCCTGGAAGCTTTTCTTTTAGAAAAGAATCCTTACTAGATTGTTCTTCCATCTGAGCTAATTCCTCCCTCCTTAGCTCCCTCCCTAGATGATAGATAGATAGACGGATAGATGAAAAATAACTCCACTTGGTAACATACCCACTGATGCTGAGGCACCGGGAGACTCCAAGGTCAAACCCTGTGCTCTATACGCAGGAGCAAGCCTGGTGCATTTATCATGTGTGGGGGGACCTAAAACTGTATTTTTCTGGAGTTACTTGAAAGTGATATATAAAGATAAAATGTAGGATAGTGACTTTCTAAGAGGAGATACATATTAACAGTTTGAAGCAACGTTAAGCGTTAAAGGTGAGTCTCCTATACAGACCTACAGGTCACTACAAGTATTTACCTGGAATTTCCAGTGTTACTGCCTCCTCTTTTCCCCCTCAGTTTTCACAAGATGATTCTGTTGGCTTCGCTCTGTTGCTTCTCTGTGAGACCGTTTCACTCACTGATGTCTTCTTTAGGTGCAGGCACATACTTAGCTATAAACTAACAACTGCCATATTTTGAGGTTTGCACAGTGGGTCTGGACTCTGTTGGCTGACACTGTATTTCAGTTTCCTTTGTGGGATAGCAAACTGAGGAGATACAGAAATAACAAACTGGAGTGGTCTTTGGTTGCCGGGGTACAAAGTACCAGGTAGGTGGAGGCCTGTTACTGGAATTTTGTTTGCCAACCATCACTCCAATGAGTTTGGAAGCTAAAAAGATGCATCAGAGAGAGAGGGAAAAAAATTAGTGTTTTGTGCATGAAAATGATGTTGGCTGTTACTTCAGTACTGAAGTGGCTGAATAGACCTTTTTCTTCAGTGAGCTAATTTCTGAGTGTTTATTAAACCTCTCTGGGCTTAAGGGGATACCCGGAAAATTCTAGCATGTCGTCACTTATAAATACTCATTGACTGAGTTCCTGAAGTATTTGTAATGGTGGGTTAGTGCGAAGGAGCCGTCTCCCCCAGACTGTTCTCTGACTTTTGCCTTTCAGAGCACCTTGAGTCACTTTGAGGTTGCTTGTCCATTGCTGGGGGTGGCCATTTTAAAAGAACATGGAATGTGAAATACCATTCCTCACTGCTGGATGGCCCCACTTCCTAGATAACTCCCATGTGTCCCTGAACACAATACTGTTTCTGGCTGCCTTGAGCTCCTTCCACAACCCTAATTGTGTCATTGCTGCTTGCCTCTGGCATAGGGCCTTTGGATTTGGGTCACAGCAGTTCACTGGGGGCAGGGCTGTTGTCTTCCTTGGACAGTGATGCCCCTTGGCCTCAACCTTGGAACTGGCCAACCCTCTCTGAAAACTGACCTTTGCTTCAGAAAAACCCTCTTCACTAGAAACGAAGCTCTCTGAATAGGATTATCACATATTCAAGTGTCTTAATTTCAACTGCTATTAACATAATTGTACAAATAAATAAATAAATGGGGGGCTTATCAGCGATAGACATTGATTTCTCACATTCTGGAGGCTGGAAGTCCAAGATCAGGGTGGCAGCGTGGTTGAGTTCTGGGCAGGCCTGCCCCCTGACTCATAAACTGTGTCTTCTTGCTGTCCTCACTTGGCAGAAGGGGGACTAGTTAGCTCCCTGGCCTCTTTTTATAGGAGCACTAATCCGCTGCAGGAAGGCTCCACCCGCATGACCTAATCACTTCCCCAAGGCCTCACCCCCTAATACCATCACACTGGGGGTTAAGATTTCAACATTTGAATTTGGGAGAGACACAAACATTCCTTCCATCACAACAAGAGTTCCTTTAGCACACCGACTGAGCAGACACGGAGACTTCATATTCCAGACAGCTCTTGGAGGCTGGGGGTGGGCGTGGCATCTGACCTAAGGCCAGCTTACCTCAGCATTTCTGCAAGACGAGGTCAGGATGGGTAGCCTGACCCACGACGTATCCAGACCTGTCACCCTGACTCCCGGGGCCATGGCTACTCCAGAAATGCACTGGTTCCCTGCCGATAGAACCTAAGAGGCCGCTGTTTCTTCTTGGCCCCCACCTGCCCCCCCTTACAGACCACCAGCCAGACGGAGCTGGAGAACTGGATCACCGCCATCCATTCCGCTTGCGCAGCTGCCGTTGCGAGGCACCACCACAAGGAAGACACGCTCCGGCTCCTCAGGTCCGAAATCAAAAAACTGGAACAGAAGATTGACATGGATGAAAAGATGAAGAAAATGGGTGAAATGCAGCTGTCTTCCGTCACCGATTCAAAGAAGAAGAAAACTATATTAGATCAGGTAATCGTTCTTCCACGTTTAGGCTTGGGCGGGAGTGTTGGGTCTTTCAAGTTCTTCCGCTGCTTGGAATCACAGAGCATCTTGGGTCATGTCGTTGTCAGCCTGTCATCCAGGCTGCTGAATTCCTTATTGCGACTGTCAGTGTTGCTCACCCCTCGCTCACAGCCCATTGTCATGAGCGGAAGGGAACAATATTACATTGAAGAAAAGACAGAAATCTGATAGAGGAGGCTTCCGGCTCCCACCAGGGGCAAGCTCCTTCCAGGGCCTCTGTGAAATTGCGAAGTCTGCACTTTGCCTTCCCCACCTGCTCAGGTTGATGTGGGGTGCGGCTGTGGAGGGACACACTCCCGACTCCTCAGTCAACTTAGAAAAGGTAGAGTGTGTTGTTACTAAAATATTCGTTGCAGTGTATGAGTAGAAGTATAAGGAAAGATTTAGCGAGGTGACAGAGGACATTTTTGCCTTCTCAATTGTTTCCAAGTCAGTGATAGCCATCGAGTCATGCTTTGAAATTTTGTCTTAATGTTTAGGAAATAAATGTGAGTAAGTGAATTTAAATCACTGAACGGTTGATGGCATGGGCCAGCCTGTGGTTTCCCGTGGGTCTCGCCCTCTGTTACCTGACATGGTATTTATGGTCATTGAGGCATAAAATTACCCATTTCAAAGTGTCCGATTCAAGTGGCATTTCGTTCATTCACAATATTGAGCCACCACAAGCTCTGTCTAGTTGCCAAACATTGTCATTCACCCCAGAAAGAAACCCAGTACCTGTTAAATTGCTCCCCTCTGCTCCTGGCAGTCTGCCTCAATGGATTCACCCATTTTGGATGTGGTAAGCGGAATTACATAATACATGACCTTTTTTTGTGTGTGAAGTCTTGCACTTTGCGTCATGTTTTGGGATTGATCCACATTGTAGTGTATCTTTGTACACACCACAGTTTGATAATCCATTGTCCCATTGATGGACATTTGGGCTGTTTCCACTTTTTGGCTGTTGTGAATAGCGCTATGGATAGGCATGTACGCTAACACTGTATTTCAAGTCAAAGTAAAAAGTCGATATTTGCCATTAATCATTATCCATATCATCGTTAACATCACCGAGCCTTCACTGTATACCAGACCCTGTACCAAGTCTTACTCTTGCATGATCTCATTTAAATATCACTTCAGTCCTAGGAAGTAGGTATTACTTTGCCATTTTGAAAAACGAGGACACATATCTTGGATATATATACTCTATGGTTGGAATTCTGTTCCAGAGCCTCAGTCTTCACCGTCTAGTGTTTCCTGCTTCCCACCCTGTATTTTCTCCCGTGACCTCTCCCCAAAAGCTCCTGGTCTCTTTGCCTCACTTTTCTTTTTTCTTTGTTTTTCTGTAAAAAGTCCTCTCTTGGTAAGTCCTAGAATTCTCCAGTGGTAGAAATCCTACATACTTTACTTCCTTGGGTTTGTGGCCCATAGCTTGGAGCTGATGGGCTAGAATGCCCACAAATGTGACATCTGTAACAGGAGGACACAGAGCAACTAACGTATACTTTGTTTTTACCAAACTGAACGTGTGACTGTAGATCTTTGCAGGGGGTAAAAAAAAAACACATTAAGTTATGAAAACAGTAAGACTTGAGCTGCTGTTCCCTAAGAAATGTAGAGTACCTGTTGTTTACCCTTTAGGATTATAATCAATACCTTGAGAACATACAGATTTGTAACGTTTGTGTAGGTTGAAGTTGTTAACGTTTGTTTTCCCTTTTACTCACCTTTTCACCACTGTAGATCTTTGTTTGGGAGCAAAATCTTGAACAGTTCCAAATGGACCTGTTTCGTTACCGCTGTTACTTAGCTAGCCTCCAAGGTGGGGAACTGCCAAACCCCAAAAGGCTACTTGCTTTTGCAAGCCGACCAACGAAAGTGGCAATGGGCCGTCTTGGGATCTTTTCTGTATCATCCTTTCATGCCCTGGTGAGTAGAAGCTGAGGTGTGTTTAAGAAATATTTATCTTGACTATTAATCCTGAGCAGGACTCGACAAGAGTCTCTGCAGTGTTTTTCTGCTTTACTGTGATGTGTGGATTTCTGACATGTCCTCTCCTCTGCAGTGGGTACAGATCTTCATTTGAATCTGTTCTGAAATTTATTACTGAAAGCCTGTCTTGATGGGCCCTAAATTATTGTGCAAAGAAAATTGGAAAGGTATTATCTTAAGAGATCTCTGCATGTAGTGTTTGTTGATAACTCGTGTCATCTTTAGACAGTGTCCTGATTTTAATCCAAATACAGATTTTTTTATATTAACCTCATGGAAATGTTAAGTGGAGAGCTCTCTCATACGTAAATGCATCCTCTCTCTTTCACACACACGCACAAAAACATATACACCATATCTTGAACATAGATCTCTTTAGAGATCTTCCTTTTCACTTTATTTTTAAATATTATAATTCTGGAAATCAGTTCTTGACCGTCATAAATACCAGATACACTCGAGGAAGGTAAAGATCTTCCATGATTTTCCAGCCCGACATATGTATCTGCTTGGGAAAGAGAATGTTCCTCTGACCTCTGGAGTGGCAGATTGCATCGTGTTGTGTGTTTGCAGTCTGTAATTTTATGTACTTGCTAAATTGCGAACAGCTTTATGTTCTTTTGGCTCCTTTCTTCTCAAAAATTGCTGCGCGAGTAACATGGTTTCAGCCCATCCAAGTCAACACCCACTTAAAACGTACTGCACCTTAGCACATTTGCTGAGGAATTAAATGTTAAGGCTCAGGTTCCAGAAGCAGCTTTGGAAAACCTTAGCTGTGCGGCTCTTGGCTTGTCGTGTCAGCTGTACCCTTCAATTGGATTCAGAGCTGTAATTCAGTCAAAGGCGTTTGTATTCTTTATAAATAGATTAGCGTCATCCTTCAGATAATTAGGGGTAGATTTACATTTTTAAAGAAGTCTTAAACCAATTTCTGGACTTATTAAAACTGGCATCCTGATTTGTTCTGCTAATTACAGCTCAGCTCTTGGTCTTTCTTGGTCTCCCTGGCTACCACCTCTCCATATAGCTATTAAGTCCTTTTTTTTTTTTTAATAGTGATGGGTCAGCGCACTGTGATGAATAAGTCTTTTTTTTTTTTAAAGATTTTATTTATTTACTTGACAGAGTGAGAGAGAGCGAGAGCAGGAACACAAGCAGGGGGAGTGGGAGAGGGAGAAGCAGGCTTCCTGCCGAGCAGGGTGCCCGATGCGGGGCTCAATCCCAGGACTCTGAGATCATGACCTGAGCCGAAGGCAGACACTTAAGGACTGAGCCACCCAGGCGCCCGAGTGATGAATAAGTCTTGCAAATGGTTTTCAGTTTGAGGCTCTAGGGGTGTCTCTCTGAGACCTGGACACCAGTTTGTAACTTGACCAAATCTCCAGTTTGCCTATTCTGAAAAAAAAAAAAATTATTGGGATAAAAATTCTTGCAAGAATGTCATAGACTGATGTGGTGTTTGTGTTAACGGAGCTCATGATGCCAGTGATGCAGATCCCGTATTCATTCTAAGCCCCAAGCATCCAAATAGCCTTTTCCTTTTCCTGGGCTTGATGAGATTTTTTTGGAAGAAATAATTTTGCTGTCTACCTAAAACTTCATTGCCTCATTTTCTTCAAAGCCACTGGAGCTAACTTCTCTGAAACAAGGAAGTAAGTCACTGTATTGTTACCCTTCCGTAACTTACCTCCCGTCCATCTAATTTCCTCTACCTCACTATCTGTGATTTGTGTATCTTTTTCTTTTGATGGGCAGACTGTGACAGGCTGACCAGCTCAAGATGGGAGGGTTAGTAACTTAGGCTTTTTGGTCAGTGATTTTATTTTATTTTTATTTTAAAAGATTTTACTTGTCAGAGAGAGAGAGAACACAAGCAGGGGGCGCATCAGGCATAGGGAGAAGCAGACTCCCCCCACCCCCCGAGAGCAAGGAGCCCAGTCAGAGCAGGGCTCGATCCCAGGACCCCGGGATCATGACCTGAGCCAAAGGCAGACGCTTAACCAACTGAGCCACCAGGCGCCCTGGTCAGTGATTTTAAAGAAGAGGATTTAATTCCTCACGTGTAGCTCTCTTTTCCTTGGGCGGTCCCCCCCAACCCCCACCAGCTGCATCTGCAAGGTAAATCTGGGTGCCCATATGTCTAGATGCCCTTGCAAACTTCTCTTTGCCATGAGGGGTTTCACCTCAGACAGAACCAGTTAGGCAAGCCTGTTAGGTATCTGTTCCTGTTTGTTGCTCCAGTTCCTGCAGGAGATCCCAGGCAGGGAATTTTGCAGCCTGATTTATTGGATACTTATTTTTTCCTCCTCTCCTTGTCATTTGACCCCAGGGAATTTTTTTTCCCCCTTGGGATTGAAACAGGCTTCAATTTAGCCTTTGTCCAGACTTTTTTCTTCTTCTTCTTCTTCTTCTTCTTCTTCTTTTGGGGGGGGCATTAGAGGAGGAGGAGGTATGAGGTCAGTTGGGCTGGCGGGGGGGGGGGGGTAGGGGGGGGGGGGAGTGGGGAGATTTGCGCTACAGTTTAAGTCCCATTCACCAGGAGGGCTTCCCATAATGCTCAGTGATTTGCAGTAATTAACTGAAGGGTCCCTGCTGTACTCTTTGAAAGAAGGTTATCATTGTTCTTGTTTGCACAGATGAGCAGAATGATAGAGTAATCAGGTTCCCGCCACAAAGGGAGGCATTGTCTAGGCAGAGATCATTGAGAAACTCTTGAGCTCTTGTCTCCTAGTTCTTTTGCCAGCCCCCCCCCCCAAATCCCTTTGCTTATTTTGGGTCATTATTGTGTTGGGGGTAGCACTTACTTTAGCAGTTTACGAGGCCCCCAGCAGTTTAGAATAGATACTGTGAGAACCCTCCCTGAAGTGCCCATTGGTTAAACAGACTAAACCAACTGGTCAGCCGGTAACTGAGAATATTTATGGCTGTAGAAGTTCCTCTTCTGGGCTCTGCTCTCCTAGAACTGTAAACTAAAGCGTTACTATTGTAACCACATTATGTAGGATCTCTGCTTTTGCTTGGCGATGTTGGTTTATTTATTTTATTCATTCAGTCAACAAATACATGTGAGGCCTGGCATACGTCAGTTATTCTCCTTGTGATTAGGGCTATAATAGCAAACAACCCAGGGTTCTTTTCCTATTGGAGATATGTTCTTGTGGGGGGTGATGCATAATAAATAAGCAATTAAATAGACATGGTAGATCCAGGTATTGATGTGTGCTACAAGGAAGGAAACAAGGTAATAATACATGTGTATATAGACAGGGTAATACAACTACCATATATTTACATATGGCTGCCTGTATGTATGTGTGTTTGTATCTGTGGGTACATTTATCAGTTTATAAGTAGATATATAAATATGAGACCAAATGGGCATTTTTTTTCCCTGTAGGATTTTTAACTTTAACACCATTTATTTAGTGGTTCTTAGCCTCATTTTGTGATGACAATCTCATACTGAAATAGTCATGTGAGCATATATATGTATGTCAGCACATTGTAAGTTGTTCCTTTTACAACTTATGTTTACCTTTAAGAAAGTGATGAGAATAGAGAAAATGTTTATCTATTTAAAGTAAACATGTGCCTTTTGGTTTGTGATTTTTTTTTTGTTTGTTTGTTTTTTTTGGTCCCCTTCTCAACACCTTGAGCATAATCCTAGATTAGAACTCTTTCTGTAATGTGGTCTTGGATATGGGATTTTTATCTGCCCGGATCTGGGTTTTCTTCTTTGCCAAGCTGGGAAAACATAAGACCTCATCTACCTATTTTCATTTGGGACCAAAACCTTCCCCCTGATACGCAGAGAAGCTGTTTGGATTCCTGTTTGTAGTATCTTTGCCAGTCCACTCATGGAGCTTCCAGAGTACTTAAAAGCCCAGAGAGGTGTGCCTTCTAACCACCGTGCTGATGGCTGGGGGGCCATGTTACCCAACCATGTTTCATCCCCTAGACTCCTGCCAGTTGGCAAACGTCACCCTGGGAGTGGCCCGTGTGGGAATCTATTACAAGGAGGTTCCAAGACTCATCTCCAGCTCCAAAGAATGGGTGGGGAGGTTTCATTTCAAGTCTGACTTGCTGTACCTCCTGGCACTCCCTTATATGAAAGGAAAGCCTGTGGGTGGCCTAGTGAGACCTCCTGACAAAAGTTCCCTTAAGCTTCTGGGACTTTGCTTGTAGCCCGTAGGATGCACTTCAAGCATGAATGTGTGCTTAGGAAGGACTCTGTAGAGTCCTCACGAAGATGTGGCATCTCCTTGAGTTGTCCGAGAGGCAGACTTACACCTGGGGTGATGCCCTCAGAAATATTTGTCTGGGTTGCTGGCATCTTGCAAATATCTCAGCAGAGTTTAGCTTCCCTTTATTTGTTTATTTTTTTTTAACCAAACAGAACTTTTATTCCCCTTTTACCTAAACATAGGACATGTAAGGCTAATAAGGTGGCTTCACCATTTTCACAGACTCAGGTCCCTTCCATCTGATGGTCCTGCCATTTTGGAAAGGGTTCTGTCTGAATGTCCTAGACTAACTGGTTAGCATATGGACCTTCCTTTGTCGAGAAGGAGGGAAGTGAAGGATAAGGGGAAGGTCCCCCTCCTCTTGAGGATGATTCCTGGAGATTGCAAATAGCCCTTCTGCTTATCTCCCAGTGACCAGAACTTAGCCACAAGTGCATGTCCTGCTACAAAGGAAAATAAGTCAACTTTGGGTAGCCATGTGCTCAGCCTTCTGGGGGTTTCTCTGACATGCAGAGGGAGAATGATATTGGCGGACGACTGTCACTCCCCTAAGAAGGGAATTGTGTAATTCTGAGAAAATTAGTGGAAGACTTGGTGAATTTAGTTTTTTTACGTGGAATCACAAGAACCAACACCGATTGTTTGCACTGTTTTGCCGACACTCAGGCACCTTTTTTCTAGAACGTAGAAACAGCTCTGTAGCATTCGGGGAGAATCCCAAGATAGCACGGGTTGTTTAACTTGCTGCTCGAGTTCAACCCTGTGACCAGAGGGGCATCTACTTCTTGGAAACGGGACCTATACATTCTGTTACTGTTTTACATATTACTGTTTTCCTGATGATTTCGGACAGTGATTGAGTTTGCCAACCTTTCAGTTACATTTTAAATCCACAGAGGGCCCGCAAAGTCCCAATGTATATGAGTCAGAGATGAAATGCTCTGGTGGTGGGATCAGTGTTGGTGTTTTTTAAAAAACATTTCTATGAATTTGAAGATCTAACTGGCTTTATTAAGTAATTCACAAATCGGGCAGCATCCCATCCGGCAAGCAGAGAGCCGCTCCCTGGAGGTGTGGCTTTGTGGGGACCCCGAGGAGCAAGTGAGTAGTCCTGACACCTCTCTCTTGTTGATGTTGTTCCTCACTGTCCACAGGTGGCAGCTCGCACTGGTGAGACTGGTGTGAGACGTCGTACTCAGGCCATGTCCAGATCTGCAAGCAAGCGAAGGAGCAGGTTTTCTTCCCTTTGGGGTCTGGACACTACCTCCAAAAAGAAGCAGGGACGCCCCAGCATCAATCAGGTAAGAAGCAAGCCCAGATCACTTCCACGGCCAGCTCACCTTGGGCTGTGTGAGCGTATGTGTGTGTGCCTTTATTGATACTGGCTGTTACTTCAAATCAGCTAGTTGACACAAAGAAGTTGGTTGCGCTAGACGCTTTTAATAGACAATGTATACTCCTAACTTTGAACTCTGCTATTAGTCTATCACCAAGCTCCAGTCTCCCCACCTGCATCCTTTCCAAACCCTGGTTAATTATAGACCTCCTGAAAGTGCACAATTCATCCTGAGTCTTCAGAAAAAAGCAGGGCTTGTTGATGAAGCCAAGTGGGCACCTGAGCACAGAGTTTTTTAAGCTGCCTCTGGCGCGGGATCAAAGGAAGCCTCTGGGGAAATTGGATTGTTTCTTTGCCCTTGACTTTTTGGGGTTGACATTAAATGGGCATCTCCTCTGCCCTCCACCCAGATGCTGGGGCTCGAAGGGGATCTCGGTAGGTGGTGAATGGCATCACCAAGAGTGGTGCAGGGTCAGCCCTCTGTAGCCAGATGCTGTGGCTTCGTCCCTTTGACGCCTTCTCACCCACACCGCTGTCCTGCTAGAGTCACTTCTAGGAACCTCTCCCCATTGTCATTGTCATGCTCCTCTCTGGTTTTGTGAAATTAGTGGTTCCGGGACTGCTTGCTCAGGTTTTAGGGACTGAAGGAACACGGCTGTTGGTCTTTTCCAGAGAAGGAGAATGTTGGATTCATGGATCATGGTGGCTAGAAAGTGAGGCAGTGAGCATTTGGGAGGTCATGGTGAGGATTGCCAGTTTGACCTATTCACTCTGTGCCCTTATGCAAAGTGAGAAGCCAGTTGACTGGCTTGATAAAAAGATCCCTCATTATTTGTTCTGATAATCCCAGCCGTTAGTTTGCTTAAGAACTGAAGTTTAAAAGAGACATTAATCCTGGAAACTGATGTCCTGCGTTCCTCACTGACCACCATGCTCACTATTTAAATGTGGGTTATCTGTATCCTTGATGGAGTTTGCAGGAGACAGATGAGCAAATGATAAGGTAGCCTGGACCAAGCAATCGTGCGGTCTGTTCTGTGGTCTTTGGAGAAGGCGGGTCATCAAGTTTGTTACCAGCGAATTTTCTTCTGTGTAAATCCGAAGAAGTTTAGAGGAAAGTCATTCATTCTTTTTTTTTAAGATTTAATTTATTTGTTTGAGAGAGAGAATGAGCGAGAGAGAAGGAGCAAGGGGAGGGGCAGGGGGAGAGGAAGAAGCAGGCTCCCCCCTGAGCAGGGAGCCTGGCATGGGACTTGATCCCAGGACTCCGGGATCATGACCTGAGCTGAAGACAGACACTCAACCGACTGAACCACCCCGGCACCCCAGGAAGTCATTATTTCATCCAAAAAATCACACAGGAGACTTGGTGGCTCTTGCTTAAACCCACAAAAGGAGGACATTCAGAGTCAGGACTCCCCCCTCCTTTTGTGAGGTGGTGGTGGTGGTTTGTGTGAATCCTCCTGTGATGGCAGATGACTCAGACCACCACTAAAATATATGCCAGGACTTTGCAGTTGGCAACTCGGCTTGACCTTCTTCTCTATCAAAAGCCTTGGTTCACGTGGTTCTACTTCATTGGCGCCAGGTTGTCATATTCCTATTGCTGCTGAAGTAGATGACTCGAGTTAACTGAGTCCAAGAGAATGTTTTAACATATTTCAAAAATCAAAGGGTGATGCAACGTCTTATAAGCAATTCTTGTTGCTCTCTCTTGAAGTAAGCGTTTAAAAAAACTTCTTGCTTAGCCATAAGCACCAAGAGAATAAGCCTTAAGCACCAACAGAAATTTACTTACTAATTCAGTACTTTGAAATGGACAAAAATTGTCTGTTTCTACCAATCTCATTTGCATCGGGAGAAAGGCTTTTTCTTAATCATCTGTATTATCCTGACAGTACCTGATTGGTTTAGAGCCAATATATGTAATTTCTCCTGTCTGCGTGTTTAGATTTTGACTACTTAGCAGAATTTATTTAATTTCAAAGAACAGACAAATTTCTGTTTTTTAAATTAAAAAAAAAAACTTTTCTGTGGTGTGGAAGGTACTATAAATGTATGTTCTCAGGTTCTACTCCACAGAGTATGAAAAATTAATTATTGATAAATATTTGATCGTGTCTAGGAGGGAATTGCAGAAACTTCAATGTGAAGAGACCTAGCTCATTGCTTTTGCAAGCATATTGTCTTTAAATCTAAACGAATTTTCCAGATCTAAAAGCTAACTTTTTCTTTTCTTCTTTTTTTTTTTGAGTTGTCAAAGATATGGGAAGTGATCCAGTTAGGGGAACATATTTTTCATGGTCTGCTACCATGGAATTATGTTCCCTATTTATGGATCTGATAGAGTAGTAGCTGGAAACTTCCGTAATGTTTTCTAAGAGCTGCGTCCATTTTCCGTCCCCCTTCCCATGCTTCGTTTGCCCTCCTGCCCAAGGTCCTTTTTAAGATGATCCTTTTGTATGTGCAGGTGTTCGGTGAGGGAACGGATGCTGTAAAGAAATCTTTAGAGGGAATATTTGATGACACTGTTCCAGATGGCAAGGTAAAAATAAACACATTCCTTTTCTAAAAGTACCACAAATGTATCAACATCACACAATTCAGTGGGTTCTTGGGATCCTAAAATTAAGTGGACTCTGTTAAATACCGAAATGATCAGATCTTCAAAGTTATGTACAGGTCAGTAAAAGATGGAAAAGCCTTTTTATGTTTAAAACTTGGTAACAATAAGAACATGCTCCTGCTGACATAACATTTTCAATACTAATCATTTGGATGTGTAATTTCCCATCTAGAATTTAAGACAAAATTTGGGTTCTGGGGAGCTGAGTATTTTATGTCATTGCTGATTCCTTTTATATCCAGTTTCCATTCCCAAGAAGTGAGTTCTTACTGCCCTCCCTCTCTGCCCACACATGCTGTTTTGTTCCCATTAATTTCAAAGAACTGTTCCGATAGTATATTCTTTAAAAAAAAAACAAAACAAAAAAACTGCATTTGCCTCCTGAAGACAAGTATTCAATTAAAGATTCACAGACTTGTTCCAACCTTGTGCTTGGATTTAAAAGGGGTTGTCAAACTGCTCTGATTGAAAGCCCATGAAGAATATTGATTTTTTTTTTTTTTTCTGGGCCACTTTTTTCAGCCTCTAAATAAATGGACATCCCGAGTTTTAAAGACCCTGGTAGTGATGCCAACAACCTCTTTGTTCAGGGGGTTCTGATGTTGATAATGCGACCTTGGAATGATCCTCTGGTTCTCGGACTTGGAATCAATATGACAGAGAGTTCAGCCCCTCGGTTGCCATGCAACCAAGCAGCGGTGGTCAGCAGTCAGCACACCCCCGCACTCGCACTCTAGGTGGAGTCTAGCCTCTGAAGCCAGAGTGCGATGGGGAGTTCGGGCCATGGGAGGGGGAGGAAAGACGGGTGGCCACGGGCAGGCCTTTTCTCACTTTTGTACTCAAACTACTCCTGGATTATGTCATTGTGGGTGCAGAGGCAGGTGTCCTTGGAAATACCCATCCACAGCCCTCTCTTTGAAAAACTCTCTGATGAGATCTGGTGTAATTAAATCGCTATACCTACGTGCAATCCAGGCATAGTTTTTGATGTTAATGAAGCCATTTCTGAAGTTAGGTAACTCATCTTGCATACTATTATTAGTTCACTTTTATTTTTTTAAGATGTTATTTATTTATTTGACAGAGAGAGAGAGAGAGACAACTAGAGAAGAAACATAAGCAGGGGGCAATGGGAGAGGGAGTAGCAGGCTTCCTGCCGAGCAGGGAGCCCGATGCGGGGCTCAATCCCAGGACCCTGAGATCATGACCTGAGCCGAAGGCAGACGCTTAATGACTGAGCCACTCAGGCGCCCCATTATTAGTTCACTTTTAATGTTGGGATACCCTCTCCAGGCACACAGATCCTGGAGCCTGCAAATGTTTTTCCTTTGGATTTCTGTGTCCCTTTTGTTTTTCCGTTTCTCGGAGATATTTCTTTATTCCACTTCATGGCTAGAATGCCTTGATCTCCAAGAGCAGTTTAAATGCAAAACTTGGGCTGATCCACTGCTAAGGGGCATTTATTTTACATGGTGCATGAGGACAGTAGGAGGATTCCAATTTTAGTTAATGGGATTTAGCCAAGTTGATTGTTTTTTGCCAGGCCTTCCTTGGGGTTCAATTTATCTGCACAAGCGACATCATTCAAAGCCAGAGCTGAAATTGTTTTCTCAAGTGAATTTAGTTGAGTAGCCTTTACAAAAATATGTCCCCCATTCTGGGATTCGTTCTTTTTATGAATGAAAGTTGTTACGTTACCACCTTGGAAATTTCTTTCTTCTTGTAATTTGCCATTACCAGCCTTGTTTTTGGTAACCTATAGATATGTATTTCTGATCGGTGGCCTGGTTTTAAACCAATAATCAAGTCTTATCAAAGCACATCTTGCCCATCAATATTCTTTCTACATTGCTGAAATCTAACATCATTCTTTGTTTGCTAATTTCAAAGAGATTGGGCTCCTATTTCATTGCTATGGAGTGTTTTAGTTGCGTATGCTTAGATTAACCCAGCTGCTTGAATGCATATATGTAAGACACATCTTTTCTCATCCTTACAAACTTGGTGCTACTCCCTGGCCCTCAGGCAGAGTGGGGGGGAGGGTGGAGTGTGGCAACAGCCTGATAAGGCCAGCAAGCTCATGCCTTAAGGTTACCCGAACCCCACCTGGGAAATGGAGCTGTCTTCTTCTCGGAACTGTGCTAGAGGTCAAATGCAAGCACAAAGATGATGCTCCCTGTACGTATGAGTGCTAGAACATAATCTTTTCTTTAAAAATGTCCTTGGGGCCTCACTGTTGCCTTTGAAACATATAACTCACTCAGTATTCTTGCTGTAGGAATTCCCTGCTCTAAATTAAGGTGGGTTGGTGGAAGAAATCATAGCAAGAACACTGAGCTGAATGGATGATCCATTTCTTTCTTTCTTCCAAATTTCAGTGCCCACTCACTCACACACTGCCCACCCGTGGATGCCATGGACTGGGTCTAAGAAACCATATCTAAGAAATCTCTCCTTCCTCCATTAAAGCGCTTCTCTTGGTAGTTTCCTCCTGCCTCGGAATATTCCCCTCTGTCCTTAATCAGCGCCACCATTTCTGCTGTGGGCCATGTTCATGGGAATAACTAATCCCATGTATGATCTGGGGACCTGAGATAGCAAGTCCTGACTACTGTTGCCCAGCTAACTTCATTTCTTACCGTAGAGGGAAAAAGAAATGGTCCTGCCCAGCGTCCACCAGCACAATCCTGACTGCGACATTTGGGTCCATGAGTATTTCACTCCGTCCTGGTTCTGTCTGCCAAATAATCAGCCAGCCCTGACGGTCGTCCGGCCTGGGGACACTGCCCGGGACACCCTGGAGCTGATCTGCAAGGTATGAAAGTACTTGGGGTCATTTCCTTGAGAAGGGCAGAGGGGGCTGTAGGAACCTTCCCTGTCACACGTGGGAATTGAGAGGTGTGCCAGAGAGGAAGGCATCCCCAGAGTACCTCCATTTCCTCTCAGAGCAACTTCAGATTCCTTTGTGAGCATACGCCTAATAAGCGGAAGTGAATGTTTTGGCTTTGGGAGGAGAGGGATTCTTTTCAAGTAGCTCCGTTCAATATGCGTATTTCATAGATTGGTAATAAGCATATCACATGCTTGCTGCAAAAATTTTAGAAAATTTGGGGGAAGAAAAAAGCGAGTGAAACCCACCCTTATAGGATCCAGAAGTTATGCTGGAAACAGTCTGGCGTTTTGCCTCCCCTGTTTTCCACACGCACACACACACGCGCGCGCACACACACGCACACACGCACACGCACGCACGTATTTAATGATACCATGTTATGTGTGCTGTATGTAACCTACTTTTTGACAGCAACTGACACACCATTGCATCCGGGGAGAGAAAAACTGAAAGAAGTATGTTTGACCTCCATGATGGGAAACTCCCTTTCCTATAAAACACCGTATTTAAGCCTCTTTTTGCGTGTGTGTGTGTGTGTGTGTGTGTGTGCGTGTGTGACAGGTGCCTGAGCTCACTCTCCCCGCTTTCACTTGAAGCTGAGAAGCTTCCTAATCTTTTTCAAGGTCAACATGGTGGTTTTTTTTCGCCCCTGACGGGTAGCCAGATGAAGTCAAATAAGCAAAAGAGGAAAGAAAAGAGATTTTCTCATGGGCCTGTTTTTACTTCCACACAATTGATAACACTAATAGTCCTTTTTATTCAGTCTATTCTATCAAGTCTGAGAAAGAACTGATGCCCCCCGCCCATCATACAGATGGAGAAGGGGAGGCCCAGAGAGCCATAGCTCCCGGCCCTGAGCTCACACTGCGCTCAGTTGCAAAGGAGGGACTGAACCCACATCTACCTGGCTGCTCTGAGCCTGGGTGTATCCTCCTGCACCAGATCAGTCATCAGGAAGGATGGTACATAAGGGTCAGAAGAATCTAGAATATATTCTTTAGACAGTGTGATGGTTTTCCCCAGGGCCAGGAAAGGGCAAGTGGAGACCTTTCTGGTATAATTTTGCCCTGGAAGAAATTGGATGGAGACAATGACATTTTGAGGACCTCCTCACTCAATGCAGTGGTTTATAAACACTGCCTAACTTTCTCTCCCAGAGCAAGTACCTCAGTGCTGTATATAACTCTACAATCACCGATTTTTGAATTTGTTAAAGAAAACAAATCACTAGGGCCTTTGTAAAGAAAAAAAAATGTGGCTCTTTCCGTGAGTGGGAGAAGTGAAACAGTCTGGCTCAAATAAGCCTTATGTGCAAGAAATGTAGAAGGACCATTTGTTTCGGGACAAAGCTAAAACCAGCCCCCACATAGGTGTTAAAAATAAATGATACTCTGTTACATGCTTTGAAGTCTTCGTGTACGTGAATTCCAGCTTTTTGAAGATAATGGTATTTCTGTTCACATTTTTCATTTTAATTACTTAACAAAATTGGCCTATTGAGGATTTCTGCATTCTTTTATTTATAGATTAGCACGATTCTTTAGAGACCCATTAATATTCTGCAGAGCTGTGGGAGTTATTCTCAGAACTGCAGCTGAAGGTGTCAAAAGTAGGACTCTGGTGCTTTTTTTTTTTTTTTTTTTTTTACAAGCCAAACTCTGGAGGGTCCTTCCAGGGGATGGCATTGCTTTAACACCTCCTGTATCCATCAGCCTCAGACACAGGGATAGGAGGGTAGGTCACAGTTTCCAATGACCATTGATTGGTGGAAAATTGAACAGTGAGTGGGGAAAATAGTGATGGGCCCAATTTTAGGTCCTTTTCAAGTGGTTGTCTTGGTAGAAACCCAAGGAACAAGGAATGGTATTGCCACGGTAACTACAGACCATCTCTGGATAGATAGTTGGACTTGTCCCCCTATAAGATGTTTCTTTCTTTCACTTGAAAGGCTGTTGATGGCTTCATGAGGGCACAAATCTCTTTCTCCAACAACAGAAGGTCATCCTGCCCAGTTTTCCTTGGATCCTCAGCTCTTTTTCCCCAACTGTAGAAATAAAGACAAAAACAATATGGCGTGGGACAAGCTTACGTGTCACGAGTTTAAAAATGGAAAACTTTCGTGTGTACTTTAAGAAATTGATGGTCTCTGGAAAAGCACCCATGTAGGATAAATTATATAGTGTGCTGAGAGCCAGGTGCCTTCTAAAGCTGGCTTCTTCTTTGGAAAACACTTTATTGTAATTAGTGGAGCCAGTTTTATTCTTAAGAGGGAAAGAGATAATGGGGAAACAGTGCCACATGTTATTAATGATCTAACTAATGGTGAGTGGGTTTTTTTTCTCTTGGAGGAGGGACTGAAAAAAAAGGTGATTGTCAGAATGTGTGTTTTATTTCTTTATTGTCATTCTCAACGTTGGTGATGGATGCTTTTTCTAATATTTAATAATCAATCTCTTTCTTCTGTCTCTTGCATTCAGCTCATTCTCTTTCCTATTCTATCTGATCCACATCATTTCCCATCAGTTTGTCATCTGCCATCCGAGAGCCAGTCAAGTTCTGGTATAGTAAATGTTTCAAGATCTACATTTCATGTACTGTTCATGTTATGGATGTTACAAAAAAGATTGTTGCTAAATATAGCAGGTAACCACATTGGCCTATGGGTTTTCGATATATTCTGATCATTGCAATTACCAAAATAATTGCAAAAAAATTCATTCATCCATACTCACTGATATAATTCACGTGTGGCCCTGGGATGAGAGTTTTATTTCATGCCATCCCTATGTTGGCTTATGCCTTTGATTATTCTAATAACCATTGGCTTTAAAAAAAAAAAATAAAGGTCACCTTGAAGAGGAAGATAAATATCTAAGGAAATTCCACAGTAGCGTGTGTGTGCGTGTTTGCATGGATTTCTATATGTGGTAACTGCATGCTTTTATGTTTCCCTGAGAAGTTGGACCAAAATGGAAGAGCAAACCCATATGGATTGAAAGATCACATTATTATCTATTGTAATTGGCTCAGACTATTTACTGAAAAAAACTGCATTGTGTTTCACTACTTCATCCTTTGAAGTAGATGCAAATTAAAAAAAAATGCCAACTAAACTTGTTCTCTGGTAATATTTATCTTCAGGTAGAACTTGTGGCTACATGGCCTCAAAATGAATCAAATGCTCTCTAAGTAACTTAAGTAAATGCACGCTGGAAAACAAATTGGTACCACTTAAATTTTTCCCTCGCTGAATTTCTCTTGAGTTAGGAAGGTTTCTCTTGAATGTTTTACAAGTCTACAACAAGCCAAATATTTAGAATTGCCATGTTGAAATATTCATTGATATTTGGAATTCTTTCTGCACAGAGATGTATTGTGAACATGGTAATTTGCTCAACCTGCTTTGGTTTTGACTTGCAGATATTTAGGGAGCATAAAATTCTTCTTGAGAGTTCTGATGATCTGATTTAATTCTTTAGGATTCAGTGATTCGTTAGTTAATTCATTAGGATTTTGCCTTTACGTTGGAGCAGCCGTGACTAGTAAGGGCTTGTAATTGAGACATAATTACCAAGATGATAGACACTCTGGTATATTGAGCCAATGTCCCATTTTTAGGGTAACTGTTTACTGGCCAATCTAAGGGCACCTTGGTTACAAGTAAGACCGTTAAAATTTTTGTTTGTTGCATGTGCCATTTTTATTTTTCAGAATCATCAAGACATTATTGTAACTTCACGAAGTTTGAAAAAAGGCGGTGGTGGACGGGGGAGGGTGGCAAGAATTAGCTTCATTATCACTGTTACATTTATCATTCTTTGGTTGTCTTTGCTGTGTTCCTTTAAGTGAGGTACCTCGACAGCTGTCGTTTGTCATTCTCTGTACATCTGTATAAATGTTTTAGCACAATAGCATTTAAGGTGTGATGAGAATCTCCAGTCTTCATCAGGACCATCTTAAGATCTTTGGTGCCTGACAGTGGGCCATCTGTCTCTCACACTGAGGGTTCAGGAACCAGAAACTTCTTAGGTGAGGTTGCTGTTTGGGTCCAACTTCCAGAAGACTGTTTAAGTGGCAGCCTCACTGGGAGTATCCACAAAGTGTTTATTAATGGTGACGGTAAGGGTGCCAAGTAGATTTGTTCCTGTTAACCAAGACTCTGTGGAGTTTCATTTCTTTCCTTCCCACCTCAGTCAGAAACAGATGGGGAACAAAATTTTTTTCTTCCACTTAAAGATTTCAGTGAGGACCTAGGTAGGTGGGAAGCATTTGCACCTTCTATCTCTGGAGGGAAACTTTTCTGATCCTATTACCCTAAATATTATTATTTCGTTGATGTTTGTCTCAGCAGCTCTCCCACAAGCAATAGATCGCACACTTGAAAACTTGCCTGTTTTATGCTTCTCTGGATTACCCATACACTCTTATTATCTTAGACACCAACCATCTGGGTCTGTGAGACACTGAGCATTTGACCAGTGGTGCCTGCGATCGCACAGTGGGCTTCAGACCATCACTTGACTCAAGAGAGGATGCAGGTTGGGGGGTTCCGAAGAGTCACTGATAGGAAACTTCTTTATCATTCTGCTAGGTGTGCAGAACAAACTCATTTGCACTCTCTGGAAATGTGCTTTTGTGATAATGCAAGATGCGTATCTTGCATGTGTATTTATTTAAAAGGTGAAGCCGCCACCACCCCACCTTCCATTTTCTGCACACCCTTTTCCATAGCCACGCACAGTCCCGAAGACTGCATTTATGTCTTATTAATTTCTATATCTGCAGTGCCTCTCACAGTGCCTGACACACTTAAGAGTTTGTTAGATGTGATTGAATGACTCTTATTGGAATAATTGTTGGCATGATCTTAGTTTGGCCTTTAAAATGTTTAAAACGTTTTTGGGGGGTGGGCAGGGTAAGCAGAGGATGAATGCAGTGAAAAATCAATTTCACTTATATTGAAATAATTCTCACCAGTGGAGCTTTTGGTGGGAAGAGATTTTATATTTATGAAAAATTTCAACTTCTGTAAAAGTAGAGAATCCTGTCATAAACTCCTGCATGTCTATCGCCAAGGTTCTGTGATTACCGGAATTATGTTTCATCTGTTTACTAACTCCCTTCCACCCCCTGCTCTGGATTATTTTAGAAGCAAATTGCAGACATCATATCTTTATCTCCTAGTCCTTGAGGATGAATCTCTGAAAGATAAGAATGCTTTAAAAAAAAATGACCCAATTTAAACATTTTCTAACAATTCATTTTCAGGCTTGCCATGTAACTTTCAAAGAGCATTTTCTTAACTTTTTTCTCTGCATCTTCATGAATGTAGACTGGGGATTAGTTATAAAACCATGTTGCCACTATGGCTCCCCGCCCCCCGAAACGTTAAATCGAGGATGACTTTCTAGAGGGGAAAGATCAGTTGACCCGTTCTGGACCAAAGGAGGAGGCCTGGAAATTTCAATCCTTAGCTATTTTAGAACTGTTTTCTTTGGGCAAGTCATTCAGTGTGTTTCCAAAGCTGGACCCATGCCCGTCTGCACTGCCCCCGGAGGGAGTCTCACTCGGGGTGTATATAAATAAGATTGAAATCCAAATGCCTTGTCTTCACACTGACTCGCCTGCAAATGAACTATTAACAACTGTCCCAGTGTCCCCATGTGGTTAGGAAACAACTTTGCCAGGGCACAGCTTTTTTCTATCCCTCGGAATACTTCCTTGCCTTTCTGTTACTTCTTTAATCACCTTTGTATGTTTGGAATTTTGTGGAAGGGCCTCTCTAATCTGATGCAAAACCAGTGTTAAAGAGTATGACTCAGATAAGCAGAAGTGAAGATGTGACTCAGTTATTTCCGTGGAATCATAAGCTATCCGTGGAATATTATTCATCTGTTCAATGAAAATGCTTTCAAGGTTTGAGTTTTGGATGTAAACCTTCTAAGAGGTATAGAGACCTTGCCCCTTCCACAGTGAGAAATCTCTAGAATTCTCGGGGGATACATGGTAATATGTTAGTGGTGCGCTAATTATTCCTGTTTACTATTGAACACACATTGTCTTTTCTTTTTCCTTTCTTTTGTCCCAGACACATCAACTGGATCATTCTGCTCATTACCTGCGTCTGAAATTTCTAATAGAAAACAAAATACAACACTATGTTCCAAAGCCTGAGGAGGACATTTATGAGCTGGTAATGTTTATGACTGTTGTCCAAGTACATTCTGTAGGAGATTATTTTTAAATTATATGTGTGCTTGGGCTAATTGTGGTTGGTGAAGTGGAATGAATTCTAAAATAAAGAGCTCTAAAGTTTGTGAAGATGGCCTTACTTATCACGATGTGTCTGCCGAGTAGAAATGCCACCTTTGTTTATGCAAGGAGCGAGGCCGTGCCATCAAGAAAAATTGAAATCCAGAGCTGCCTCTCAGATGGAATTTTAGTTATTATTCCTAGCTCTCCTTGCAGCTTTGGCAGGCCTTTGTTTTAAATGGGTGACTCAAAGATCAGCTGGCTGTTGTCAGGAAAAAAAAGCACTAACTCCAGTAATTGAGTGACTTCTACCTGCCTATTGATACCAATGGGTCGGATCCCGTGGGATGAAAAAGCCGCCATGGGATCATATGTCCCAGTCTTTTATAACTGTGCTTGTATTGATTCCTGGGGACATTATGTATATTTGAGTTTCATTATGGGACTTGGGTTCTAAACTAGAGCTGGGTTTTATACGGGCCCTACCGCTTACTCATTTTGTGGTATTGGCAAAAAATGAGGTGCTAATACAGTTGACCCTTGAACAGTGCAGGGGCTAGGGGCGTTAGCTGCCTGCACAGTCGAAAAATTCGAGTATAATTTTTGACTCCCCCACAGCTGAACTGCTCATAGCCTACTGTTGACCGGAAGTCTCACCTATAGCATTAACAGTCAATTAACACGTAGTTTGTATGTTATATGCATTATGTACTGTATTTTTGCAATAGAGTAAGCTGGAGAAAAGAAAATGTTTAAGAAAGTCATAGGAAGAGGGACGCCTGGGTGGCTCAGCTGGTTAAGCGGCTGACTTCAGCTCAGGTCATGAACTCGGGGCCCTGGGATAGAGTCCTGCGTCGGGGCTCCACACTCACTGGGGAGTCTGTTTGTCCCTCTCACTCTGCTGCTCCCCCTGCTCGTGCTCTCTCTCAAATAAATAAATAAAATCTTTTTTTTTTTTGAAGTCATGGGGCGCCTGGGTGGCTCCGATGGTTAAGCATCTGTCTTCGGCTCAGGTCAGAGTCCTGGGATCGAGCCCCACATCAGGCTCCTGGCTCGGCGGGGAGTCTGCTTCTCCCTCTCCCTCTGCCTCTCCCCCTGCTCATGCTCTCTCTCTCTCTCTCTCTTTATCTCTCAATCTCAAATAAATAAATAAAATCCTTAAAAAAAAAAAAGTCATAAGGGAGAGAAAATGCTTTTGCAGGCCTGAAGAAATTCTGTGAACCCATGCATTTCAAACCCATGTTGTTCAAGAATCAACTGTGCTTAATTTCTAGGATTTTGCAAAGATTAGAGATCATGGTGCACATAGTAGGTGCTCAGTAAAGATGGTCATGGTAACAAGACACCGACAAGTTCCTTTTTTGTTAGCCGAGTGATACATTTTTCAGTTCCAGGAAAGAGCCGTTTGGGGAGCAAGGCGCCTCTATTCGGACTTCGTTCTTCCCTCTCTGCACTTAGTCATTCCTCCGGGGGCCACTGAGCTGCTTGCCACAGAAATGCGAGTGATAGCATGACTTCAGACGCAGTTGCACCACAGAAAGCAGAACTGGACACTTAGACCCCGTAGTCTCTCTCTGAAAAGGAGAAGGGTGATTTAAAATTTAGTAGGGAATTTCGTTTTCAGTCAACTTTTTTTTTTTGACGTTCACTTTATATACGCTAAAGCTCGGCGAGTTGGAAGCACACCATTCGAGGACTCTTAACCCGTGTATACCGTCCTGTTTCCAGTGCTACAGTCCTAGCTTAGAAATTTCCATCATCCTGAAATGTTCCCTCGTGCCCCTTTAAGCGTCGCTAATGAAATCGGAGATGGGGTGTCTTCTCAGTGCTTTTCCAAGCCATGCAATCAGTGGAAGAGGATCAAGACCAGTCTGTTTTCAACCATTGCCTAAATAATTAAGTGTTAACAGAAGAGGGAACTTTTAAAGGAGAGTAGCTGATTTATTTTTACCCACCTCTGGCATGTGGAAGAGCCCCAACTTTGTTCTCTCTGAGCAGAGGAAAGAAAACCCTGTTCCTTACTTAAAAAGGGAACACGCATTGCCGATAAGATTGGAATAGCTGCTAGATCATCCATGTGTTTGCATCGTGGTGGTTATGACTTTCATATATTGCACCTGACCAACTTCCGTGTCCCTAGTATCTCACACATAGTATGTGCCTGAGACACATCTTTTGAAATGATATCGACTCACTTACTACTTTTGAGTCTTGGCCATTGTGTGGTTCATCCAGTATAGGAGACGGAGGTGTGCCAAGCTTAGTCTGTTTGTATCTACAGTTGCTGGACAGATGTTCTAATTAGAATTTTTAAAAGAATCTAAAATGCGAAGAGAGCATGGTATTCTTTCTTGCTCATTGCCAAAGGTCTCCAGCTCAGAGATCCCTGAGGAAGCAAATGCCGTAGACTCATTAATTTTATTGTTCAGATTGCAAGTGAGTATTGCTTACTCACATCTCTGTTTTTACCAGATTCTGAACTTTTTTGTTCTTTTTGTTTTTAAGATTTTATTTATTTGAGAGAGAGCACATGAGGGGGGAGGGGCAGCGGGAGAGGGAGAAGCAGACTCCCCACTGAGCCGGGAGCCCCACATGGGGCTCGATTCCAGGACCCTGGGATCATGACCTGAGTCCAAGGCAGATGCTTAACTGACTGAGCCACCCAGGCACCCCTGAACTTAAGATAGCTTGGGAAACTTGGTAAAGCCTGCATGAAACAAAATACATAGGATTACCTATGGCCTAATTATGTTGAAATAATTATCAAAACATTCTTAAAATTATAGATAATATATGTGCTTATTTATTGGCTCATTAAATAATAAGAGCTAGCGGTAGATCTGATAGCTACCACTGTTTTGAAGTCGTGATGAGCATGAATAACACTTTGAGATAGTAGTGGCAGCTAGAATGTGACTGGAAAATAACTAATTTTTACTTGTGACAGGTCACAGCGGCTGCTAATACTCCTATATTTGTTGCCTACATTTATTTATGATTGGAGGTTTCAGTTGCTTCAAATGCTAAGGTTCAGTTACTGGTTAGTGAATATAAAGATGTCATTTTTTTTTTTTTTTCACCATGTAAGTTTACACCCCCCCTTGAATTCTGCCCAGGGGTCCCTGGTTTCTTTTCCCTGGTACAGGCCATCAGCTGGTTCTAATGTCATTCCAAGGCAGGGGGTGTTTGAACACACAGTGCTCCTGGAGGCTTTTTGAGAGTTTACAGATTTCAAAGTGTTGACCCTCACTGAACAAGCATCAGACCGCACATGGTTGATTGGTTCCCGATGCCCAACTGCATTTTTTTTATTATTTTTTAAAGATTTTATTTATTTGTCAGAGAGCATGCACGTACAAGTAGGAGGAATGGCAGGCAGAGGGAGAGGGAGAAGCAGGCTCCCCACTGAGCAAGGAGCCCGATGTGGGGCTCAATCCCAGGACCCTGGGATCATGACCTGAGCCGAACGAAGGCAGATGCTTAACTGACTGAGCCACCCAGGCGCCCCTCTTCCATTTTATTTTTGACAGACCAGGGAAGCTCACGGATGTATGAAGTCATTTCCTCAAAAGGAACTGATTTATAGATGACTGTCCCAATATGCTTATTCTCTGACATCGTTTTACCCAGCCTTCTTTCATAATAAAGCCGAGAGTTATTAGCAAAAGTGTGCGCTAGATTTTAAAGACCTGAGGGGTCTGGTATGTTCATTCAGTGGCTTAGGGGATCCTCTCGCTTGTGACTGGCCATGACACGTCAGTCATCTGCTCATCTGCTTTGCTGGTTACGTTCCAGTATAAGTGGTACCTGTTTGGCTACTTTTTCGTATTTGGTTCTTAGGCCCCATTGACAGAATGATAATGAATGAGAAGCACTGGCTTTTCAAAACCCATGTTAAGTGTGTTTTTCTTAAAGTGACAGGGGGGAAGAAAGAGTTTACAGAAACACTGGTTAACTGATTTCCTTATCCAGCACATATTTATTTAGCACTTCTGTGATAACGTAATCAAAAATCCCTTCTCCTAGGGGCGCCTGGCTGGCTAAGCCCATAAAGCTTGGGATTCTTGATCTTGGGGTCTTGAGTTCAAGTCCCACATTGGGCATGGAGCCTACTTAAAAAAAAAAAAAGATGGAAAAATCTCTGCTCCTTGTGGAACCTATATTCAAGTTTGTGGAGACAGATATAAAAATATATAAATTTTTTGCACAAAAACCTGTAAACGCATATTTCAGAGGATGTGAAGAGCTTGGAGAGAAAAGGTTAGATCAAGAGGAAAGAGAGTTGGGGGCATCCAGAAGCAGAGGGCACCGCTCCTTTAGCTGTGTTTGGCTTGATGTGTGAACAGGCAGTGAGGTGAGAGAATGAGTCGTAGAGGTACTTTGGAGGCAAGTGTTCTGGGCTGAGGGAACAGAGCTGGGTGAGGCCTTGTCGGGGCGGGCGGCAGGAGTGGAGGTGGTTTGCTTCTGTGTGAGGAGGGCAAGTGAGGGGGCTGGGGAGGGAGGCTTGAGGATGCAGGAGAGGAGGGAGGAAGGGAACCAGATGGGCCATGTAGGGCCTAGGTGAGAGGGGAAACCCCAGGGGAGGAAGGACATTCACGGACTTGTTTTTAGTAGGCTCGTGTGGCTGATGTGTGGCTAGTGGACCGTAGGGCATAAGGAGGAGCTGAGAGCGGGCAGGGGGCTAGTGAGCGGTGGCCGGGGCGGTGGGTGATGCTGGCTTGGACCAGGGCCCCCAAAGGAGATGGGGTAACGAAGGATTGTGACTTCATGATAACTCGAATACCTGGTAATCAAGTTTTTTTTTTTTTTTTTTTGCTTTGTTTTTTGTTTTTAAATCTGATGACCTTTTGGGGAGCCTGGGTGGCTCAGATGGTTAAGTGTCTGCCTTCGGCTCAGGTCATGATCCCAGGGTCCTGGGATGGAGTCCCGCATCGGGCTCCCTGCTCCTTGGGAGCCTGCTTCTCCCTCTGCTTCTCTCTCTCTCTCTCTCTCTCCCTCTGTCTCTCATGAATAAATAAATAAAATATTTTTTAAAAAATCTGATGACCTTTTAATTTGGTGTTTGAAAAGAGGGAGAGCGTGCGACATCATTGATTTAATAAAATAAAGGTGTTTGAAAAGAGGGAGAGCGTGCAACATCATTGATTTAATAAAATAAAGGGAATGTGTGTGATGCTTCACTGTTAAAGATGTTTGTATAAAAGTACAAAATTTTAGCAATTCTAGTTTCAGATATTGATTGTCGTTGCACTGAAAATATATTTTAAAGTGCAGACCCTTCTCGAGATTTTGATATATTTTATTAGTGCTTTTCACTAAACACGATATTAGTCTAAGTACCCTAAGAAAGGACTGTGGCCAAGGGCCTTACCTAGATGACACTGAGTTATTGTCTGAGGCTGGTGAAAGACACAGTGGCTTTCACACCAATCCAGAGAAAAGTAGGAGGCAATATTATGAAAGATAGAAAGATTATTCAAAAGCTGTGTTCCCACTGGATCTGTGGAAACCACTTGGAACTTTCCAGACATGATTGGAACAGACAGTGGTATACTGCCACCTAGGGTAAGAGTTTGGCTCTCAAGGAAATTTTGAAAAAGGGTGAAGTGATGAGCACTGGGTGTTACACACGACTGATGGATTAACTGAATACTACGTCTGAAACTAATGATGTACTCTCTGTTGGCTAATTGAATTTAAATTAAAAAAAAGTAAAAACTAAGGCTCAGAGCAACTTGAAGTGAACACAATTCATGGCATTTTATTGAGCATTCCGTGGTGTTCTAAAACATGGCATAAGACATTAATATGTTTGGTATTTATAACTTTAGTGACCATATTTTCTGAACTAACGATCAGTTTTATAATTGATTTCTTCTGATTTGTAGAGTGTATTTGTATGAACATTTTTCTGAAGTATAAGAAGATTTAAAAAACAAAAAAACCCACATGAAATTACACCCCTAACACACTGCATTTGTCGGAAGTTGTATTGAGTGAGGGTGTTCTAGAGGCCCCGGGCTGGGTGGTCGGTGGTCCCAGGCCTCTGCTTCCCTTGGCTTTGTGTTACAGTGGCCCTTTTTCCAGGCTCCTGAGTCCCAAGCTTTGGATTCACCTCTCCCACCTGTCAGCTGCCCTAAGAAAGGGAAGAGAAGGAAACTACCATTCTTTTCCACTTGCCTGAATTACATTATTTCCAGAGGAATGACCCTGTAGTCAGAGATGGGAGCAAGTTTAGATAACCACCAAGACTTCCCTTCCGTGCTAAAGGACAGCCTTCTGTTATTGACCTTGGCACAAATAGATTTGCATTTCAAAATTGAATGATAGTTTTTAAGTTCCATATGAGCTTTGACACACATATTTGTTTTGGAATATTTATCATAATTTTTGGAAATGGCCTTTGACTTGCTTACCTAAGAAGTAAGGTTTGGTACCTCCAAGTGAAAATGAATTAAAGTAAATTGAAATAAAGTTTCTGGCATGTGAACTACAGCTTTTTTTTTTTTTTTTCCCCCCCCCCCCCCAGGCTTTCTTGGGTTTCTAGAGAACTGATTAATTTATGTGCTTTAGTTTTCTAGCTAATTCGGTATGATCCAGTGGCTAAATGAGAATACCCTGTATTTATATAATTTTCTGTCCATTTCAGTACTTTAACTTGTTGCCACCTATTTGTGCTACTGTGACTGTTTTGGGCAAAAATGGTTTGTGAACAGAAGAGAATGGGAAGCACAGAGATTTCTCTTCTATTTCTAGGAGTCCCTAGTCAAGATCTTTATAGCCTCTTCCTGCTTTTAATAATTTTGTTCCCCAGTACCAGAGATTTCTTTTCTTTTTGGCGGGGGGGGGGGCAGTGAGAGAGGAAGGGAGAGCATCTTAAGCAGGCTCCACACCCAGCGCAGAGCTGGATGGAGGTGGGGGCTTGATCTCACGACCCTGAGACCATGACCTGAGCTGACATCAAGAGTCGGACGCTTAACCGACTGAGCCACCCCAGGTGGCCTGAGTACTGGAGATTTTTGATTACTTTAGCAAATTTATTTTTCGGGTCTGTGAGAGATACTGGGTGGGAAAAGACATAGAGTGGTGTTGAGGAATTGTTCAGGAACTGGAACTGTAGCCAAGTTTGGCGATATGAGTTTTAACATTTCTGTTGTGATTCTTAATGGATTCAGTTCAATAAAAAGACTGGGATATGATGAGACTTTACTTTCAAGTGTCAATGGCAAAAAAAATAGACTTAGAAAATGATGTCTATTCCTAATACGTTATTTATAATGAAATCCTCATCAGGCTCCTCTTTGTCACTTTTCAGCTGTACAAAGAAATTGAAATTTGTCCAAAAGTCACTCAGAACATCCAGATTGAGAAGTCAGATACGGCCAGTGATAATTACGGTACGTTTATTTTTCTTTGATCTCTGGTGTTTTTCAAGTTAAAGCAATTCCTGTGTAAACGTGCACTTATTTACAATTCAGTAAAATGCCTTTGGGGCCTATTTAAAACAGCACATCTGGCTTCTGTGCTAGAAACAGAGCAGTCAAAGTCAGGAAAAAAGAGATATTAACTGTGGGTACGGTGAAGACTTCAGCCTAAATTTCATAGCCTTAATTAGCAGGGTTCAACTGTCATAAAAAGGAAATGCCTATATCGGGAACAGATTACTTTATCTTGTGGTATACCCTTAATAATGAAGAAATTATCTTTTCACACCTCTCTCCCTCAAATATACTCATTATTCTCCCTTCCCCAATGAATCATGTTAAAAGAACTCATTTTGGTGTTGTGGGGGGAGGCGTCCCCAAGACCACCCCTAGATTTGCTGATTCACTAAGAGGACCTGTAGGACTCAGCTTATAGTCCTACTCATGACCATGACTTACTACAGGGAAACTGTACAAAGCGACATCAGTAAAGGGGAAAGGCACATGGGGTGACATCTGAGGAAACGGGGTACAAGCTTCCAAGAGACCCCCAGTCACACAGGACGGCCTTAATTCACAAGCGGACAGCGCATGGGGTCTGTGTCCAGTGGGGAAGCTTGTTGGAGACTCAGTGCCCAGTCAGTCACATAGACACCCTCTGCCTAGCGTGTACCAAAGCCTCGGACTCCCAGGCGGAAAGCAGGTGTTCAGCAAAAAGCACATTATTTGTACACATGCGAGGCCCAGTGGGCCTCATGAGGGTGTTGGGAACCCACCCAAAATCCAAGTTCCCGGATGCCAGCCAGGGGCCAAACTTGTAAGCAGGCCTTTCAAAGACCAGTAGTGAGCGTTGCCATGTTAACGCTTTTCCACACAGTTGCCCGCGTTCTGGCATAGTTGAATATATCATCCCTTCCATATGTTTCAGACTACTTAGGTATGATTTGAATAGCTGTGGAGTTGGTGCTTGAGTAGAAGACGTGGGGAAATCCGTCCTGCGATATTAGTCAGGAGTGGTGGGGTTGGCTGAGGTAGCTCCAAACAGGGAAATGTGCTTCCTAAATTCACTACGCATCCTTTGTGGGTTGGCTGGGACTCTTTATGTTGTCCTCCCTCTGGGACACGGGCCATAGCGGCTGCCACCTGGGGCATCGTCCGTGTCTTGGCAGAGGGAAAGAGAGAAGGTGGTAAGCCAGGTGCTGGTGCCCCCGATGGTTTATTGTTAGAGCAGGGCGCACGGCCCCCAGCTTCCTCCAGGGGGCAGAGAAGCGTAGCCCTGCTCTGTGCAGGAAGGAAGAGGTCCTGGAAAGACATGAGCCTCCTGTATCTGCTCATTTACAGTTTCTCTCTGAATTAAGTTATTCGGCTTTTTGGCATTTGAGCATCTTCAAATCCTTTCCTGAGCAGCGGGAATAGCAGAGTCCTTCTGCACTCGCTCCCACAGGCGCCCAGTCTTCATCTCCGAATGCTCCCGAGATGATTTGGCTTAACGAAGAGAACCTAATTTTGAACACTGGTCACTTGCATGACACCTTCCTGCTCTTTCCTTCTTGACCCTAAAACTAAAGACATCATAAACCCAGAGGGCATTTTTGATGGCAAAGGATAAATGTCTGTGAAGGGCTTATTATGCATCAGAAGTGTGACCTTGGTAATTAAAGCAGTAATGGGTAGCAGTGCTATAAATAAGGGGGTTCTCCAAAGGAAGATGCACCGTGAAACTTACTCTTTTCTCTTTAAGCAGCAAGAAGCAGGAGAGGGTGAATTTCAAGCTCCTGATACGGAACTCTAAGGTTGACTGGTACTTGGACTCAGAAACGGGGCATAAAACTGCTATACTTGTTAGATTTTTTTTTTTATTGACATGACAACCCATTTACATTTCCACGCTGAAGGTGTTACAGCACGTCAGGCATCCACTCAGAACGTCTTGTCAGCAGTGCTTCTCAAAACTATCTGATGTTAGTCCTAAAGAAGCAGGGTTTTTTGTTTTGTTTTCAATTCCAATCTGCTATGGACCACCACCGCTTTTGTAAACTACGAAAACTCATGCGTGCAGGTGTGCCAAGGTCACACGGCGGGGTTCTCAATACTTAGTCTCAATTTCTGTCCTCACATGACTGTCAGCAGCCAACTGTACTGGGATCCTGGATTGCACTTTCTAGAGCCTGCTATGTGTGGCTCATAACCTTAGCTCGACCCTTTATTCTGAGGGCCCAGTTCATGTTGGCGTAAGGCCTTCCAATGGCGTATTGATTGGAGAAGTTAAAGAGTCCCCCAATCCTAAGAGACCTGGTTGCCTCCGACCTCAGAATGACCAAGGATTCTAAATTCAGCGCGTCTGTACCTAACACTAGCACCCAGCAAGTGTGGCTTCCTGCTGTATATTGAGCTCAGTATATATTGTGTGCAGTAAATGTCAAAGTTACCAGCACGCACCAACGCACAAAAAGCTAACTACAGACCACATGCTGCCTTCTATCTTGGAACACTTTAGGGAGGGAAATAGCACTTAATAATCCAGCTGACTGAACCAATGGAAAGATCCGACGCTTCCTTAATTTCTCCCAGTTGCCTTTCCCGCCACCTGAGCCTGCAGGTGGTTTGCAGACCTTGTTGAAATTAATTCAGATGGTTACGAGATTAAGTATGATCGCCTCGGCCGCCTTGAAGTGGAAGGACGCATCATTTAAGGAACGTCCGTTCCTTTTACTCCAGGGACTTCCGCTGTTGTGTTTCTGGTGGTGTGAACCATTTCAATCAGAGGTGTCTCCCCTTGTCCCATTCTCTGAATTTCGCTATATCCTGGAATCTGATTTTGGGTACTTCCCTGCTGTTTCTGATGCTGTCATGATTTTTCTTTGGCTATAGATTTTAGTATGAGGAACCTTCTGGTTGTTCATCACAGGACTTTGTCTCCTTGGTTTCTTTTCTTAGTTTTAATCACTTCATTCTCGAGAGCATTATTGCCACTCATAGTGCCTCCTCATCTTTGTAACTGAGAGCCTTCTGATGGGGTGGGTACATTGGGTTTATATCCAGTAACTCCCTCTGCCTCCCGTCGGCAATCATTTCGGGGCTGTATTACATTTGTTGGTCAGGAATTAAGATTGTTACTATCATAGGGGCACCTGGGTGGCTCAGTCGGTTAAGTGACTGCCTTCGGCTCAGGTCATGATCCTGGAGTCCCGGGATCGAGCCCCCACATCGGGCTCCCTGCTCAGCAGGGAGTCTGCTTCTCCCTCCGACCCTCCCCGCTCTCATGCGCTCGCTCTCTCTCAAATAAATAAATAAAATTAAAAAAAAAATTGTTACTATCCTATTTAAAAGGAAAAAAAAATCCCGACTTTGCTGATTAACTGTTAAAATCACTGTGTTCTTCAGTGACCTCAAAATAATCCTGCTGTAGGATGTACCATATTTTCTTTATATTTGTCAGTGTAGGAGATGGATATTATCCCCCTTTCCCCGAGTGTGCTCACTCCTGGCATCTTGAAATGGAGGCTGCTCTTGGGGACTCTGAGGGCCCTAGGTGGTGTCTACTGCATAGCTGAGTGTGGGGAGAGCTGCCTTTCTGAACGCCAAGAGGGGCTCCTCTCTGCTTGACTCCTCAAACAGGTGTCTTCTGATATGAATTCCAGCACAGAGCTAAAGTGCTATTTACCTTTGTACATGTCGGCTTCCATTTGCCTGATCTTCCAGAAAAAATTGCTAAAGCGTTCTTCAGCAATCCTATCACAGAGACTCCCCCACCACCTTGAGGGGTCCAGTCTGTTTCTCAGAGCCATGCTTGCCCAGTGCCAATTTCATAGTCAGCTGTAGTTTTTGTTATTATCTTTTGGTTATTAAAAAAAGGAGACCAAGGGGCGCCTGGGTGGCTCAATTGTTGGGCGTCTGCCTTCGGCTCAGGTCATGGTCTGAGGGTCCTGGGATCGAGCCCCGCGTCGGGCTCCCTGCTGGGCGGGAAGCGTGCTTCTCCCTCTCCCACTCCCCCTGCTTGGGTTCCCTCTCTCACTATATCTCTCTCTGTCAAATAAATAAATAAGATCTTTAAAAATAATAATAAAAAAATAAAAAAAGAAGACCAAGAAACGAGGGCATAGGGGCAAAGAAATAGCTCAGTCGTCTCCACTGACTTTGGCTGAAGGAGGCTTGGAGCAGCCTCTCCACCATCCCCTGTTCCGGTGTCTTCCATTCAGGCGGCTTGTCCCCTGGCACCTTGTCATTTGCTGCTCACTTCAGTTTTAACAGAAAAAGAAACGTGGCCTCAAAACGTTACAGAGTCACAGCATTTCAGAAAGGAGATGCCTGTATTTTAATGGATCTTATCTATTTTTTCTCTTGACCTAGCGCCTGAGTCTGCATCTATTCGAACAGATAAAGGGAAAAAATTTCTGTACTGAAACGCAGATAGATAGACCTGTGTTAAGGCTAATGTCCACTTCAGTAGCTCATGTATAAAATGGTTTTTACTTGAGTGCGGCTTCTTGAAACGTAATCGGAAAGTTGCAAGTTGCTGTACGAATGGAATTCAAAATAGAGTAAAATGAAGAGCGGAAAGTCCTCGGGGTGTGGCCTGTGCTGTCCCCGTCTGAGGGAGTTATGGTACCGGAGTGGGCGAGGACAGTTGGTAGTTTTGCCCATGTGTGGGTATTTTTTCCTGGTCCTGTGGACGAAACAGAAAAACACATGTTCATTATGACATGGCCTGAAAAGTCTTGATGACTCCTTGGGTCCCCGTCCTGTAATCATTTCTTCTATTTTGTTGTTACTTGCTTATTTGTTCTTTAAAACCAGTGTGTTTTTTTCTGCCTTCAGCCTTAAGGTAAGTACCTATATTAGGGATTATTCTTTACCCAGACCTGAAATTATCTTGGATTTTTACAGCTGCATTCATTCCCGTTGGTCCTTTAGGGGTGTTTGCCAATGTCTTCTACTTGAGGGTAAAGAGGTTATTGGTTGGGATGTTCCACTGATGGATCAGGAAAGAGGGTTTTTTTTGTTTTGTTTTGTTTTTGTTTTTTAAAGTAATCTCTACACCCAACGTGGGGCTCAAACTCATGACACTGAGATCAGGAGTCAGATGCTTTGCTGACTGAGCCCCCCAGGAACCCCTATCAGGAAAGAGTTATAGTGAGACTGTCTAGAAACAGAGGTGACCAGGGCTTGTAGCCACAGGATCGGGAGCACCTCAGATCCCCAAACCACCTGCAAGCTCAGGGCCTTGTTCTGCCCTTTGTTTCTGAAGGGTGTAACAACCCCAAGATTAATTAGCTGTTGGTCTTTGGGCTCTGGAAGCCTGGATAGGTAATAAGATGATCTTCTGATCACACACTAGTAGAATGTGGAATCAATCCATTTCAGTAGAAAATAAGATTTGTCAAGTGAGTTGCTACTGAATCCCCATTGCAGAATTTTATTAAATCAAACGAGTGTCTCTACAGCAGTACATATGGTGGAACACACGCCATACATAGGTTCAGTTGTAACATATCCTAGGACAAGGATTGGCTGAGAAAAGTCAAGAGGACCCAGGTGAGATAAGCTGATCATTCTGTTTGTGCTGTGGAGGGGACAAGGAAAAAGATAGAGTGATGGCATTTACTTGTCTTCTACTTGAACTGATAGGTAGGTGGTATGAGGATAGATGTACCTGGTAACGTTAATTTTTATCAGTAGTGACTTTTTTTTAGAGTCATCTAAAATACATTTCTCTGCTTTGTAAAATAATATGAACAAGGAAAAACAATTGCTCCAAACTGTTACCAAAAACACTGAACATACGTCGTTCACAGCAGGTACTTCCTGTTGTTTGGTAAACATTCAGAAGGTGTGAGCCCTACCATCCTGGCTTCGTGTTTTCTAGGGTTTTCACTTTCCTCTGTGGAAGAAGATGGTGTTCGAAGGCTCTACGTGAATAGTGTAAAGGAAACTGGTTTAGCTTCCAAGAAGGGTAAGTCATTGGCTGTGTTGTCTGTCTGTCTGTCTGCCTCTCTTAAAATCCCCTTGGGGTGTCTCTGGTTGGTGGATAAGAAAGATATGCCCCAAGAGTTCACCTGTGCAGATTATTCGAACCTTGTCTCATTGAAAAACCCTTGCAGGGAATATGGATATTATTCTCTAAACTCAAGTGTATAAGAAATGTCACATTCTTGGCTTTTAAATCCGATTCTGAGCCCATGTCCTTGGGGCAAGTGGGAAATTCCATTCTAATCTGATGTGGTTGTCCCTCTCTACCGTCTAGGATGGTATGGAAGTCCTAGGGGTTTTCCTGAAGCAGAGCATTAGGAGCCTGCAAAGGTCCTTCAGAGTGGATGTCGTCTTGCTCCCACTGATGGAGGAATCTTTGCAGAAGTTGGGGAACCTGAGGGTTCAGGATCCTGTCGTCTTGCCCCACGTAAAGAGCTCTTCTCTGCCACACCCCGCCCGTAGCCCTACAAGGGCTCACTGGAGTCTGGGTTACTTGTGAAACCCCAACTCTCTTTCCTCGTTCTGCTCAGAGAGAATCTTTTCAACCTAGATTTTTTTTTTTTTTTTTGCTTCCTGTGATGGTTTCCTAGGGCTGCAGTAACAAATTCTCACAAACTGAGTGATTAAAAACAACAGAAACTTATGCTTTTATATATAGTTCAGGAGACTAGAAGTTCAGGATCAGGGTATGGACTGTTTCCTTCTGGAGCCTCTGCGGGAAGAATCTGTTCCATGCCTCGTCCTTGCTTCCAGTGGTTGCTCGTGGTCCTCGACACTCCTTGGCCTGTGGCTGCCTCCCTCTAATCTCTGCTCTGTCGTCATGTGGCCTTCTTCTCTGTGTTTCTCTGTGTCTTTATGTGGCCTTCTTAGAAGAATACCGGTCATCGCCTTGAGGCCCATCCTAATCCAGAATGATTTTATCTTAACTTAATGACCTCTGCAAAGACCCTGTTTCCAAATAAGCTCACCTTCTGATATTCTGGGTGGACATGAGTTTTGGAGGACCCTTTCCAGCCTACCATACTTAGCATAAACACATCAGACAGGTAGGTAGGGCTCAAAACCCACCTTCCTTTCATTCTCCTTGTTATGGAATTCTTAGTTTCATCCGGGCAGTGGCAAAATCATACCTGCTGAATGGAGAAGACCAAAACATCTGGGGCAGTTGGCCTTGGATGTAATGCTATTTGAGGGCTGCTGAGCGGAGCAGCCGAGGAAATGGTGGAGTGCCCTACCTTGCCACCTCCTTCCATTCTGGGGACAGCTTAGCTCTGGGTGTTCGTGACTTATGAGCCACCGAAGCATGTTACCTCCCCCTGTGCTGTAAGCTGTGGAGAAGAGCAGCCTGCAGACTTGACTATGCACAGAAATGGCAAAAGCGTGACAAATGGGAAATAAAGTCAGTCGTTTATCTGCTGCTCTCACAGAGGAGGATTTTCCTTCCATACTTTTCAAGGCCAAAGGCAGTCTGGAGGCCAGGGTCTGACGCTGTATCTCAGCTAAGAGCAGAGGTGGCAGGGCTTATTCACCTTTAAACCCAAGGCCTGATTGTTATCTCTTGCAGCACGATGAGTGTGCCCATTGGGGGTGGGGAAATATGGTGCCTCGGCATCACTCACTTCCTGTTTTAGTTCTTTGAATCCAGGAACCCTGGTGTTAGATAAAAGCAAATGGCTGCCTGCTGCAACTCACTTGCCCCATACCGCACTGTTCTCTATAAAGAGTGATGCCCGTTTGTCCACCGGGGCCACAAATGCCATCCTAATACCCGGCATGGAGAGGGCAGTGTCAAGAAAGATATTTGGGTGGTGGGTTTTGTTGTTGTTGTTTTTTTTTAATGTTAAGTCTAGCCTCTATGTGCAGACCTCTGGATAATGGAGAGCTCACTGTGGACCATAAGATGTCTTCATGGACATCTCTAATCAAGAAGCATTCTCCTCCTTCAGCGTCCATTCGCTGTTTTACCTCATTCTTTATAGACAACCTTGGATGCCCATCACGTTCTAAGTCTTTTATTTATCTTTGGTGGCCACCTTGGGCTTTTGGCTTGTCTTGAGCTAATGGTTAATCCCCCTTTAATACCCACTTATCCCTCTGTTGGATCTCCCATCAGCTATACTTACAGAATGACTTTTTGAACCAAAGTGTGTTCTTTTACACTTCTCTTTGATCGGCTTGGCCATGCTTGGGCTTGACCCCTTCTTGGGGTCATCTGAGGCTGGGATCTGGCATCTCACTGGCTGTCATCGAAGTGTTTTTCTGATGGCTACACTGCATAGAGCCCAGTTGAGAAAGCCATGTGCTTCTTTCTCAGCATCTTCTAGATACTTCACTTTGCCACGGCCAGTTATGGGCTTGCTTCTGAGCAGGCTCTGGTTTTCTGTGAGCAAGAAGAGCTTTCCATTTTCTTCTACCATGTACTAATGAGAGTTAACATCTAGTGAGATAGATCCTCAATGTGCCAGATGCTGTGCTTAACCTCACTGAGCGCATTATCGCTTTTACATAGGAGGAAACTGGGACTGGGAGAGACTCAATAACATGCCCACAGTCACAGAGCAGTTTCACGGTGACATTGGGACAGAAGGACCCCGGCGGGGCACCTCATGGCTCACTTCTGCTGGGCTGCCCACATTCACGTGCTAATACTGAGAATAAGTCACTCAGACAACTGCCTGGAGTCTTTTTCTCGGGCTGCCTGACAAACGACCATGAACTGGGGAGTGTAAAGCAATAGAAATGTATTCTCTCCCCATTCTGGAGGCCAGAAGTCTGCAATGAAGGTGTCAGCAGGGCTGTGCCCCTCTGAAGTCTCTAGGATAGAGCCCCTCCTTGCCTCCTCCAGCCTTTGGTGGCTCCAAGGGTTCCTTGGCCTCCAGCAGCTTCACCCCAGTGGCTGCCCCTGGCTTTACATGTCCTGCTCCTCTTCTCTCTGTGGGTCTCTTCAAAGGACATTTGTCAGTGGCTTTAGGACCCACCGGATCATCCAGCATGGTCTATCTCAAGCTCATGTATTTAATTACAACTGTGAAGATCCTGTTTCCAAATAAGGTCCCATTCACAGGTTCTGGGACATGGACGTATCTTTTTGAGGGGTCACCGTTTATCCTACTACACACTTTTGTTCCACCATTCATAGTAAGCCTGGAAATTCTTTTAAGGAAAGAAACAAACTTGGGGTGCCTGGATGGCTCAGTCGGTTAGGTGTCTGACTCTTGATTTTGGCTCAGGTTATGATCTCAGGGTCATGAGATCAAGCCCCACATCAGGCTCTGCGCTCAGTGTGGAGCCTGCTTGAGATTCTCTCTCTCTCTGTCTCCCTATGCCTCTCCCTCTAAAGGAAAAAAAAAAAAAAACAACAAACTTACAGATGTTTAAGTCTTCTCTTCTGTTCTTATTATATAACCTCCTGTAATACCTAACCAAAAGGGTTGTCTCCAAGAGAAGACTTAAAAAAAACAAAACAAAACACTTAACTACTTTTCGCATGGGGGAAATTTTGTATTTTCAACTCAAATGCTGTCATGCCAGAATCTTTTACCTAAAAATGGAGTGTTTAGCTTCCTAGAATCCCACCTCCATACAGAGAAAAGTATTCTCCTTTCTCTGCCATTGCCTTCCCACTCAAAATGTTTCTTGGAGTATTTTCTGATACAGGATTGATGTCAAGTAGTTTGGGAACCCGAGCACAGGTGGCCAAGGGGTGTGACTCGGTGAAGCTGGGGAGTGAGAACGTCTCTCTGGAAACACTTTTCTGAGGCATCAGGGGTGGGATCCTTGGATGCCTGAGGAGTCAAGTGGCTTCTCCTTTCTGCATTTCGTTCCTACCTTTGCCCTTCACTCACTTCCTTTGTCAAGTTTGCTTTTCCCCTCGAGTCTATAAAGTAAGAGTTGGGCTTTTTTTTTTCTTCTTAGCTGAAACAATACTTTATTTCCTTTCACGTTCTGCTCTAACCTCTCCCTTTCTCAAACCACTGGCATGTTCTTTGAAACCGGGTTAAAATGCCCCAGGGTCAGTCAAAACCTCCTGTTCTTTTGGGTTGGCCTAGTTCACAGCTGGTCCTTTAGGTCCCCAACTTTGGCAGCTCCCCCAGCTTTGGCAGCTCCCCCAGCGTGCTTTGCAAAAGCAGCAGAACCTTTGGGGACCTTCCAAAAGATGGGTGTGCATTTTGCAAACTCAGCCTGAGGTCCTGATGTAGTTAAACAAAGGGAGGAGGGCACAAAATGATCATATTTGGTTCTGTAGAGTGTGTTGGGGATCGAGTGCTTTTCTGTGGTCGTAGACAGAAGCAGCTCCCTGCATGCTGGTTCTCTAGCTGGTTCCGTGGCGGTGATCAAGAGGTGTTAGCTGGCCGTGCCACATGTGTGTGCTGTAGCACGCGCATGTACAAAACTTACCGCAGTAATCAGAGCAGTTCTACTTTTTCCCCCTCAAAACCGAGGACGGCAGCTAGGATTAGCGTTTGTGAGAAGGAATTGGCTGATGCCCAGAGCATACAGATTCGGGAAGGAGTCAGTGTGTTTAGTTGGTGTGTTCAGGACAGGTAGGCATGCTGTCAGATCCAAGTCCAGAACCTTCCGAAACCGAGGCCCCTGTGATCACCTGACGCTCACTGTGGAGGACGAGCACCTGTGTGCGCCAGGGCCGGGGCCGGGACGGCCCGTGACAAGTGAGCTCCGCGTGCCCTTTCTCGGCGCTTCTGTGCTGTTGTGATCTGACTCGCTGCCACAGCAGATGCTGCTTTTATGTGCGTGTGAAATTAAACATTTTCCGTCTCGCGTTGGCAGGCCTGAAAGCGGGAGATGAGATTCTCGAGATCAATAATCGTGCTGCAGGCACCCTGAGCTCATCTGTGCTCAAAGATTTCCTCACGCAGCCGTCCCTGGGCCTCCTGGTGAGGACCTACCCTGAGCCCGAGGGAGGCGTGGAGCTGCTAGCCTGCCCCCCGCACCGAGCAGACGGCCCCGTGGACCCCGGCGAGAGCCCCCTGGCCTTTCTCAGCAGCAACCCAGGTACGGCTGTGATGTGGACCTTGCGGGTGTGTGTGTGTGTGTGTGTGCCACTGGACTGGAGCCAGTAGGCATAAAGATGTGTGAGTGAGATGAGCTGGTTCCTCCTGAATGCATGCTTCCTGTTAATTTCCGCAGTTCCGGGCACTTGTGTTCTTGTGGAATACGTGTTTGGTCACCAGCCAGCCTGTCCCACACGGAGAGCTTCAGCAAGCCTCCTGCTGTTTGTCATTTTGGAGAGAGTCAAATGGGTAGAGGCCACCGTCTCTTGGCTGTGGATAGAGATAACAGAGCTACAGAAGGGCCAGGAATCACTGGGGCTCTGGGTCCTAGCTCTGCCGTCCACGTCACCATCCCCCACACCACCCAGCCCTGGCTTTCCTTTCCGTGTGAGAGAGGGCATAAGCTGCCCAGAGTGGAAATGCACTCAGAGCTCTCATTCGGTCAGCTGCTCTTGGGCTCCCCCAATCTTGTGTGTGAGCCATGCCCTGCCCCATCTGCTCACAGCTTTTCTCGCTGTCCCTTTGCAACCTCGTGCTCCTCCCAAAAGAAGCAACCAGAATGCTGCCTGCCCCCTTGAAACCTTCCTGGGTGGAACCCTGCAGAGCTAGCTCCCTCCTCCAGGTCCCTAGGACCCTCCGAAAACATCTTCATGTGGGTCGCAATCACATGATACTCTTCTTACTGGCTTGTCTCTCTTTGTCCTGAGTTTGTTTCCTGGGACTGAGCTTATGTCTTCTTCCTGTGGCTCCACAGGTACCCCATTCTTGTTCTGCGAGAGTCAGTGAATGAGTGCACCCGTCAACAGCGTTATGTCACTTATTCCCGACCCCATGACCTGATTCTAGAATTGGGGTTGATTTTAGTAAGTTGGGGTTTTGGATTTATTTTGTTTTTAAAACTTGAGTTAAATTAAAATTAAAAAAAAAGTCTTTGGTTTCAAAATCTGAGGATAGGTACTTTGAGTATTCTTGCCCTGCCATTGTTTTTCAAACTCCCTTCTGAAGTTTGGCTTGATGAGAGAAGATCACCGGCAGAAACCTTGTGAGAGTTCATTCTTTTGGTCAGCGGCTGTCGCAAGAATTTGGCAAGTTGAGGCTTCAGCAAACTGAAGGCGTCTATTGCCGTTGACTTCCTTGAGTCATTATGCCATTGCAGTATCCACACCCCCATCAGATTTTTAGAACAGGACCCAAGTGAGCCGTGTACCCTTAACAGAGAATGGAGACCATGAAGGCTGTTCTTTTGTATGACCACAAGATGGCAGCACCGATCCCATAAAACTCAGTTCACAGAGCGCGGTTTCTGTAATATGACTTTGAATGAGGCATGTTGTTGTAGGTTAGGTTATTTAAAGGATTCTTACAAGATCTGGATGTACAGGCTATGACCAACAGTGTGTGCGCAACTTTTTTTGAATTTTTTTTTTTCCGTCTGAGCCCTTCCTGTGGGTTATGGATATAAAGCAGGGGTTGGCAAACTACAACCCACCAGTCAAATGCAGCCCACAGCCTGTTTTTGTAAATAAAGTTTTATTGGAACACAGTGCCCATCATTTACGTCTTGTCTCTGGCTACTGTCTCATTGCAAAGGCAGAGTTGAGTAGTAGTGACAGGGACTCGTGGTCTATAAAGCTGAAAATATTCACCACCTGGCCCTTTACAGATAGTTTCCCTGAGAGAGTATGACTGGAATTGCTCACAATTTGCCCCTTTAAAGACAGTCACTATTTTAGGGGTGTTTCTTCGTTAAAAAAAAGATTGCGCGTGTATGTGTGCATTTTGCAAACTTTTATTAAAATTGTTTTAATTAAAATGTATTTGCATACAAGTATTTTAGAAATACTTGAGTATAGAATATAGAGTATACATATATATATAGTAGGTGTCCCGTCTTTTATATGATGGAGTTTTAAACCAACTGACCTTTACCTACTATGTATTACCTCCTTTAGGCCAGTCACCTTTGAAGGCTGAGTGTTAAACCCACCGAACCTACCGGTGTTCAAAACATATTAAGATTTCCATTTTGGAATCATTCTTAGAAGATTCATTGACTCCTTTGCTTTTTTTCCGGTTGAACGATACGTTGGATCTGACATTTGTTGGGTGAGGTGCTCAAAGTCCTTATGACGACTGGGCCATGACTGTGTTCTCAAACTTAAATTTTAGCGAATGCTCTGGTTTTTAATCAGTTTCCCTTTCAATATTTTGCAATGATTGAAAATCCTTCAGAACAAAGTCTTCTCAAGTCCAAGTCAGATCACCAAACTGGTTCAAGATGAAAACAAGAAATTCGGGTCACTGTGTTAGTTTGCTTGTCAGGTCTCTAAGTCGTCTTCAACTTTAATAAGTTCCAGAAGAATTCTCAAATGCTCTGGGCAGTCGCAGCCCAGTTGGTGGGGCTGGGGGGAAGCCTGGGTCTCCGCCTCTCTGCCTTCTGGTTGCTACCGCTTCCTACTCCCCATTTAACCGTGAAGAATAAGAGGCAAGTAAACAGGATAAAATAACCTGAAAGACTGCTCCATAATGAGGCAGAGATAAAGCAGTGTCTAAGGTCAGCTGCGGTTAAAATAGCAAAGAAAACAACTAGCAAAATGGTACAATGGGGAGGCTGGACTATAGCCTTAGTCTAAATTTAGAAGTAGCTAAAAATAAGCATCCTGAGCGGCAGGTTTGAGGTCTGGTGCAGGGACCATCTTAATGGTGGTCACGGTGCATGGTTGGCAGCCTTGGTGGAGGGCCTGGCAGTGTCTCAGGGACCCGGGGGTCCACGTGAGCCTTAGCGGGTGCCCGGCCATGGGAGGCTGGCCCGGCTGCTCCATATCCTACGAGCCCATTTGGCAGGCTTGGTCCAATCCTGCCCTCAGAACCCAGACTGAAATATGGAATGAACTTGCAGGGCTGGATTATTTCTGAGCCCCCTTTTCTCGTGGAAAGGTTTGTTTCCTCTCTGAAAGCATCACACCCTAGTGGCTAAGAATGGGCTCTGGGACCAGGTTTCTCAGGACTAAGTCCTGTTTCTGTGTTTATTAGCTTTGTCTCCCCAAGCCCCGGTGTCCTCATGCATAAAATGGGGCTATTACCACAGTACTATCTCACTCAATTGCTGTGAGGATGAATTGAGTTATAAAAGTAAAGTGTTTAGCATAGGTCTTAGGAAGTGCTCGATAAATGTTACATATTCGAAGCACAATCTCTTAGGGGGACATGAAGATTTTCTGGCTTGGAACCAGAGGCTGCTCATTTCTGATCTCACTGGTGTCTACTCCATCCACCTCAATCTGCAACAGGTGAATTGTCTGATTACTGTGTTTATGAATACCTTCCTTATTTTCCTCTCCTGGGTGGAAAGAAATGAGAGACATCTGGGCCCCTTTTCAGAGATCATGATTCACATGGTCTGGACTGGGGCCTAGGGTGCATTTGTTGTGGTTTTGCTTAAAACTTGGGGGATTCCAACGTGCAGCTAGGATTGGGATCTGCCACGTCGGGTTACCAACTGTGCTTTGGTTGTTGATCCCCTTTTTGTTGTCTTGGTGGAATGTTATGGTCACATGCAAACCATATGTAGTGGTATTTGTTGATACCATATCGTGGTCTGAGATGTTGTCCTTTTAAAGATTTACTTATTTATTTAAGTGATCTCTACACCCCACGCGGGGCTCGAGCTCAGGACCTGGAAATCAAGAGTCACATGCTCCATTGACTGAGCCAGCCAGGTGCCCCTGAGATTTTTGTAATGAAAATCTGTTAGGTGATGTGGAATGCATCTCCGGACTCTCTCCTTGTATAGCAAGGAAGCGTGGTTGAATGTTTTGCTGTGTTGGCTTAGAAAACCAGGGACCTCATCCTGAGTGTTCTGTCTAAGACCCAGTTTCCCATTCTCAGTCACTGACCATCCATGGGTCCTTGTTGAAGTCTTTCTTGAGCTACTTTCATCCTTCTTTTTTTAATATTTGTTTACTGGCACACTGGTAAGAAAATGGAGGAAGGATGTCTAGACAAAAAGACAGTCCCTTGAGTGACTGTTATTATAGAAAGAACCTTGGAGCAAAGGGGAAGCTGGGGTAGGAAGTTGCAAAACTGTTTGTGTGAGGTTTCCAAAAAGCTTCTTGAATGTTCCTGTGTGATTTATTTTGAATACCGGTCTCATCTGGAGCTACTAACGTTTTGGGCCAGATAATTCTTTGTTGTGGGGGGGCCCGTCCTAGACGCTGGTGTTTACCAGCGTTACTACAAACCACTGTAAATTAGTAGTAAGGAGCCCCTTCCCCCAAGTGGGGCCGATCAAAGTATCTTCCGATGTTGCCAAATGTCCCCTGAGCAGCAAAATCTCCCCCTTTTGAGAGCCACTGGCCTGATTTATCAGAAGGTAAACCTACTTCACCCAGTTAGGGAACTATTCACAGCGAACATCAATATAGGAAAGCAAATCTGGATGTAAAATAATTTTTAAAGGTTTTATTAAACATTTATTGAGGGAATTCTGACACAAATACCCTTTTCTGGCATCTCCCTCCCCCTCCTCCCCCCCTCTTTTGAGTCAAGGGAAGAGCAAAGAACGAATAAATGCTTAGTTTGAGGCCTTTGTCCCAAATGTGAGTAAAACTGTTCTGGCAGAAGATATGTATCACCGAGATTAACTCCTAAAGCAAAGGTATTTCAGTTAGTCATTATGCAAAAGCCCACATTTTGTCCAAGTTGTAAGAATCATACCAGTGGCATCGATGATATCTTTCCAAGGTTGCAGAATATCTGTTGTGTCTTACACTTTAAATTCTGCCATCAAGGCTCACAGCCATGCCATTTTTATAGTGAGTGCGGCTCTGCTTTATCTTCCCTAAAATTCCACCTGACCTGTTGGGGCAAAGCAGGTGCCCTCATTCAGCTCAGTATTCCAATAAAGATGCCAGGGCTCAGCAAACTGAAGTTGGTTCTTGTTTGAAAAATGGTTGTTCCAGAAACTGAGCCTGGGAGAGCCGGGCGTGTGCAGCTAACTCTGGTCCATAGGAGTTCAAGACAATTCGGCCCATCGTTGGGTTTGGAGAGTCAGCCCCCCCTTGATAGACCTCAGGCACATCTGTCTGATGCCCAGTGGAAGAGTGGAGTCTGTTTCGAGTACAGAGATCCCTCCTGCAGGAAGTAGACCGGGCAGTGTGTGTTGTAACAGGAAAAGCTTCCATGACAGCCGGGAGAGTCGAAGGCACCTTGGTCAGAGAAGGAATGGTTGGGCGCCCCACGTGGACAGCGTTTTGATCGGCAGGCAGAGCATGCTTCCCTAGAGTGCCTGTGAAGTGGAAGGGTCTATTCCAGAGTGCTGTTCTGTGCAGATTGTCTGGAGCTTGATTCTGTGATAAGACAATCAGGCCTCAGGGAGAGGCAACAAAGAAAGAGGAACCGCACAGATTTATCTCCCTACAAACAAATATGGCCCCGTCCTTTCGGAGGCTCTAAGGTCTCATAGATACCAGGAGCGCGTGGTCCTCTGTTTGTTTGTTGATAAAATGTGGAGCCATGTGCGTTTTGTAAACTGTCTGGGTTCTATGATTTTGTCACACAGCGCCTGGCCTGCTTCCTGAGGCCCTGCTGGGGCCAAACCCCTAGTCTTGATTTCCAGCTGGATTGGGTTGATGACAGCTGTCAAATCCTGTGGAGGGGAGTGGGGGATGGTTGAGAATTTAAGAGCCACCATTTGTATATTTTTAAAGAACACGAATGAACCTTGTATTATTTCACTTTCACAACCAATTAACCGAATCAGTAATGCCTATATCTACAGTTTTCGTGGATTTAAAAATTTCTCTCCATAGAGAAACAGATGCTGACATTTTGTGAAATTCGGCTGGAAAGAAGTTATTTGTCTGCCTTTTTTTTTTTTTTTAAGTTTAATTGAACGTTGGAGGGTTTTTTTCGTAGTCCATATTAAGCTCTGTAATTTTTTTTTTATAATTATTTTTGTTTCTTAGCTTTGTGGTAGAGAGGGTGTTTATGCTAATCTTATTATATATATTATGAGTGTTTCTATGGAATTCTTATAGGACAGTCAAAAGATTGAAAAGCAAAATAAAATCCTGGCCTAGTGACTAAATTTTATTTCAGCTAAAATTTTTTTTTTAAGATTTTATTTATTTATTTGACAGAAGAGAGAAGGCGAGAGAGGGAACACAAGCAGGGGGAGCGGGAGAGGGAGAAGCAGGCTCCCCATTGAGCAGGGAGCCCGATGCGGGGCTCCATCCCAGGACCCTGGGATCATGACCTGAGCTGAAGGCAGACGCTTAACGACTGAGCCACCCAGGCGCCCCTCAGCTAAATGTTTTTATTGGTAGTACCTAACCTTTTCTTGCCCCCTGGCCCTCAAATCATTTTTTCCTCACAGAGATTTAAACTCAGGCATTAATCAAGACTTTCAGAAAATCAATGTTATAATTGGTTCTTCTTTGGAAACGTTTGAATAAGAGGATCTGCTTATTTAATAACGATTGTTAATGTATCTCGTGAGTGGAAGAGTTTTATCTTCTTTCTTTAAATTTAAGTCCTGAGCAGACTTGAATGAAGTCGGAGTGAATGTGTCTCCACTGAATCAATGAAAGAGAAATCTAAATGTAAGTGTCTGTCCTGCCGACCGGTGAGTGGGACGTGCTAGTTGCAAAGGTTTCTAGGTCCCAAGAACGTTTTTGCGACGTGAAGACCATTCTGAAAAGTGAAGAAACGATCAGACCTGTTTACAACACTGCATGTTATTCGTGATGCCTGTGGATGTAGCCAGTGGGTCCTGTGCTGCCCAGCCTCAGCCCTGCTCTATGAGTCCTCACCCTTCAGGGTTGCCCAGCCCCCTGTCCATCCTTTGTCTCTTCCGATTTGGCCCCACTTCTCTGTGCTGCCAAAATGGCGGCTGGGCACCTCCTCTATGCTGGACATTGTGCTAAATGTGGGGATGGAGTGGAGGTGAGGCAGCGGTTCCCTTGGTCTGACCACTTCTTCAGCCACCTGTCAGCCTTGTCCTTGGCTTCCCCATCTCTGATGGTGAGCAGAGCCATCTGTTTGTGTGTGTGCACTGGTGAGTAAACGGAGGCAGCTACCTCCTGGACAAAGAGGGGAATTCCTTCAGTGTCTGTTGTTAGAGGAAAGTGTCTTGTAGTGAAGGGCGTGGGGAGCTGCGGTAGGAAGTTGCGAAACTGTTGGCATTGGGGTTGCCAAAAAACTCGGTGTTTTTCCACTAGATTCTTAGGCTAGGGGGCCTTCAGAGAAGCTGTCAATTCCTGCCTCTCTGGCTCTCTGGCTTTCTTTGATGGCTAAATCCCCCTTACCTGTTTATTGGTCATCTTCTGCTAAGTATCAAACTGCCCCAGGACCATCATTTTATTTGCTCGTTCTTTTGGGCTGGGCTCAGCTGGGTGCTTGTTCTGCTGTGCTTGCCTGGAGTCACTCATGTGGCTGTGTCATCTGGCGGCTTGACCGGGGCTGGAGGATTGAGATGGCTTCACTTGCATGTTTGGTGATTGGTTGACTGGACCCCCTCTCTGCCTCGGGCCTCTCATCCTCAAGAGGCTAGCTTCTGGTTTCTCTGCATGGTGAGCGCAGAGATCCTGGAGGCAAAACCAGAAACTGTAGGGACACTGAGGTCTTAGCCTGGAATTCATGTATCACCATCTATGTCACATTTTGTTGATTGAAGCAAGTCACAAGGCCAGCCCCAGTTCATGGGGTGGAGAAAAAGTAACACAAAAATCTGTGCTCACCGGGATGGATAGAATCATCACTTTGCAAACTCTCACAAGCTACATTGCTTTTTCTCTTCTTATTTTATTAATTTTTGTCTTCAGCTAAGGGCAAAAGCATGGCATATTGGAGTAAAAAAGAATACATGCTTTAGAATCATATATACTGGGGCACCTGGGTGGCTCAGTCAGTTGAGCGTCTGACTTTGGCTCAGGTCATGACCTCAGGGTCCTGGGATCGAGCACCGAGTGGGGCTCCCTGCTCAGTGGGGGGCCTGCTCTCCCCCTTCCTCTGCCCCCCTTCTCATGCTCTTTCTGTCTCTCTCAGATGAATGAATAAAATCTTTCTTTTAAGATTTTATTTATGATTTTGACAGAGAGAGACACAGTGAGAGAGGGAACACAAGCAGGGGGAGTGGGAGAGGGAGAAGCAGGCTCTCCCGCTGAGCAGAGAGCCCGATGCAGGGCTCGCTCCCAGGACCCTGGAATCATGACCTGAGCCGAAGGCAGACGCTTAATGACTGAGCCACCCAGGCGCCCCTGAATAAATAAAATCCTAAAAAAAATCATATATACTTACAAGATACTGATTCATAGGAATTCCTTCATATTCTAGATACTAACATTTTTGCCAGTTTTGTGTTGAAGATAACTTTTTTCAGTATGTGTCTTGTGGCTTTTGACAAAGAAGAGTTTTTAATTTTAATAAAATCTGATTTTCTGTCTCATATGATTTGTGCTTTTTATATCGTATTTAAGAAACCCTTCTCTTGCCTAAGGTAACAGACATTATCTTCTGTATTTTCTTGTAAAAGATTTTATACTTTGGGCTATTCACATGCTTCTGATTTATATCTCCCTGATACTGATTTTTGTGAATGGCGTATGTTAGGGTGCAACTGTATATTTTTCCATCTGAGTAATCTGTCATAACAACATTTATCAGATATGCCATTCCTTTCCCCAGGATCTGCAGTGGCACATCTGCTGTATATCATGCCTTTGTATGCGGGAAGGCTGTTTCTGGGCTTTTTTTTTTTTTTTTTTTTTAAGATTCTAATTATTTATTTGACAGGGAGCGAGAGCGCAAGCAGGGGGAGCTGCAGAGAGAGAGGGAGAAGTAGGCTCCCTGCCGAGCAAGGAGCCCGCGGGGCTTGATCGATCCCAGGACCCCGGGATCATGACCTGAGCTGAAGGCAGACGCTTAACCGGTTGAGCCACCCAGGCGCCCCACATCCTGTATTTTTAAACCTACAAATGCCCTCCCTTTGGAATGTGTGGGGTGTTGTTTTATAAACTAAGACTTGCACGTGTGTATATCAGCTCTTTATTATTTTATTGTATATCAGATTGTGTGTGTGTGTGTGTGTGTGTGTGTGTCCCCACTTGAAGTACAAGCATACCCTATTTTATTGTGCTTTGCCGTATTGCGCTTTGCAGATACCGTGTTTTACAAATTGAGAATCTGTGGCAACCTGCCCTGAGCGAGTGTGTTGGCACCACATTTCCAACGGCATTTGCTCACTTCGTGTCTCTCTGTCACATTTTGGTAATTCTTGCAATATTTTAGGTTTTTTCGTTATTATTATTTGTATGGTGATCAGTGATCAGTGATTATGACTTGCAGAAAGCTCAGGTGATTAGTATTTTTTTTAGCAATAAAGTGTTTTTAAATAAAGATATGTACTTTTGGGGGCGCTTGGCTGGCTGAGTCAATGGAGCATGCAACTCTTGATCTCAGGGTTATACATTAGAGCCTCATGTTGGGTGTAGAGATTACTTAAAAATAAAATCTTAAAAAAAATACATTTTTTAGACCTAATGCTATTGCGCATTTAATAGACTGCAGTGTGGCATAAACATAACGTTTACATGCACTGGGAAACCAAAAAATTCATTTGACTTGCTTTACTGTGATATTCACTGCATTGCAGCGGTCTGGGGAACCAAACTCACAGTATCTCCTAAGTATGCCTATACATCCTTTTAGAGAGTTTTTTAGTGAGGTTCTGTTTGTAGCAAGCCTTCTCACTCTTTGTTTCTCAGAGAACATTATAGTCTTCTTACTGAATAATATTTTGGCTGGAAATACAGTTCTGTATGATAGTTTTAGCATTTGAAGATTTCTGTGGTTTAGGGAGGTCATGTCTTCAGATCTTTTATTCTTTCTTGAACTAATTTATTTTTATCCTTTTTATTTTTATCTTTTTATCTATTGAGTGTTTTTTAACGTTTTTATTTATTTATTTGTTTATTTGAGAGAGAGGACACGAGCAGGCAGAGGGAGAGAGGGAGAAGCAGACTCTCTCCCGAGCAGGGAGCCTGACACGGGGACTCGATCCCAGGACCCCAGGATCATGACCAGAGCTGAAAGCAGACACTTAACCGCCTGAGCCACCCAGGTGCCCCTTGAGTGTTTTGTTTTGTTTTGTTTTGTTTATCTGAGGCACCTGGGTGGCTCAGTCAGTTAAGCATTCGCCTTCGGCTCAGGTCTTGATCCCAGAGTCCTGGGATTGAGTCCCATTTTGTGCTCCCTCTCTCTCTCTCTCTCAAATAAATAAATATTTATTTGAGAGAGAGAGATAGAACAGGTGGAAGGGCAGAGGGAAAGGGAGAGAGGGAATCTCAAGCAGACTCCATGCTCAATGCAGACCCTGATGCGGGACTTGATCTCACGACCCTGAGATCATGACCTGAGCCGAAATCAAGGGTCAGACTGAGCCACCTAGGCGCCCCTCTATTGAGTGTTTTATTTGAGTGGTTATAGTTCTCATTTTTAAAATTCTATTAATTTCCCTGATCTTTTTTGAAGTTATCTCTTTTCTTGTTCCTTCTTAAAAAAATTTTTTTTTTTAAATATACTTGACATTCTATATCTGACGATTGCAGTATCATTCCTTGGGAATCTTATTCTGTTGCTTATTGTGTCTCTTGCTTCTCACTCGTGGGGACCTGGTTCTTCCTGGGTTTTATGATAACGGATTATGGGTTTTTATTTGATCGAGCTTTTAACTCTGGGCATTATATGATACCATCATTAAGTGTGGTTTTCATTAAGAGGGATTTTGATTATGTCTTTGCTGGAGCCCTTGGAATACAAATATACAACAATTTTAAGGCAGTTTTTCATCTTGGGTGTCATGGATGAAATATTTGTGTCCTGCCAAAATCCATATATTGAAGCCTTGAGCCCCGATGTGATTGTTCTTTGGAATTGGGGCCTTTGGGAGGTAATTAGGTTTAGATAAAGTTGTGAGAGTAGGCCCCCCATGATGGGATTAGTGTCCTTATAAGGAGACAAAGAGACAAAAACACTCTCTGGTTGGATGGAACCATCCATCACTTTGCTCAGTGATTGGATGATGGGGGTGGGTGGGGGGCTGTCAAATAATATATTTGTAGGAGAGCATGTTGGTCATGGAAATATGCTATTCAAATATGAACCATTATTTTTAAAAACTACATTTCTCTGCATGTGTGTGCCTATGTTTGAGTATCTTCAGCATCACTTTTACCCGGTGTGTGTTTCTTTGATCATCATAGATAAGATCACCATTCTCCATGTCCTAAGTTGAGCACAGTATAAAATTTAGGGAATAAGGAAAAGGCTCACTCTTTTCCTTACACACACGAGGAAAAAGTCATGTGAGCACATAGGGAGATGGTGGCCTTCCACTGGTCCTCACCAAGAACTGAATCTGTGAGCCCCTTGACCTTGGACTACCATCCTTCAGAACTGAGAGCAATAAGTGTCTGTCATCTAAGCCACCACATCTGTGGTCTTTTGTTACAGCAGCCCAAGCTGATGTACAGACCCCAAGACATGGAGTCTCCTGGATGCAGTACATGGTGTAAATTTGAGTCTCAAGCACCCATGGGGCCAGCCTGTGGTTATCATCTTTGGAGAACCCCCACCCCACCCCACCCCACCCCTTGCTCCCTCCCTGCTCTCCTGTCCTGGAGTGTAGGCAGAATCAGACAAGCTTCCTTTCCTTTGTTTGCTCCTTCCTCCCTCTTTCCCTTCCCTTCGCTTCCCTCCGCCTCCCTCCCTTCCCTTCTGTAAGTGAATACTTTTTTATCTTTTTACATCTTTTTAGACCAAGGGTATAGCCCTTCAGGGGAACCATATGAATGTGGGAGATTCAGTTCTAACTCTCCAACTCCTACAGATCTGATACCTGTTTTCTTTTTTTTTTTAAGATTGTATTTATTATTTATTTGACAGAGAGAGAGAGAGAGACAGCAAGAGAGGGAACGCAAGCAGGGGGAGTGGGAGAGGGAGAAACAGGCTTCCCGCTGAGCAGGGAGCCTGCTGGGAGGCCCAATCCCAGGACCCCAGGATCATGACCCGAGCCGAAGGCAGACACTCAACCAACTGAGCCATCCAGGCTCCCCATGACACTTTTTTTCAGTATCATGTCTTTATAGAGTTGAAACCAGAGTCTCCAGGGCATTGGTTCCCAGGCTGGGATGGTACTGCTGTTGGGAAATGTGTGGGTGCATTTTTATTGGCACAGAGACCAGGGAGTGCTAATTGTATTTACTGCCCAGGAGCGAGGGAGACTCAAGTGTCCCTGCCAACTATGTGATTTTGCTCCCCGCTCCCAAATTGTTCATCTCCTGCCACCAAAAGATCTCTCTCTCTCTCTCTCTCTTTGGGAAACACCGCACTAGGATTTGAGGACTGGTGGATTTCCTCAACATTGCCACAGCTTTCAGACTTGCCCACCAGCTCATTTTATTGTCTTCAATTGGGCTCTAGGATTTCTTGGAGCTCAGTTCTGTGTCTAAAAGGATTTTGTTATGTTTTATTTAGCATTCCTAAATGTTTTGTAGAGGTGAGTTTTCCCCTTCCTTCCGTCCTTCCTTCCATCCTTCCTTCCTTCCTTTTTCAGGCTACCTAGCCCCATAGTATCATTAACAGTGAAAATCCTTCAGTTTGTTTTCCCACTATTTGGTGAGCATCAGCTATACCCCAGGCAACGTGTTACACGGTGAGATACGCAGGCTCACAGCATTTGGCTGTGCTGTCTGGGGGTTGCTGTTCTGCAGACTACAGTGGGAACGGTGCCCCTGCATGGCGTGCAGTCTAGCTGCTCTGGATCCTGCCAATGGAGCCGTGGTTCCTGTGAGCCAAGAGCCGAGTGCTCTTAGCAAAGTGTCCCTAAATGAGCTTATGCACTGCTCCACTTTGGGGATCAACTCTTGCCCTTTTTCCTGGCTCCAGCATCTAGGTTATTGCCCCCATACAAAGTGTTCAATCAGCTTTTTTCCCATGGAGGCAACAATATGACATAGTCGATAGCCACCAAGTTACCCGAGCTTCATTCTTTGACTGCTACCACCATATGATAGAGAGAGCAAGTAATTAGAAAATCCTAGAGCCAGGGGCACCTGGGTGGCACAGTTGGTTGGGCGTCCAACTCTTGGTTGCCGCTCAGGTCATGATCTCAGGGTTGCGGGATTGAGCTCTGTGTTGGGCTCTCTGCTCAGCGCAGGAATCTGCTTGGGATTCTTTCTCTCCCTTTCCCTCTCCCTCTGCCCCTCCCCACTGTGCATGCATTCTCTCTCAAATAAATAAATCTTAAAAAAGAAAGAAAAACATTTCTAGAGCCAGAGGGTGAGAAAGGAAGGAAGGAAGGAAGAAAGAAAGAGAAAGAAAGAAAGAAAGAAAAGAGAAAAGGAAAGAAAAGGAAAGGAAAGAAAAAAAAAAAGAGAAAGAAAGAAAGAGAAAGAAAAAAGAAAAAGCAAGGAAATTCTAGAGCCAGAACAAAAAGGAGGACATGGACGGAAACTTCATCGAGGTTGTGTTCACTTCATTGGTGCTTCATCACAGAGGGGGACAGCGGACCAAAGGATGCAGCCTTGGAGCTTAAGTGTTTGCTTAGAGGTCGGCTTCCTCCCTGTTTGGCGACCAACTTTGAATTTGAACAGAAAGTGATGCCAAGCAGATGATGACTCTGATAGTGTCACTGGATAAAACAGCCTGTTTGCAAACAGAGGCTTTCATCCAAAGGGTCAGAAAGTGGCTCCTTCACTCTCGTTTTCTGTCTTGCCCATTTGTAGTCATAGTGCTGTTGTCCCTGATCCAAGTGTCTAAATGTCTTGGAGCCTTACGACTACAGGTGTGGTCCACGGACAGTATTGATTGGTGTCATCTTGGGGCTTGTAAGAAATGCAAAAGTTTCGGTCCAACCCCAGCCTATCAAATCTGATCTGCAGAGCATGATCCCCTGGGGGTTCAGATATTCTTTAAATTTGAGAAGCCCACCAGAGGACCGTGATTATAATGTTCTTTTCCTTCACCTTTGCATAGAATATGGTGGGAAGTATGGAAGTATGGTGTTATGTTTATAGTTTGCCAGACTTTTGCAAAAACAGACACCACACATACTACGGACTGAATGTTTATTGTCCTTGGGTCCATCTCCAAATACCATCACGTGGGAGGTTAGGTCTTTAACATATGATACGATTATGTGTTATAAAATTAAAATACATATATATATATATATACACACTGTCATGTAAAAATAATAGTAGTAAGAATAAACAAACAGAACACACTTACTGAGCCAAGATCGTGGAGCTCATACTTGGAGGGTCTTAACAATGTACGTACGTGTCGGGGGGCCTGACCCTGTGCCCCACCCCTGCACAGCCCCACCTTGTAGCAGTTGCTCTCCATGCTGACCCACGTTTTCTTCTGATTCATCTTGTAGGACACGGCCTCTGCAGCGAGCAAGGCAACAGTGTCGAGACCGCTCCAGAAGAGACCGAAGGGCCGGACTTGGAATCCTCAGATGAAACTGATCACAGCAGCAAGGTGAGAGATTTTCATTTTCACCTCCCATGTGCCGAACCACCGAAGAATCACAGCTGACGTGTCACCTTTGCAGCTGTATGTGGTTAGAAGGCCTCTCCACGGGACCGAGTGTTTTTACCTCTGAGATGTCACTGAGATACGAAATCCCAATTACAGCCTCGATAACAAACATACACGTGCGAACACAGGGCAGAAATCAGTTTTAATGAGCTCACATCTCATTTCACCTGTTTCCCTCTTACATTCCATTTGTGTTTGAAGAAATACCATCCAAAATGTGTGTGGCTGGGCCACATAGACTTTCTTGCCGTGCATGGTTTCTGCAACGAGCTCTTTTTGCATGATCTGTTTGGTTCTTGTTAAACGTGAGCAGTTTTTACATGAAAGGGAAAGGAACGCTCTTTTTCTTTATTCATATAGCATGTCCCTCAGTTGTTCAAGGCCTGTGAGAAGGCCCTTATTCTGACTCCTTGGCGGAAGACCGTGAATTTGTTTTCCATAGTTCATCATGCTTTTATCCCACTTCACAAAGGGTTCTGTGGAGTAGCCTGTTCTTGGCACACTGTCCAAAGTACAATTTAAAAACTTGGTGTTACCTCTGTCCAAAGGCCCTTCCCCAGCAAAAGTAATTGTACGTGATTCTGTTTCTTCTTCTTTTTTTTAAGATTTTATTTATTTATGAGAGAGAGAGAGAGAGAGCGTGCGCACATGAGCAGGGGGGAGGGGCAGAGGAAGAAGCAGGCTCCATCCCAGGACCTTCAGGATCATGACCGGAGCCAAAGGCAGAGGTTTAACTGACTGATCCACCCAGGGGCCCCACGTGATTCTGTTTCTGTATTTATTCACCTTTTATAGTGTTGTTGACATATATATGTGGATCCCTCCACCCACCTTTCTTTGGTTTGACATTTACCAGTCACTTTCTCTGATCAAATCATGTTAACTTTAAATTATACCTTTGTTTTCCCTTTTGCAATATCAGGGTGATTCTTGCCTTTGCTCAGTGATTGGATGATGGGGGTGGGTGGGGGGCTGTCAAATAATATATTTGTAGGAGAGCATGTTGGTCATGGAAATATGCTATTCAAATATGAACCATTATTTTTAAAAACTACATTTCTCTGCATGTGTGTGCCTATGTTTGAGTATCTTCAGCATCACTTTTACCCGGTGTGTGTTTCTTTGATCATCATAGATAAGATCACCATTCTCCATGTCCTAAGTTGAGCACAGTATAAAATTTAGTATTTGAAAGTAATTCTGATAATTATAAAAGCCTTTATGTTGTTGGCTATTAATTAAAACACAGATGAATGGAAATATATGCATTTCATTTAAAGCCAAAAAGACAGACAAAAACTTGCTTAAAGTTACCTTTTAGGTGTGTCCCTTACTTTACTTTTAGGCACTTGGGGGACGGAGGAGGGACAGAGAAATGGATTATTTCCAAACTGAGGTAAGATGTTTGGAAGGGTATTTATTAAGTCATTTTGTTATTGAACTTAGAAATGTTAATTCTCAGTTTCTAATTTGATTTAGAATACAGCTATTTTTCCTGTATCTAAAACATTTATTTCTGAATACTTTTTAACTTGGATCATTTTTACCTCACTGTAACAGGCCAGTGTTCTCATTCCTTGTGGAATTTTGAGATTGTTTTCATTTGAAATTTTGTGAGTCATGAGGTCCTAAACAGGGTCCTCTATAATATTCGGTCTGGCAGTAGAGAGGAAGGAAGGGGCCCCAGGGTTTTGTTGAACTGCCCTGGATGCCTGTCTATGATTCTTTCTCCAGAGAATAGGTCTAAAACTCACCTGGAACAGACAGGGTTAGATGCAGGAACAGAACACCCCATCCCCAGATTTCACTGCAGAAATGCATGGTGGGCTCTCGTAGAAGAGAATGTCTTCAAAATTGTCAATGACAAGTTTGGGTGATGGTCAGTATTTTTAAAGCTAGTACGGTGACCTGCGCTAAAACCTTAAGTTTGTATTCCTTTTTACTAGGTTGGGGAGCACTGTGTGATTCTGTACCCAAAAATACTTACTGGTTTTCCTTCCATTCATAGTTTATCTTCTTTATTTGAACTGCTTTGTCATGTAACCCAAGTTAGTTAACTAAATGGGGGCCTTTGATGAGTTAATGTCTCACTTTGGATATTTTAGAAGCAAAAAACTTAAATTGAGCAAATGGTTCTTGGAGTCTGGGTCCTACTGTGTATTTTTTTTTTTTTTTAACATTTTATTTGAGAGAGAGAGAGACAGTGCATAGCTGGGGGTGGGGAGGGGCAGAGGCAGAAGGAGAAGCAGACTCTCTGCTGAGCAGGGAGCCCAACATGGGGCTGGATCTCAGGACCCTGGGATCATGACCTGAGCTAAAGGGAGGTGCTTAATGGACTGAGCCACCCAGGCACCCCCCCCGCCCACCACCACTGTGTATTCTTAATAGTAAATGAGAGCTAACACTTATTTCGTACCTTGTATATATTGGGCACCATTCATATTAACTTATCTCATCCTCACAACACCTCTGAGAGAGAAATACTATTATTTCCTCTGTTTCATAGGTAATGACATTGGAACAGAGAGGTTAGCGACTCAGTGAAGGTCACACAGCTCTGAGATGGCAAAACCAGGCCTTGTGTTGTCACGTGCCATGCTGAAACTACCTTCTGGCCAGATTGGTTAAAGTCTGGTGTTGTATACCAGGTTTTGGAAAAAGAAGGAATTGATTAGTGTGCTATGTCAGTCAATTAGATATGTACTCATGAACCACTTACATATTTTCTTAATGCATAAGCTTTCTGGGTGTATTTTTTTATGATTTAAAGTAAGAGCAAGCAGATATCTTGAGTTTCTTGATCAAGATGAAATATTCTTTTGACACGTCTCCTAGATCAGTAATTTTTCTTGAGGCTAAACCGCGCATTAATTTCTAAGTCGTAAGCTGCCTTTAGCCGTGGAAGGATGATTTAGCCTTACCTTGGATGCACCAGGCTGTAAAAGTATATAAATAAGCAAACACATCAAGGAATGAAATGAAACAAGCAGTCCTTTTTTTATTCCTGCTGCATCTGTGAGGGCTCTTGATTTTTTTGTTTAATATTTTTGCTGTTCTTCCTAAATGAATTGCTTTACAAAATAATGGGCAGAATTAAGAGAACGCAGGTTGGAGCGTCATGTGTTTTTCGATTTTTTTTTTTTTTTAAATAACAGGTTCTGCTCCTCACGGCCTTTTGGGGTTCTGCAAGTAAGTATTTGCAGGCTTGCAGGAAGAGCGTTGGTGGCCCTGGAAAGTGACATCCACAGGGTGGGGGTGGGGCTCCCACACTGCAGGGGCAGTCTAGAGTCTTTTCTCTTTGTGAGCCTCCTCCTTCCTTTTGTGACGGTGGGTGACAGCCTCTAAGGGGCCTCCTCCACTGGTCACTCGTTTCTCTGCTTCTAATGGAAAAAACTCTTGTCTCTGGAAATGAATGCTAATGAGCTCCCGGCTGTCCTGTTCTGCATTCCAGGCCCCCTGGCAGCTGTGATTTTGTTTTCCACTTAGCAAATGTATTAGAATAATTTTCAGAACATTTCCATTCTGAAAGCCATCTTTTTTTCTCTTTTTAATCCAAATTGGGATTGTCTCGGAAATGTCTGCTTTAGTAACAATGCATTAGCGGAAAATGTGAAAACATAAACTGTTCAAAAAAAAAAAAATACATAGCGTGTTTTTATTTTATTTTTCTTAGTGCCTGCTCCCGACTCAGTGAGGGGTGTCTTCAAAGTTGTTTGAGCTGGCCGGGTTTAATATCCCTGTGCAGTGCATGACGCTCGCCAATCAGCTGATCGTGGTCCGCAGAGCAGAGAGACGCTCACATCCTGGGCAGGCTTTTTCTGCTTTGTGTTCTGGTCTCTTTTGGTTCTCCCTTTCTGGAACTTTTGTTGGTGAGCCAGGTGAAATGAAAGCATGAATTCTTGTCCATGAGTTAGCCTTTGACCCCATCCCAGGGGCCACTGCCGGGCAGCAGGGGCTGCAGGGCTTCTGTCCTGTCTGTTGAGATGCAGCGGTAGGTTTCCCGGGCACGCAGCATGGGCTGTCTATACGAGAGGATGCTCCCTTGGGAACTAGAAGGCGTTTGGCGCTCTCGGGGTATTTTAAGAAACTTCTGTTTCTGTGCGGAACACGTCAGGTGGTAGAATTACCATGAGAATATATTCCTGATGATGTCTGCACTGTGGAAAATAAAGCGCAAGCCCAGGATTGAAAACAATGACAAGTCCGGTGACTCTATATATCGGACCCTTCATCTGGTGAGCATGTTTGAATTCTCTCTTGCTAACCTTGTTTATGTGACGCCTTCCAGCTGAATTGCTTTCCAGTCCCAATGATGGTGATTAATGCTTGTCCTGTTTCCCCATGACTGTATCCTTTTACCTTCCGGATCCTCTTGTTGATAAAGAATATATAGGTTAGCATGGGGCGGGGTGGGCATCAGTAGTTGGTGTGAAATCGAATTTGCCTAGAATCTTCACATTTTTCTAATTGTTTATTCTTAAATGGCATAAAGATGTATTCTGTATTTTTGAAACAGTGTCATTTGAATTCTTCTCCAAAAGAATTTGGTTGTTGAGATTTTGAGTGTGTTTGTATGATGTGTATGGCAAATCTCCCCGATCCCCACCTCCGACTGGGTCGTCTGAGTGCTTATCAAGCGTTTCTGGGAGAAGGATGTTCACCTTGGCCTCCTATAAAGTTTTAAGTGTTTTTGACTTTATTTCTGCCTACTTGAGAAGGAGACGGTGATAGAAGTGTTGGCTCAGGGGTTGTGTTAATGCTTGAACGTCCACTGACTTAGATTGTACATGGCAGTCCCTCTAGTAAATGTTGAATCCCTGGTAAGAAAATCTAGTAGGTTAATGACAAGGGACAATTTAACCAAATCCAATTAAACTTTTTAGTAGTTCAGTATAAATATTGGAGTCTGTCCACCATTCGATTTTGTATCATTTAAGGAAACTTGAAATTTTGCAGTGAGTACACCTGCTGGACCCAGCTAAGCCTTCGTCCTTCCTGGATGTTTCTCCTTCAGCGTCTACTCAAAAGGAGACCAAGGAGGTGATGGCCAACAATAGGGACGACCACTGTAGATAGTGGTCTCTGAAATTATAGAGAACACGACTTTGGTGTTTGTCTCCAAAAAAGCTTAAGTAGAGGTTTGAAGAATTGAGGCCACTCTGGCCCCTTTTAAATCTGTGGGATGTGTTAAATCGGTCAGACTTAAAGGACAGTTTTAGAACTCTGAACTCATCTAGAGATAGAAATTGCCTTTAGTGGTTGCATAACAGGAAGCCTTTAAACAGCTGGGTAGCTTGAGTCAATAGTATGTACTTAAAAGCCTCCCCCCTCTTTTTGTATTTTCTTTTCATCTTCCACAGGAAGAAAGCGATATTATAAACATTGAGCTTCATGCTGGCCTCAGTAAAGTGGCCCATTTCCTCCTGCCTTGTGTACTCTTCTCTGCCTGTTGGTTGGATCATTCTTCGGCCTGACAGTGGAAGGCCTCCGCTACCTTGAACAGTTTTAAACTGGCAGCCCTGAAGGGCCCAAAAGTGCTTTTCTGTTTCCAGGGTGACTGACTGCAGTCCTCCAGGGGGGAGAGGTTTGCACTTCTCCCAGTTCAGAAGCCTCGACCATCTCCTTCTGAACAGTATTTCGCGGTCTGTCCCAGTTCCAGGAAACTTGGCTTTGAGGAGTGTGTGGAGAACCTCCCACGGCAGCTACCTTTCTAGGCATCTCTGGCTGCGGAGCTTGGTGTAGAATAGAGGGCAGCACAGAATGCTCAGTAACCGAGCGGGGAGAGCGCTGCACCCCTCGTACACCATACTTTGTGGCTAAGCTACCCAGAGAAGGTCTCCATGGGTCTTGGAGAGTAGTTATGAACTTCGTGCAGAGTAGTTATGAACACAGGCTTTGATCCACTCTGCCTGGTTCAAATCCCAGCTCTGCCGTTTTTGAGCTGTGCAATCTCAGATGAGTTACTTAACCTCTCTGGGCCTCCTTTGTGTCAGCTGTTTCACAGGAATGCTAACAGCCCTTACTTACCATATGCAAAAAAGTCTGGCCACAGTATAGGGCCAGGGGGACATACAAATTGGGCCACAACATATAAAATCTCTGCATTAGAGTTATTCTGGAAAAGACCTGCATTTCATACTTCCTTCCAAGGATGTTTTTGGGGTAATATTTCAGTAAAACAGAATTCTCAAACTTGATGACATCATTTTAATGGCTTCCAAGTAAAAATTTCATTAAGAGCCTCGCAAAACATGCTGTGACAGTATGCATTGTAACTTGGAATTCTATCTTTTTGGAATTCTATCTTTTTATTCTTTATTTAAATAACATGTAATTGAAAGTGAAGAGATTACATCCCTGCTGAGATGCTATGCATGTTCCTTGGAGCGTTTATACCTTGAATCAGAGAACAGAGTTGCCCGTGTTGAGACTGCTTTGCCCCGCCTCCATGTAAGAGAGCACCTGGCTAAATTTATCCTAAGTTTAGGATTGTGTCTAATAAGGAAGGGATGCCTAAGGCTTTGAACTCTCAGAAGAGGATTTCAGGGAATTTGGGGGTGTCCCTGGGATGCTCAATTATAGGATGCTTTTTCCCTACCCTCCCAGAACTTGGCTCAGAGGGGGAGAAAGATGAGCAGGCTGGGTGTTTGGGAATGAGGGTGGGTAGGACATGGCTTTAGGTCTGTGGTATAGGTTTTGAGCACTAAAGCCCTAGCCCACATCCCACTAACCTTTAGCTCTCCCCTTGGGCCTGCTTAACATAAGGATGCCAGACCTTGGAAGTGGTGAACTTCATACAAAGTCAGAAACTCACACTCTTAAAAATGGAAACCTCAGAGCCCTGATGGTGAAACAGAGGGAATGAAAACCTAGAAAGTCCATCCCATACCTTCCACTATTATACACAGATACAGGTGAGAATGGCAACAGGTCAGTGTGATGAATATTAGGAGCACAAAGAGAAGCATCTTGTGGCATTTCCTGCCTTTGCTGTGTGCCTGAGTCCCCAGGTTGTAACTTTGGCCCATCCTGGAAGTATGGGGCACCCTTTGTGTACTCCACGAGGACATTGGATTTCCCATGGCAACTTGTCGAAACGATAAAATCGTAGAAAGGCATATTGCGTCACTGATAGGAATGAAGCGATAGATTTACTTATCATGAGGAATCGCTTTGAGGTTAATCTGCAGATGCGTGACAGACAGCTGTGGTTACTGTTGGGCCAGTGAGAAGAGCATTGTGTAAGGGAAGGTGCCTGTTAGACGTTTGTTGTGTTGGGTTCCTTTGCAGGATGCCGAATCAAAGCAATAAAGGACAGTCGGACAAAGCTGGGGGACAGGGCCGTTAGTTGTCAGTCGTTCTCATCAGCTATCCACAGGACTTTAGTTCTGGTGAGGGTAAACCTCCCCCCCCCCCCGCATCGTGTCTATGTTATAATGCAGTGACCTATTATAGTTATCACTGGATCATTTAAAAGATGTGTGAGCATTTTTGTTATGACGGGTCACGGGTCTTTCGTTCCTGTGGAATTTGTAAGACAAAGCCATATTTAACTGGATGTTTAAGAATGACAAACTAGTAAAATACTAACATAACGAAATAAAACTGTTTAGTTGATTTCTACAGAAATAAGCTTTGATGGAATTCTTTCTTAACAGCCTTATTGAGATATAATTCACATATCATGCAGTTCAGCCCATTTTGATGAGCGTTCTTGTTAGCCAATGAAGGGAGAATTCTTTGTGGGGATATACAATGTCTGGAACACTGAATCCATGGACAACAGTGAACAGTGCCCCAGAGAGGTGACTAATACCTTCTGGAACATAAGACTAGGGTTAGTGCTAGCACCATATAAGCTGTGGTCATTGTAAGAGAATTGAAATAGGGGCGCCTGGGTGGCGCAGTTGTTTGAGCGTCCTACTGTTGGTTTTCGCTTCGGTCGTGATCTCAGGGTCCTGGGATTGAGCCCTGCGTCAGACTCCACGCTGCTTGAGACTCTCTCTCCCTCTCTCTGCCCCTCCCCACCATAAATAAATAAATCTTAAAAAAAAAAAAAACCAAAGAAATAATCATTATGTGGGTTTGGGTCCTGGCTCTCCTCCTTGCTGTCATGGCATTGTTATGAATGCATCCTTGTTAGGTTCTGATTTCCCGTGTACTTGTACTGCCTTTGTTCCAGGCTCCCTTCCCTTTGGGATAATGCCAGTGAGGGGAAGGCATGTTAATGTTGGCTGCCTTTTTCCTCTGTGTTTAAGGGATTGCCCCCATGGAATACCCTTGGTTTTAGCTCTGCTGCCCAGCACCAAATGCCAGCCTTGAGTTTCAGCTCTGGGCAGCAACTGCTGTTTTGGGGAGGATGTTCTTCTCATGTTCTTCCTGGGTAGGTGGGTGATAGAAGTAATTCTTTATTTGCACCGGTGTTTGCTGGGAATACTCTGTGCTTAGGGATGAATTAGACGGTAGAAGCCAGGGAGAGGAGGATGAGCAGGCAGCCTACCTTCAAGGAGCTACCCGGCGAACATTCGTAGAGTGGTACATTTGGGCAAATATTAATAAACTAGATTTTGGTGCTGCAAAATAGCCTCTGGAGGCATTCCAGCAAGAGCCTTAAATAATACGCTGACTTATCCCATCCTGGAGGTCCTGATTGAATTGATCTGGAGGGTGCGCTGGGCATGCTCATCAGGTGATTGCTATATGCAACTCAAGTACTCAAGCTCAAGTACTAAGTCCATGGGGTTTTCAGCAACCCGCCTGCCACCGATTCTTTGGAGAACTCTTTTGCATAACTGGAAAAGTTGCAATTTTAGAATCCTAGAACCCTAAACTTCTACCTGAATCATCCTGGACAGAGATTAGGTGGAGGCTGAGCTCCCCCACTGAAGGCTTGTTCAGGGCCCAATAGCCTTTATTTTGGAAGAGAGGAGAGGTGTCTTTCTGCTTGGAGAAGCCGGAGAGACGAACTTTTTTTTTTTTTTCTTAAAATATATGGGTATCTATCATGATCTAGAAAGTTGCCTTAGGGCCAGTTTTTAACAGAGCCAGAAAGAATCTTAGCTTATAAAATCATCTTCTGCCATTGCAAAGTAAGTATAGTTTACTTAAGTGGGGGCTGTGATAATTAGCCTTGTATTTGGGGTGAAATGCGTTTAATTTTTCTGTATCTCCGTCTCCTTATTTGTAAGCTTCGTGCAGAGTAGTTATGAACACAGGCTTTGATCCACTCTGCCTGGTTCAAATCCCAGCTCTGCCGTTTTTGAGCTGTGCAATCTCAGATGAGTTACTTAACCTCTCTGGGCCTCCTTTGTGTCAGCTGTTTCACAGGAATGCTAACAGCCCTTACTTACCGTATGGGAAGATTAAATACATCAGACCAATGCCTGGCATGTGGTGAGCCCTCGGAATATGTTATCAGTTGTCGTTATGGGTGTTTTGAGCATTCAGTGAGCTCTCCTATGTGTAGAGCAGTCGGGGGAAGGAGAAATGTAATTCACGTGTGTCAGTTCATTAACCAGGAAGGACACCTTTAGGCGGAACAGATGTCAGGTCTCTCTTGTGAGAGGTAACTTCATCTGCCTTGCCTTTTAAACTGTGCTCCGAAGAGCACGGAACAGGTGGCCGCATTTTGCCGCAGTCTGCATGAGATGAACCCCTCTGAGCCGAGCCCATCTCCGCAGGACGCCACCGGGCCTCAGCTGGCCACCATGAGGCAGCTCACGGACGCTGACAAGCTGCGCAAGGTGATCTGCGAGCTCTTGGAGACAGAGCGCACCTACGTGAAAGTACGTCTTGCTGGTCTACTCTCCCTTCCCGCCTGGCCTGCCTTCCCTCCTTGTTTCGAAGGAGGGGCTTTGTGAGTTTACACTGTGTTTGGTCTCCCGTGGAATCTGGCCTTCTGAATGTTCAGATCTCCTGCATCTAAAGGAAGCACCTCAAATCTTAGAGCGTTTCGTTGACATATGTAATTGATCGATTGAGAAAGGAGATGATGGTGAATATTCAGTGAGCCTTCTGACCTTTCTAAATCTATTGTTGAGCTAATACTAAAATTGAATTTAGTTTTTGAAAGATTTAAAGGTATTGTTTTCGGTATCTAATTTGAGTCTAGGCAGAAGGGTATCTGTTTTCTTTTTATTCTCACTTGTGTTCGGACATTTAGTTATATTCCTGTAATTATATAATTTATTCCTATATAATTCTTAATGTCTGTGTAATACATATAACAGTGTATGCACTGTACATACGTTACAATACATACATTGTAATACACTCCTATGACTGTAGTAATTACCTATTCTTGTAACTATATAGTTAAATGTCACAACAGTGTCATCTGTTTTTAATGATCTATTTTAGTCTTTAACTCAGGAGTCAGCAAATTATGGCCCTTAGGCCAGATCCACCCCTCTGCCTGTTTTGACAAATAAAGTTTTATTGGAACACAGCTACACACATTCATTTACGTATTGTCTGTGCTGCCGTAACAAGAAGCAGCTTTCCTGTTACAGCTGCAGAGTTACGTAGTTGTGAGAGAGACCACATAGCCTGCGGAGTTGAAAATATTACCAGAAAGGTGGGCTCACTCCTGCTTTAAGGGAACTTAATGACCTAAAGACTGTAATGTTAGCATTGCGACATAATCTGTTTTTTTCTCCTTTAGATTCCTTCTAGGCTTTTAGATGTGCTAATGAGATATCCTTTCAACCCTTAGGACTTAAACTGTCTCATGGAGAGATACCTAAAACCTCTTCAAAAAGAAACTTTCCTCACCCAAGATGAGGTATGGTGGACATGAGTTATACTGCAGCTTGACTTGGTGAAGAGGAGGGAGTGAGGCACACATGTACTGTTCACATTTGGAATGAATTAAATGATTGCAAGTTAATGCTCTTGGCTTGCACCTGGAGAGTAAGGAGTGGCGCCACTCCCTGCCCCAAACCCCCCACCTCATGGTGGGCTCATGATCTTAAATGATAAGTATTGATAGAAAAACTTTGAAATCAGAAGCAGATAAAAGTTTCTGAACACCAATGAAATATGGGTGGCTTAAATTCTTTTTCATTTTCCAGCTTGATGTGCTCTTTGGAAATCTAACCGAAATGGTAGAGTTTCAAGTAGAATTTCTGAAAACTCTAGAAGATGGAGTGAGACTGGTACCCGATTTGGAAAAGCTTGAGAAAGTTGATCAATTCAAGGTAAGTCCACCAATGATGTCAGGCTGCCTCCTCCTGTCATGGGTGGGTTATTCTGTAGGTGAAGTGGAACCTTTTGAGAACACATCACAAGAGGCATAGGATCTCTTTGGTACATTCTTGTGCTCGTGGTGTTGAGTCTTCATTGGACCTCCAGTGGGGTCAGTTCCCAAGGGGATTCTGAGACGGGGAACCTTGTCTAGCTGAGGTGACACCAGTGCCATCAACTTATATGAAACTGGTGCTCCTGCTGGCTTCCACTGTGGAAGATAGACCAACCTTGACCTTTTGTTCTGTTGACATGGGGCCCTTTAATACTTGCTATTAGCAAATGAGACTAACACCCTTGGTTTCCCAGTAAACAAGTTAATTTATCATGTTCTGGAAAACTTTGCTTAATGGAAATGCTTATCATGATCCAGGAGGAAGACAGTCTTCCAGCACACGGTGTCCTTATAGCCTTAATGAGGATTTATGACTAGTACCTCAGTGAGGATGCTTACAGCTTATTTCCCCCTCCTTGGCTGGCTCTCCTCTATTACAGATACTTCCTGTGCTGCACCTCCAACCGACAGAGCTCATCGATTCACGCACAGTGGTGTTGGCTTCTCGTAAAGTTAGAAAAAATACCAACAGATTAATTCAGGTGTAATTGACATAGAATACGCTGCATCTATTCACATTGTACAGTGTGATGAATCTTGCCATACGTATACACCTGTGAAACCATCACCACAGTCAGGATAATGAATATCAGCAGCAGCCCTTGAAGGTTTTTCCCTGCTCTTTGTTACCATAGATTAGTTAGATTCATTTGCATTCTGGAATCTTATACAGCATATACTTTTTTTTTTTTTAACGTGGCATCCTTTACTTGGTATAATCGTGCAGCACGTGGCTGCAGATACCAATCTATGGCTCTGTGGTATCCCACCGTACGGGGGTAGTACGCTTTGTGGCCCTTTCACCTTTCCTGGGCATTTGGGTTGTTTCCAGTTTGGGGCAATTACAAGTAAAGCTGCTATGCAGATTTGTCTATAAATGTTAGTATGGATATCTGCTTTCTTTTGGCCAAATATCTAGGAGTGGGACGGTCCCTTTTTATAATTTTAGACATTCTAATGGGTATATAGTGGCACCTCATTGTATCTTTCATTTTAATTTCCCTTTTGACACGACAACGAGCATCTTATGTGCTAATTTGCCTTTAATATATCCTCTTTGGTGAAACATCTGTTCAAATCATTTGCCCATTGACTGTATTGGTTGGTTGTTTTCTTACTATGAGACTTGAGAGTTCTTTGTGTATTCTAACTCTCAGTCCTTTACCAGAACCAGGATTTGTAAATACCTTCTTGTCGTACAGTGTCTTTCAAAGATCCGAAATTTTAAATTTTGATGAAGTCCAGTTTTTCAAGTCTTTTCTTTTTTGGGTCATGCTTTTTTGTGTCACGTCTGTGAAATTTTTGCCTAAACTTGGGTCCTAATGATTTTCTCCTTTTTTCTCCCAGAAGCTTTGTAGGTTGGGCATGTGCATTTTGGTCTCTGATCTGTTGTGCGTTAAATCCGTTAGGGTATGAAGTTGGAATCAAAGTCATCTTTTTTCCATACGAACGTCTGAGTTTTCTAGTGCTGTTTGCTGAAATGACTATCCTTCTATCTTCCACTGTATTAATTTCGCAGTGATGTTGGACTTAGGTTCCATTGTCTATATATGTGGGGCCCCCATATACTTCGACCTCTCTAGAGCTTGCAGAAATCTGGCTGAGTGCTATTAGCCTACACGTTTAGGGACTAGGGTGAAGGCTGCTCTTTCTATATATGTTTTTGTATGTCACTGCTTCTCTGCAACTGAAGTTATTCAGTATACACACCCACGTTCATACACTTAGCATAAGAATATATATTTATATATACTTACATATTTTTATTTGGAGATAATTTGAGACTTATGGGAAGGTGGCAAGAATAGCCTGAAGAATTTCTGGATGTCCTTCACCCAGATTTCCCAAACGTGAACATTTCCTTTAATCTTTATCTTCCTGTCTCCGGTGTGTGTGTGTGTGTGTGTGTGTGTGTGTGTGTGTGTGTGTGTGTG
>NW_027397063.1:5911046-5942268 GCF_003265705.2 Callorhinus ursinus
GTGTGTGTGTGTGTGTGTGTGTGTGTGTGTGTGTGTGTGTGTGTGTGATGTAATTTTCCTTGAACCGTTGAAGAGTTTAGTTGCAGGCATAATACCCCTTTAGCCCTAATTACTGCATACATTTCATTTTTTGTGGGTTCAAATGCTGCTTAGCTGAGTTAATTTTCTCCCCTCGTCATCTTCAAGGTGGTCATGCGGTCCATTTGAAATAGTTTGGTTTGTTTGTTTGTGCTTGTAATGATAACATGTATTTTCTAAATTAGTACATTCATTAGGACAGTTAGAACTTATGACAAGGGCCAGTTATTTGTTAGTTAATCAGAAATTTGCTTAGTGAGGATCATAGTTAAAATGGATACAGACAGGGCGCCTGGGTGGCTCGGTTGGTTAAGCAGCTGCCTTCGGCTCGGGTCATGATCCTGGAGTCCCGGGATCGAGTCCCGCATCGGGCTCCCTGCTCAGCGGGGAGTCTGCTTCTCCCTCTACCCTCCCCCTCTCATGTGCTCTTTCTCTCTCCCAAATAAATAGAATCTTAAAAAAATTAAAATTAAAAAAAAATGGATACAGACATTCCTTAAAACACTTGTTTTTTTGTTTTTTAAGATTTTATTTGAGAGAGAGAGAGAGAGAGAACAAGCAGGGAGAGGGGAAAGGGAGAGGGGAAGAAGCAGACTCTCCACTGAGCAGGGAGCCTGACAAGGGGCTCAATCCCAGGACCCTGAGATCAGGACCTGAGCCAAAGGCAGATGCTTAACCGACTGAGCCACCCAGGTGCCCCACAACACTTGGTTTTACTGTAGGACATCTAACATTGATTATATTCACTTAGTCTCTTGCTGTGGGGCCAGTTATGTGGGTTTAGGTCTGGTTAATCGCTTGAGGAGAGGTAGGTGGACAGAACTTGATGTGGACATGGCTGCATTATGAGCAGAGTTGTTCTAGGAGGGATTGGTGCATGGATTCTTTCAGTGAGCTTTTGCTAAATGGTCATTGTTCTAAGTTCCCTTCAAGTGGGACTCTCTTCCCTGACCTTCACTGTCCTGGTTTATGGCAACACTTGACAATCTCCATTCTGTCAGTAAAGCAAGACAACCTATGCATACTGAATATTCATGGCCCAGGGGCTTGTTTCTAGTACCTCTGAGTTGGCTTCTGGATTGTCTCTGTTTGCTCCCAAAACTATTGCCGTCAGTTGTGCCATTGCTACTTGGTTTAAATCCTGATTGTATATTTGGCCAAAAATATGAAAAACTTGTTAAAATATTCAAACCGTGGGATGGCTGGGTGGCTCAGTCAGTTAAGCGTCTGCCTTCAACTCGGGTCATGATCTCAGGGTCCTGGGATCAAGACCCGTGTCGGGCTCCTTGCTCAGTGGGGAGCCTGCTTCTCTCTCTGTCTGCCTCTTTCTGTCTCTCCCTCTCTCTGACAAATAAATAAAAATATTCAATTTGCATTGCCTAGAACACTAGTCCTAAGGCAGTATTAGAAAAAATTTAGTTCTGAGGTCAAACAAGCTTTGATAAAATATCCTCTCGGAAATTTGCAATGTCCATCAGTCAGTGGGAGGCTCTGTGACATTCTCTGGAAGGGCAGCGTTGGGCAGATGCAGTCTTTGTGTATAAAGCCTTACACCTGTGCGCACTTTGTGCCCTGAGATCATTTGTTAAGGCCAGAAGAATAAATGAATCCCTTAATGTTTTATCTGTGGCTGCCTGTATGGTAAGTTAAACAAATGACCTAATATGGTTAATGTGAGGGGTTACAGTTAGAGCTTTCTCTTCCTCATCTTTTCTTGTCTAATTATTGAGTACGTCTCGAGGATAACTGCACCTGCAGAGTCAGACTGTCCCTGCTGGGACCCTCTCAGCCGGGGTGGCGGGGTTGGGAGGAGGTGGGGCTTGAAAGGGAGAAGAGAAGTAGAATGTGTAAGAAACTAATGCAGGTCTCTAGTTAGACATTCTGGGCGGTTCCAAATAAACTTTTTGTTGTTAGTAGACAGTCTGTCAGAATCCTGTGCATTGTTTGTTAGATAAATTACACGTTGAAATCCAAAACTTTTTTTTTTCTTGGAACCTCACTTTTGATTCTAACCCTGAATTAAGCAGTCGCATGCTCTCTCTCTGAATAAGACTAGATCAGTGTGGAACATTCAGAAGATATTTTTCTCAGACTTGTATATATATTTGGGTATATATCCATATATGTATGTAAAATGTTTAGGATACAGAGTATCCTTAGCCATGGGTTTTTTAATTTTTTAAATTTTTTGAATTCTGTTTTTTTAAGATTTATTTATTTATTTTTTTATTTGAGAGAGAAAGAGAGAGAGAGTAAATGCAAACAGGGACAGAGGGAGAGAGAGAGAGAGAGAGAATCTCGAGCAGACTTTCCACTGAGCAGGAAGCCTGATGCTGGGCTGCATCCCAGGACCCTGAGATCGTGACCTGAGCTGAAATCAAGAGTCAGCCCTTCAACTGACTGAGCCACCCAGGCATCCCCAAGGCGTATTAAATTCTAATAAGGAAGGCCTTCCCCCAGTTTTGATCCTTTTGAGGCAGAGGGTGTGGGCTGGGATAGGATACCGAACTCACTCCCAGAGTCCGCGTGTTTCTTGCATCTTCACCTGCTCTGTGCTAGGAGAGGGAGCCGTGTTGCAGAGGACGGAGTTAGTGACCAGGGACGCGTGTCTTCTATTTCTGGGGTGTATGCATTTCCTGCCTCTATTCGGTGTGTCACTTCGACCTCCCAACAGGAGCTAATGAGAGATTGCAGGAGCGGTCCGTCTTTTCCAAAATGCCATCGGTATTTTCTCATTAACATTCACACATCCCAGCTAGGGCATTTAAAGACCCAAGGCTGGAAAAGCAGGGACATCGCTGGTGTAATTAGCGAGAAGGCCAGCTCAGGCACCGAGCGTGCGAACACGTAAGCCCGTACCCTTTCCAATAGGCAGTTTCAGACCATCGGTGAGCAGAGCGAGTGCTGTGACGGGTGTGACCGGTGCTGATTTGTGGGGAGGGTCAGGCAGATACGGACTCCCTCTGGATCCTGCTGATCTTTCCAGATGAAGATGAACATGAACTAACTGTGGTTTTTCTCGTTAAATCCAGAAAGTGCTGTTCTCTCTGGGGGGATCCTTTCTGTATTATGCTGACCGCTTCAAGCTCTACAGTGCCTTCTGCGCCAGCCACACGAAGGTTCCCAAGGTCCTGGTGAAAGGTAGGCGGGCATATCTGTTGTAGGTTCACACTGGTATGGCTGGCGGCGGTCAGGGGCATTTGGGCAGAAATCCAAGAGTCGTTGATGTGCCAGATAGACGTTCCTCAGATAAGGGTACTGAGAAGGGAAATGTGCACCTTTTTTTTTTTTTTTTTTTTTAATTTAAACTCTGTGCCCATCGTGGGGCTCAAACTCATGATCCCTGAGATCAAGAGGCACACGCTGTACTGACTGGGCCAGCCACGCAGCCTGATATCTTGAATTAACCGTCTTGTCAGTTTTCTTATTAATTAATATGTTTATTTTTAAAGATTTTATTTATTTGAGAGAGAGAGCACAAGCAGGGGGAGGGGCAGAGGCAGAGGGAGAAGCAGACTCCCTGCTGAGCAGGGAGCCCGATGCGGGGCTTGATCCCAGGACCCTGGGATCATGACCTGAGCCCAAGGCAGACACTTAACCGACTGAGCTACCCAGACGCCCCTTGTTAGTTTTCTTATAATGCAAGTTTTGACTCAGCTATTTGGGGCCAGAATTAAGGGGTCATTTTGTAATTATGCAAAAACGGGGGGGGCTTTAGAAATTCCCTGCTTTATTCCTAATTTTCACTCGTTTCCGTAAAACCTTGCACACTTCATATGCCTTTTGGTGGCATTCCATCTCCCCCTCACCTATTTTTGTTTCTAGGCGTGTGATAATAGCCACCCCCAGCACTACTAAAGTTGTTTCCATTGTTCACGAGAATCCCTCGACTCGCGGTTATATTTTGCATGGAACAGAGTGGAGTTTTAAATTGGCAGGCTCCTTTCCCTCAGTGTTCTGGGCAGCTGATGGATCATTCTGAGAGTCTCCAGAAAGCTGTTTTGCTTCCTGGTTCGGCATGTGATGTTGGTAATAGGTAAAAGGATTTAAAAAAACAACAGCAACAATTTCCTGGGAAACAGTATAACCGGTGGAAAGTTTGATTACAGAGAATCTCTGGAAAACAGGCTGCTCGGTCTTAACACTTCCCCGTGGCTGTCATGTGCACAGCTGCTGATCCAGTATCTGGATACATAAATAATTTATACATGTTATGCTTTCCTGCCAGAGAGAATGAGCTTGACTTAATTTAAAACCTATTAAGGAAATATTAGTACAATGCAGGTCTCTGGATAACAGAAAAGCCTGCCCCAGATAATGACATACTTAATGGCAGAGATAGTTCATGCAACAGAATCTACTTCAGCCCAGAAATTTAAAGGGCACCTGGGTATCTCCTTGTTGTCTGGCCTAGACGGTGTCTTCTCATGTGCTGTATTGGTCCTATCGCTCTGCGTACGCGTATCTTTTTTTAACTTTAACTGAATGCCAATTGTTACGAGATTGTTAATGTAACAACTTTAGAGCACTTTGCTCTACTGTAAAATTATATACACGTTACAGTCCTTAGAGCAGGTTACGTTATTTTTATTCACTCAATTAAAGTCTGCCCCTGTAGGTTTTCCTTAATTGAATAACATTGTTTTTTTGCATGTGAAAATTATTATCGTGTCTTTCCAAACGATCCCTGAAAAGATGAGGCATGACTTACATTTTTCTAATGGCCAGATGTACGAAGAGGGTGAAGAGAACTCTTTGAGAACAGAAAGTACCCGTCTCTGACTCTTAGGCTCACGGCGAGGCTGGTTGGGAGGGACACACCTTTAGCTCACAAGGAGCCGAGAACCATGCCCTCTTTAGTTCTGACGTGAAACGTGGCTGATGGATTAAATGCCCATGGCCGTATTTTGGGGCTTGCGGATTGTGGGCGGATTTCTATGCCCCTGGTAGATGTGGACGCGTACTCGGGATGTCCTTTGGAAGCCACGGTGTCCCCGGGCATCGGCCTCGCTTCCCTGACGCATAGGCCATTCATTCCCAGTGTCCTTTCTCTTTACAGATTTCTTCTTTGAAAGGAAGAGAAATGGTGGCTGAACCCCTGGAGTCTGATTCCTCTGAGTGGGGCTTAATGGGGATAAAACGATTGTGGTCTTTATGAAGCCACCTTCACATGATTGCTGTTTAAAATAGTCATTTTACAATTCATGATGTCCTTTTACCACATCTTCTGCTCTTTGCTCATACTGCTCATCCCCGGAGATGGAAATATGTTTTTATCAGAAGCTTTTTAAAACACGTAGGCCCACTGTTCAGTCACTTTGATATAATGTCCTCCCCTACCCCGCCCATTTTTTGCGCTCACTCTCTTCTCTACCATTTCTTTGCACCTGGAAGGCATTAATTAGCCTTGTCTTCCTAATTACCCACTGGTGGGTACCTCTCTGCTTGTCTGGGGACCCACAACTCCCCAGGGCTGCTTTTCAGCCCAGCTGGGACACACATAAAAACCAGGCTGGTAAGGAGAGAGCTCCCTGAGTTATATGAGGTCAGATGTACGTTTCTCTGGGCAGTCCTGGGCAGGAGGTCCTGCCCTACAGATGCTAATAGCTGGTAGCACTGAATTAACATAAAACAGATCTGAAAAGGCATTCTCTGGGGGAGATGCAGCCCTGCCCCATTTCCCAGAGCCGCAGAACGGTGCTGCTTCTGGTTTGTGTTTTTTTTTCCCCCCCTCCTGTCTTTTCTCAAAAAAAGGCCCCACCAGCAATGAAAGGCTTGAAAGGCAGAGAAAACCTGGGTAAAGAGTGTTTTAAAATGCGGGCTTTCCGATGATTCAGATATGGCAATGCCAACAGATCAGAAGACAATTGCCATTGAAAAGACTGTTCCTCGCAGCTCCCAAGAGGAAGGGGCATGACGTGGTGCCTCACGGGCCCCCACGGGGAAGTGCCAGGGCCAGTCAGGAAGCAGAAGGAGCCAGGGGGAGACGGGGGCAACTTTATTGTGGTTGCTGAGAAGAGGCAGGAGCAAGGCAGGGTAAGCAGACTTTTAGGATTGGGTCATTTCAGTGGACTCTGGGATATCGGGGCTGGCCCAGGTTGTCTGGTACCTGGCCCTGAGGCGAGTAGGGCAGGGGAACAGTGGTCCAGAGTGAGAGAGCCCTCTAGAAGGGGTAACTACAGGGTCTAGGGGGCTCCAGATTGGTTGGTGTGCATATGAAAGGTGCGCTCCCAGGTGAGTCCTTTACCACCTCTAGGAATTGGCTGGCCCTGGGAGGGGCAGTCCCCAGGGTCTGTAAGGCCCCCAAATGTCAAAATAGCAGAATGCAAAGACACTCTTAGTACAACGAGGATTAACAGCAACCCCTGAGAACCCCAGTGTGTAGGATTTACAAACCCTGTTATCCCTTTACTCAAACCCCCGTTATTGCCCCCAAATAAATACCACGGGCCCCTCCAGTTGTCTGTCTGGGGCCCCCACCTTCCTTCTTCCTCTCAGTCCTGGGGAAGGGCGCCTTGGAATAGTGAGGGGGATTGTGAGGAGGGGGGCATTTCAGGGTTCCACCCTGACAGTCTGCGTTTCTTATTCTCTCCCAGCCAAGACGGACCCGGCTTTCAAGGCGTTCTTAGACGCCCAGAACCCAAAACAACAGCACTCTGCCACTCTCGAGTCTTACCTCATCAAGCCCATCCAGAGGATCCTCAAGTACCCGCTTCTGCTAAAGGAGCTCTTTGCCCTGACAGATGCAGAGAGTGAGGAACACTACCATCTGGATGGTGAGCCCCGGGCCCCAAAATCTGCCCCCCTCGCGCGCGTCCCCACGAGAGCCTCCAAACAGCCTTTCCGTTTCCTGCCCATTTTCTTCCAGTGGCCATCAAGACTATGAACAAGGTTGCAAGTCATATCAATGAAATGCAGAAAATTCATGAAGAATTTGGGGCTGTGTTTGACCAGCTCATTGCGGAGCAGACTGGTGAGAAAAAAGAGGTAAGGATGCCAACTTCTCAGGACACCCGGCAGCGCAGCTGGGTTGGTTTTGTTGTTTTTTGAAGGTCGTATTTATAAGTAAAATAGTTACAAAGCTATTATTTCTGTTGGTGGAACTTTTATCCTTTATCCAAGGCTGCAGGTGAATTTTCTTCCTCAGCAGAGTTATTTCTTAATATAGGAACTGTGTTTCTGAGTCTCACCCCTTGGGACTTCTGGTTTTGTTCTTTTCAGTGTGAGCCTGAACTTCCAAACATAGCTTCTGTAAGCACCATAAAAGGTCAAAGCTACATCCCTGGAAATCAGAATAACGCTTGGCATATAGTGGGTCCTCTCAGTCAATATTTGCTGAATGAATGAAAGTTTCGAATGACTCTAATAAATATATATATTTTTAAGTCTATCTAAGAAAACCTCCTTAGAAGAAACAGTGACAGGAACAGATACACCTGAGAAAAACTTAGAGCAAACTCTAAGTAGTGCCCAAGTCATTGAGAAGAGCTTATGCAAAAAAAAATTCTGGTAATACTGAGATGAATCAGAGGGCTATAGGTGTGTGATAACATTCATCACTGCCTCTGGACATTAAACTGGAATATTCTCCTCGGTTTTGCTTTCTGCCTTAAAAAAAAAAAAAAAAAAAGGAAAAGCCAGGAGGGAACCAGGCAGAAAAATCACTCCTGCTGGGGTGAAGGGGAGAGTTGAAGGCAAGGGGGCGGGGAAGCTCAGTTGTTGAGTCTAGCTGAGAAAACTAGCCTCATCTTTGAGGTATACAGGTTCCTATCCAGGTTCCTTGTTATGCCCTCAGGGAAACGAAGCAAGTTTCGTTTAGCAAGTTGCTAAAAGGTAACTTTCAGAAAGAGCTAAAGTCTTGGCATCTCCTATAGACGTAAAAGCAAACACATACTAAGAAATTTATTTTACTCACGTGATCGGAGGGAGGCAGGCAGATGTAAGGGTTTATTGGAAAGGTCGGAATGGCACAGCTGTGTATATGAAGTGAAGAAATATTGCAAGGATTTGCAAATGGAGGCACTCTGGTTTCTCCATAATGGGGGGAAGTTGGTCAGGTTGGTGCCTGACAGGACACCCGCTGTCTGCACCTTCCAGAGAGTTGCAGAGGCGCTCAGAGACCTCCACGTGGTCTGGAGTCTCACGGCCTGGGAGCATCGTTTTCCGTTGAAACCCAATTTATTTTTTCTACTGGGGTGGCAAGCACAACATGAACATGCTCTCAATCTACCTGGCAGATAATTCAGTCGGTCAAGAGCATAGGAGAGGTGGGCACCACGACTCTGGATTTAGTTCTCATTTTTTTTCCCGTAAAACTTTTGTAAGAAGAACAGCATAGTATGCTTATGAAAGGGCAAAACAACAAAAAATGGCAAGAAGAAAAACCATTCTCCATCTCAAAGAACTTACCACTCTTAAGGTCTGGGTGTTTATTTTGATTAAAAAAGTTATGTATCTGCACATGCTTGAATAATTATATTTTGAAAGTTATATTATGCCTTGCTTTTTATGTTATTTTAAATTATTCAAAAGAATCATTTAAATGATTGTGTAATATTTCATTGTGTGGCTGAACAGTGACTTACTTAATTCCTATCATTGGACAATTCTCTTGGCTTCATTTATTGACTACCGTGAGTAATCCTGCAGACATTTTTTTGTCATAACACTTCTCCCTCCTATATTTTAGTTTATTTCATTTTGACAGAAGTGAATTTTATTGAGTCTTAGAAATGAACATTTTCATTAAATTTCATTATATTGTTCGTTATCTGCCAAACTAGTTTCTGGATTTTAATGACCTTGGGAGCAAAGGACCATTATGCTAAAGACTAGAAGATGACGTGCACCGTGGATTGCAAAGCATTTAGAAAAAAAGACGAATATGATTCAAAAGTCAGGGACTGTACAAGGGGACTCGGCTTTGCTGAAACTGCCCGTCCTCTGAAATGAAATTCTGACAATCAAGTGAGAAATCTTTCCAGCGAGGAACAAAGAGACAGAGTGCTGTACAAAATAGCCTCCTGTGAGCTGAGATTTTGTAAAGAGAAATGTGCAAAAAATGGAGGGAATGGAAGGAGGGACATTTGACTGCATACCAGTGTTAAAGAGAAGGAGAATCCTATCTCAGTATTCCGATGTCCAAAGCCCAGGAAGATCAAGGCTTAGAAAAGATGCCAGAGGGGCGCCTGGGTGGCTCAGTCGTTAAAGCGTCTGCCTTCGGCTCAGGTCATGATCCCAGGGTCCTGGGATCGAGCCCCACATCGGGCTCCCTGCTCGGCGGGAAGCCTGCTTCTCCCTCTCTCACCACCCCTGCTTGTGTTCCCTCTCTTGCTATGCCTCTGTCTGTCAAATAAATAAATAAAAACCTTAAAAAAAAAAGAAAGAAAAGATGCCAGAGACAGCAACAAGATATTGTGTTTTAACATTGTAAGAAGAAGAATAAGGAAGAAACAGGCTCCCAAAGTGGGGCAGAGGTATCGTAGCCAAAGATGATTGATCACTCAGGGAGAGAAGGACTCAATTTCCACAATTCTCACAAAAGTGATTCCTGGTCATTGTCGTTCCCTTTTAATGCCAATATCCAGTAAAAACCTGGAATGGCTTTATTAACAGCTTGTAAACAGTTACGAATAGGAATATTTTTCAGTATCTGTTGAGAAAGGTAGGCCACTGTTGAAATGGTAACATTCCAGGGACACGGGGTACCTGATCCTGTCGTCAGCCAACTTTCCTGCAGGTAGATATGTTCACAGAGAACAAAGCTGGTTAGGAAACACTGTATGATGAAGCTGGGCCTTCAATCTCCTACTCCGTGTTAAACCCTAGGGAGCTGGGTTGGACCACATAGATCATTCCTTTTGCTTAGGTAAGAGGAAGAAAGCCAAGGGCTCTTTCTAAGGGCATCTCCCCTTAGAAGAAGGGCTCAAAGGACCCAGGGTGGCAGGACATCCGAGACCCCACAGCAGAACTTAGTGTTGCAGCTTGGGCAGAAGATTCGGAAGTCAACCAGTGGAAGGCCAAGGGAGGCACTTACTGTTGGCCGAAGGGGCAGCCTGGACCCCCTTCTTCCGTTTGCCATGTGGAAACTTGAGGGAAACCATGTGGGCTGGGACTGGATCTGTACATTGTCATAATGTAACAAACAACTCAACATCCTCGTGTTTGCTACCACAAACACAGGTGTGTGGGCTAGCTGAGCTTTGGCTTCTCTTGGTGAGCTCCAGAGCGTAAGGCTCAGGTGTGTCCTCGTTGAACACAACTAGGCTTAGGCATGCCCTTTCCATGCCTGGAAGCGGGGAGCTCAGGAGGCCTGGTGGAAACTTTGTTATGGCAAGTCCATGGCCCAGGGCACATGGCCAAGCCCAGAGTCATCAAGGATTTGCCTGGTCTAGTGGGAGGTGCTAGAAAGATCACATGGCAGAGGGTGCAGACCCAGAATCATGTTGGAAGGAGGAAGTAGAGTTTGGACAACCGTCTGCCCTAGCGACCTTTTAATCACTTTTAAAGACGTACCCCTAAGGCTGGAGCCCAGAATGCTGCCTGGGAAGTGGACTTCTGTGTATAAGCACTGCTGTGTGGGTGCTTAGGGCATGGGTGGTCAAGACTATATAGTTTCCTTGGCTGATCCTGTCCTGCGAGGTTGGTTGGCTAGTTACTTCATATGTCCAGACAAGCTAATATGATGGCTGAGATTTTTTTTTTTTTTTTTTTTTTTTTTTACCCTTGGCTATACTACTAATAATACAGGTCAGTAATAGAGTAATTATTATCCTAACGAACACCGAGTCATGACAGTGGCAGCAACACCGCTGTATTTTTTACTGCTGGAGCCACATTCCCAGCCTCATAGTCTGGCTTGGTGACTCAGGAAGAGCAATGCCAGATGGCCCTGGGTTCAGCAGAGGGTTGCTCAGTCGCCACTGTATCTAGAAACCATGTCAGAGCATAAGCAACAGAACGAACCGGACCCCATGTGTCTTTGAGAAGCTCAACGTCAACGTTTTATTTATTTATTTATTTATTTATTTATTTACTTACTTACTTACTTACTTACTTACTTACTTACTTACTTACTTATTGAGAGCAGGAACACAAGCAGGGGCAGAGGGAGAGGGAGAATCAGGCTTCCCGCCGATGCGGGGCTCAATCCCAGGACCCTGGGATCATGACCTGAGCCAAAGGCAGACGCTTAACGACTGAGCCACCCAGGCACCCCTACATCAACGTTTTAAATATCTGAAATGCTGCCTTGAGCTTGATTTCTGCGGATGCAGAGCCTGCCGACAGCTTACGGTATTTATCGGTGGGTGGACTGTGGTCTCTAATTGTTATGAAGCCTTGTTCTCTGATGTGGTTGCCCTGAGAGCAGGTCGAGACACCAGATGATCCTCCCACTAGTGAGTGTGCTGCTGAGAGGGTAGGAGGAGATGCGGGTGGGCTCGCACAAGGGCCCCGGACTCCGGTGAGAAAGGCAGACAGGGCTGTCGAGAGGCGTAGGCACCGGATTACTGCAGAACCATGTCTGGATGGCTCTCCAGAACTCACTGGGATGGGCTGGCCCTTGACCTTCCCGGCCGTGCGACTGGACCTCACGGCGTCTGTGAATCCCAGAGCTCAGGCTGCACACCCTTCCAGAGCTCTCTTCAGACTCCTCGGTTGGCTTCTCCCTCCTCGAAAGTGAAATGAAATCTTCAGAAAGAGTTGGAAGAAGAAAAAATAATTGATTCCACTGTTTTCTGGGAAAAGACCTTGACTCCAAGGGGGCTTAAACTCGCAGGTGGAAAGGCCTAGTTTTCTGGGGTGGATCTCTGTGATGATGGCCATTCGTCTTTCCTTGGGCACCTGTCTCCATTTGAACACAGACCTTTGCCAGTTTTGGAGATAGTTTTGACAGATTTACCGTCTGTGAATTTGGAGGGGCCCCAGTTTCTACCTTTTGCCACTTTATTCTTGCAATTCTCGTAGACAAACGTGGGATAAAGGGAGAAAAAAAAGTGACCAGATGTTTTTAAAGACAGTATTTTCATGAGGTAAGATTGACATCAGCCTGCCAGATTTTAAAATGTGAAAATCTGTATGTTTATAACACCACTCGCTAAGGTTTGCCCTGTCCCTGCTTTTCAGGTTGCAGATCTGAGCATGGGGGACCTGCTTTTGCACACCACGGTGATATGGCCAAATCCGCCAGCCTCCCTGGGAAAGTGGAAAAAGGAGCCAGAATTGGCAGCCTTTGGTATGTATCAGAACAGGGGTGGGGCGCCTGGGTGGCTCATCAGTTAAGCATCTGACTCTTGATTTTAGCTCAGGTCATGATCTCAGGGTTGTGAGCTCGAGCCCCGTGTTGGGTGTGGAGCCTGCTGAAGATTCTCTCTCTCCCTCTCTCTCTCTCTGCCCCTCCCTGCTTGCTCTCTCTCTCTCTCTCTCTCTCTCTAAAAAAAAAATAATAATAATAATAACAGGGTTGGTAGGGGGTAGCACAGAGAGGGAACCTAGGCTTAGTTTCAAAATAAGAATATTTCTTTCTCAAGACCCAGTTTATTAACGTTAAGTTCATTATAGTTACCTGAATCGGTCTCCCTGCCCCAGCCACCAACATGTCCCAAATAGTAAACGAAACCTTCCAGGTCCGTCTGGCCAGTGGCACCACCCCATTACATGGGAGAGAGAGGATGTCCTTGCCAGGGCTGCCCCATGTATCAGCACACAGGCAGGGAAAGATTTTGTTGTTGTCACTGCTCTGAATATCTTTTCAAAAGAATGTGTTGGGGCGCCTGGGTGGCTCCGTTGGTTAAGCGTCTGCCTTCAGCTCAGGTCATGATCCCGGGGTCCTGGGATCGAGCCCCGCGTCGGGATCTCTGCTCAGCGGGGAGCCTCTTCTCCCTCTTCCTCTGCTGCTTCCCCTGCTTGTGCTCTCTCACTCTCTGTCAAATAAAATAAGTAAAATCTTTAAAAAAACAAAAAACAAAAGAACGGGTTAACAATACGCCAAGGAAAACTCATGAAAAATGAAGACAACACTGCCTTGTTCTGAGACCTCAAATCTGAGCTCTCTTCTCGTCTCTTTGACTCCGCTGCTGTGGGTGGTGCTGGGATTCAGGACATTGGTTCACAGCTGACCTTTTGGGACCACACTGGGGTGCCTTGATCAGTTGTGAGGTGCTTCCCAGTTGCGTGACTAATACTAGCCAAAGCAGAGATGCTTGCGAATGATTTATTTTTTAATAAACTAGTTCGGGTGGATCCAGTTGCTGCAGTCAGAACTCTCACTTGGTTGTATCGGGATAGGCATTTTGAGAGAGAAAACTATGGGAATTGCGTGTAATTCAGGAACTATGGCTCACGGTTGCAGGAAAATTGTTGTTCAACATCCAGTGCTGTTCTGAGTATAAAACAACCAACAGTGCATGTGTTTGTTTTATGTTGTGTCTTTTCCAAGCCCCCACAGAAGATTCATGGGTAGGCACACAATATAAAGGAAATCTAGTATTTTCCATTCTCTTACCTTACCTCGTGTTTCTAGGGGAAAGGGGTGGTCGCTTATTGCTTCTTCAACTGAACACTTTTTTTTTTCCTTTCCCCCACAATGTGAACAGAGTATCGCCAAATGGAACATCCTAGTGGTATTAAAATCAGAGTGTTGAACATAAAGACTATCGAACTTCCTGCCTAGATCACTCAGCCTTCACCGAAAAACTTAGTGACGTTACTAACATTTTCAAAGAGTAACTAGAGCTGTTGATACCGTTTCCTTAAAAATAACAAAGAGGGGTAGAAGTGTGCAGGGAAAATGTGTGACCGGATATGACAGGAAAGAAAGTATTGGGATATTGTAACATGTTGGTAGTTTTTGATGAGCGGCTGCTTTGGGCAGGGGTAGGGATAATTTTACCAGTTGTGTCTCTTTTACTGTAATTTCTTCTTGGAAGGACTGGGAGCTTTCGGATGCTTCTTGGTAGGTCGCTTCTGGGAGGTAGGATTCCAAAGTAAATGACCCAAACCGTCTACCTGTTTCTGATTCTGGGCTACAGATGAATGGTTCCAGAGTTCCACACTGGGATTTTTCATGACTGTCTCCTAAATTGTACAGATTTCCTGTGGTTAGAAATCAACAGATTTAGGGGCACCAGGGTGGCTTATTGGGTTGAGCATCTGCCTTCGGCTCAGGTCATGATCTCAGGGTCCTGGGATCGAGCCCCTCATCGGGCTCCCTGCTCAGCGGGAAGCCTGCTTCTCCCTCTGCCCCTTCCCCCTGCTCATGCTCTCTCTCTCTCTCAAATAAAATCTTAAAAAAAAAAAAAAAAAAAAGATTTAAAAGAAGAAAATAATTTGGGAGAAAGGAGGGGTCGACCAACTTTCTCTGTAAAAGGCCACATAGTAAATACTTTAGGCTTCAAGGGCCAAGAGGCCATATGTCGTCAAAGGCAGTCATAGACAATATGTAACCAAATGGGCATCTGTATTCACAGGCTGTACTGAGTGGGCCGCGGGCCCCAGTCTGCCAACCATTGGTATAAAGCGTTCTGGGAAATGCTGATTTTGAGGTTTGGGGTTTTTACTTGCCCCTTGCTGCACAGGCTCAGATGGAGAACAGTGTATGTTTCACTCTGCATCACCCTGTTCCCTGCCCCGTGGGTTGCTTCCTGGAGTTAGGAGCGGAGGTGGCTCCCCAGAAGGGAGCCCCCAGCCCATCATCAGTGATCACGCTGCCAGTGGATCCCATAGGCGCCAGAGTTAGCAAGGGGAGACGCACCCGAGGCTCTAGGGGAGGCAAGCTTTTTAAGAGTTGTCTCCAGAGTAATGGTAAAGAGAAGCGGGAAGGATTAAAGCCAGGGTTATGAGTAAAGGCAGACTGTCGTCACCATAATGAGATTATTTATGGATTCCCTGTCTGTGAAGGTGCCATGTTGGGCCGTTCTGGTGGCACGAACAGAGCCTTGGAAATGCCTTTCGAAATCAGGAGGAGTTGTTTTAAGGGAAGCAGAGTGATTAACACAGAACCGGCAGCTTTGGGGTTAAAACATAGTTGTCTCTTGTCTTGATTTAAATCTCTAATCTCAGGAAACAGTGCTGCTTTCTTCTGAAACTGAAATCGATGTACTGCCAACCTAGTACCTTGATATTTTGCTCACAGGACAGCTAGTCTGTACTGCATGTTGATGATCCTCACCTCAAAAAAAAAAAGAAAAAAGAAAAAAAATAATTTGTCTAGGCTTCTACCTTTTGGGTATTAGATGATCACCTCTGGGGGTGTGTGGAGGGAGTGCTTGGGGCTGCAGGGGTAGCTAGGAGTTTTGATTGAGGTCATGTCTAGGAGATTGGGCAGCACTTGGAGTCAGTTGATCGGTTAGCCCCAGGGGATCAGGGAGAGCTTAAGGAGGAGGTGGTCATAGCCCCGGCTGAGGACCACGCTGGCCCCACCAACTGTGATCCAAGATGGCTGAGGTCAAGGTAAACTGAGGCAGGCCAGTAGCCTTTTTAGAACCATGGCAGCCACCCCACTGAGATGTGGTCCCAGGGATGTAGTGGGTCTTCTGAGACTCAGGTCACTGGACACCCTGTCCTGGAGTGGAGCTCCTTCAGTTTTAAAGGACCCGGTTATCCTGGCCACTGTGAGTTCTGGAGGCTTCATGGTGAGCACACAGGGCCCCTTCGGGTGCCCCCCTCAGCCTCTGTGCAGAGCTGGTGCAGCTTCCTTGGCCAGTGGGAACTTTGGAGAGGGAGGCTCTCAGTCCATCCTCTGGGATTCTTGAGGGGTGCCGGATGCTGTGAGTGTGCAGGGCCAGGGGCAGTCCGGACCCAGTGGCTAGAGTTGGTTTCTTTACGCCTTCAGGCTCTTTTCTTCAAGGAAGGTAAGAGCCATCCTGCACAAAGGGGAGGCAGGATGGAAATAGGATGGAAAATGAACCAGACACTTGGGGTTGGTCTCCATAGGGCCTGGGAGCCTACCCCCACCCCACCCCAGTGAAGAATTTTCGGAACATCCATTCCCTTTGTAATTCTGGGTCTGGTACACCAGGCGTGCCCCCTTCCGGCTGCCGTGGGACTGACAGGGCCCCGGCTCTGCCTTGGGGCCAGGACATGCAGGGGAATGGAGTCCCTGCCACCCAGAGCCAAGGATGGGCTCGCTCCACTTCCGGCCCTCTGGGCGCCGCTTCTTCCTCCCCTGTAGGAGGGGTCAGAGTCTCCCGAGTGGTCACCATGCTTGGCATTGTTCAAGGAATTCTATGGACTGTGCATGACTATTTGTGTCTCCCCACCCCTCAAAGACTGGAAGAATAAACCGGCCTACTCCCTGTTTCTAAATGCTTCCTGTGATTCAACCTTCTGGGAGGAAGTGCAAACGCATTCTGCTTCATAAACTAATTTTCATTTCTTCGGGTCAGAAAGATGAATTCTGTGTCCCAAACTCTGAACACTCTGTGCGTGCATGTGTACTATTAGGCTGGTTGGCATAAGTCTAAATCGCCATAGGCGATACTGTTATTATCACTGACCTAGTACATTTCTGTTAACATGTGTATCGCTGGCGTTTTAAACTTGAGATGACACCATAGTTAAACACTGTTTAACCCAAAAGTTTCCAGTGGGGCGGAAGGGTGTATTTCCATTTATTTGGGCTTTCTGTGTTTTTATGGAACCTGGAAAGCGTTGTCTCAATAGGCTGGGTGAACGGGCGGAAGGTGAAGTCGGCGCTGGCTCATCTCGCTGCCTTCTTCCGAGCTGTAGTGTCAATAACCCCACGTTAGCGGGGTTCAGGGGAAAGCCCCACGCGTTACATGCTTGTAACCGCCTGTGTCTTTTTTTTTTTTTCTCCAGTCTTCAAAACTGCTGTGGTCCTTGTATATAAAGATGGCTCCAAACAGAAGAAGAAACTTGTAAGCATCTTATTTCTACCCCTTGACCAGACACCAGCCTCTTAGGATTTTCTTGCCTTTTGTTTTTTTTTTTAAACTTTTTTAAACACATTTGAAGTTGTTGCTAAGGACTGGAGGAAATTGCCCATCCTGCCTTCTCTCTGGCAGGCTCACGTCGAGAGCATGAAAGCGAATAGCTGTCGGGCCTGCCGTAGCCAGGACCTTCCCCACGCTTGTTTGCTTTTTCTGTTCTCCTTCTGGGGGTCTCTCTTCTCCGCCTTCCCATGTCTCTCTTTTACCTGGATCTGGTCAGTGAACTCATGTGCACACCCCGTGCTTGTTTATCACATGGCCTCTTGCTTTCTGTTGGACTAACCAAAGTGCCGGTAGGGCTGATGTACCTCCAGACAGGCGTGGGGGTTCCAGGCTCACTGATCTTCTGGGGGCAGGGGGGTGGGGCGGTCCGGTCCAGGCTAGAGTAGACTGTTCTCAGGCACCTGGTTCCTTCTCTTCCTGCAGGTAGGATCTCACAGGCTTTCAATTTATGAGGACTGGGACCCCTTCCGATTTCGGCACATGATCCCTACCGAAGCTCTGCAGGTTCGAGCTTTGGCGAGTGCAGGTAAACCCTGAAACGTGCCGGGTGCACGTGTTTGACATGTGTGTGAATTGTTGGTCTGAACCTGTTCTCTTGGTCGATCCACCCTACTACCCTTTTTTCTCCTATATTTAACTCTTTTCCCCCAGTCTCTCCCCCGCCTCTTGTTTATTCAGCCTTTTATTAACTATTTGAATGAATGAATGACCCGAGTGAATGGATGTGATGTCTTCAATATCGTTCCAAGGAATTCCAGTCGTTTTGTTTTATATATTAATATTACAGTGCCTGATGTCAGAGTAGCAGTGAGTCTTGTACTTCTGGACAGAATCCTTGAGACCATGAGCAAATAAAGCCCATGTAAAATAACTCACTTGCTTTTTAACCGGGAGACCAGAAAAGACCACCAAAAGCACAAAAAAGCCATCAAATACATATTTGTGTGTGTGTGAAGCATTACAAACTTTGTATTAGTGTGGAGGCCTTTGAAATATCAGGCCTTTTTCTGTGATCCAAATAGCAGTGAAACGAGTTGTCGGATAGCAAGGAATATACTTGTTAATAGGAATTAGATGGTGCTTTAAGCTCAAGAGAAGAGCCATGAACGCCAGCAGGGTATTGACCAAGAGGACTGTTTCTGTCATTCAGAGGCCCCATCCAGGGCCTAATTTGAGGCCATTCTAGGGACGACCTGTAAGCAGTGGCTCTCCTGAGCACACCCCAGAGGGGGCACCTTGGGGGTCAGGTAGAAACTCTCAGGCCAGCAGGTGCAGCCGTCTGGTTAGACAGGGAGGCCATGGAAGGGACCTCCACACATACACGGTAGATCCCTATTTCTATATCCTCTCTGGCATCTGATATGTCCACTGTGAATTGCTCATCTTTCCCCCACTTCTACCTGTCACCTCCATGAGCAAGAAAATTGGCTGTGATCCTCATAAGCCACGTCTCCTTCATCCAATATCCTGTGGTATTTAGGAAACGTTCAGTTATTCACCCAGATTCAACTAGATGTAGCTTCCTACACTGTTGTGATCCCTTAGAGTAGAAAACATCAGATGCAAAACCCACATCGGACCAATGTATTCAAGGCAAACGTATTCATTTGCCTTAAGAAGGTTTCTAACTGATCTTCCAACACAGAGATTTACTCTGGTGCCTTTTTACTTAACGATTTGATTTTCGAGACCCTGTACATTGTAGGTCTAACTCAGCTGTAATGGCATTCTGAGGTTCGGGCACTTAAACACTATTCTCGTCCTATTTTGCAATCTTAGGTTGCAGATTATCTAGTTGGTGTTTCCTTCTGCCTGGTTTATAAGGTGGAACGCTTATGTTCATAGAAAACTGCAGGCCTCTGAGCCAGAAATTTTCCCTTCATGGAGGACTAAATACATAAAGAATTTAAATTTTGAAAACAAAGCCATCGTTGTGATATGCCGTTCCCTTCTCACTCTGCTTTTCATTCAAATCAAGCTTAAAACAATCAAGATAAAAGCTTATTCTAACAAAGTTATAAAAACCAGCCAGCATGTTTCTCATTATGAGATGCTTTCCGGTGGATCTGAGAAATCAGAACGTGCAGTTGCTTGATTTTTATCTTCGTTTGGGAAGATTTGTGGAAATTTTGGCAGACGAGCCCTGGTTGGGGTTAAGTAATGTGGGCACAATGAGGGTTTGTGACCAGGGCTCTGGTCCACTGGAGAAGGCCGAGACCTCACGGTGTGCAGTCTCGATGTTTAGAGTGAGTGTTCCTTTCACAAACACTCTGTTCAGGACCTAAAAGAATATGGTACTGCAGGCATTGTAAGGCTTAGAAATTAAATCCTAACTGTTCCCCACCTTCTCAGCGTCCCATTTTTGCTTCCCTCAGAGTGGGTACCCCGGGGGTGCCGAGAAAGCAGAACCCTGTTTGTCCAGGGCACTAGGCCTGGTCACTCGCAGGGCGGGCTCCCGCCACAGACATGAGGACCCGCCTCTCTAGCACTGGCCTGATGGAATCTGGCTTTACAACTCGTTACTCAGCTGAAATGGTTCCGCCAAACAGGCTGTGCCTCGAAAGGGGGCGGTTCTGGAATCAATATGATGGACTGATTGCCCTTCTAGACCATTGAGCAGGAGATTTCAGCAACTGGAAATTTTCCAAGTGTTCTTTTCCTTCACACCCATTAAGGCTTTCCCTTTGTCTCTTTAAGATGACAAGGATGGCAGCGAAGCACCTTTGGCCTTCGGAGGCTCTGCACTCTGGAATCTTAGAGCAAGGCGTAGAAAATGCTTTTGTAAAAATGCAAATAAATCTCTTTGAGACACACCCTAATTCGTTCTTGTTTTAATTTGTCTAGATGCAGAAGCAAACGCTGTGTGTGAAATTGTCCATGTGAAATCTGAATCTGAAGGGAGGCCGGAGAGGGTCTTCCATCTGTGCTGCAGGTAAGCCTGGGGCCGGAAGGGATGTGACTCCTCGATGCCCCTCCCCGCTCTGGCGTCTGCACGTCAGCCTGTGCGTCCCCAGACGCCACATGCTTTTTCTTGCACATTTCAGAAATGAGCTAACACTTACTAAATAACACTAATTGGGGGGCACCTGGGTGGCTCAGTCAGTTAGGCATCTGCCTTCGGCTCGGGTCCTCATCTCAGAGTCCTGGCATCGGGCCCCGTGTCAGGCTCACTGCTCAGTGGGGAGTCGGCTTCTCCTTCTGCCCCTCCCCCCCACTCATGCTTGCTCTCTCTCTCTCTTTCTCTCTCTCTCTCAAATAAATAAATAAAATGTTTAAAAATAAATAACACTAATTGGACACGTTAAACTGGTTTTATCAGAACATAGACAATAACCTCATTAACTTCCTATCTTTCTAAAAGGAAGTAGGAATTTTCTTGTGTATGTAATGTTCAAATGAAGGCTTTCTTCCCATAGTTACATTTGATTAGAAGTAGATTAGAAGGACGTGGCTGTCTTGTACTGTTTTGTTTTGGTGTCTAGATGCATTGTTTATACTGTGGCATCTCTGAGGTGAGGCAGGTGGAGAACCAGCTGGGACGAGGTGAGGGGGTGCAGGCGCTCCCCGGGTCCTGGTCATGTAGAGAGATTTCGCATAGGGAGGTTGCCACAAGTTGCTCAGGTTCACCTACAGATCTCAGGAGGGAGCTGGACTTAGAAGGGCTTCTACTTATTTCTTCTTGTTCTTTTCCTGACCCCCTTGTCCTTCCCTCTCCTCCTCCTCCTCCATGAGACTTGAAGACCTTTTTCAAAGGCAGCCAGTTCTCCCTCTCTTTGTTTTTTTGCCTAAAAAATGTCAAAATGAATGGTCCCAATGGCCAGTGTTCTGGTATATTTTGTTTGACATATGATCTATACTCAGGCTTTAAGCTAATCATGGGTACTTAGTGATTTACTCAGTACTTCCCCAGTACCCCACACCCTGGGTAGTAATATGCTGTAATTTCCCTACAAAGAAATCTGGCAGAGTTGGGGTGCCTGGGTGGCTCAGTTGGTTAAGCGTCTGCCTTCGGCTCAGGTCATGATCCTGAGGTCCTGGGATCGAGCCCCGCATCGGGCTCCCTGCTCAGCGGGGAGTCTGCTTCTCCCTCTGCCCCTCCCTCTGCTTGTGCACACGCGTTCTCTCTCTGTCTCTCACAAATCTTTTTAAAAAAAAAAAAAGATCTGACAGAATCAATGTTGTTGTGATTATTAGCAATATTTTTTCATGTTATTGCTAGCATCGTAAGAAGGCACATTAACCAAGCATGAACTATGCTAAGCCCCTTACATGCATTATTTCATTTAGCCAGACTGAGGTACATTCTTCCGTTTTACGTATGGGGAGCCAAGGCTCTTGGAGGGTACTTTGCCTAAAATATCATAGCAAATGATCACTGAGTTCACACTCAGGTAGGTTTGACTTCAAAGCCCCTGTTTGTGTATCTGCATCACCTCTCTGTGTTGAGTGAGAAATCAGTAAAGGGCAGAATGTGGGAGGCCCCTGGGACTAGAATTGACATTTTTTTTCAAAGGATCCACCTGTGGTTTGGGCGCCATCTTTACCATTTGTGGTTTTGTTGGTAAGGTCCCTGGGGTCTGGTGAGCCTGCTCCTAGAGATGCAATATTTGTCATTAATAAGGAATACCAGGTGACACTTACCTGGGTGAAAATGCAGAGAACCTAATGAGAAAAATGACTCTTACACAGCAAGTACTTTTTTACTGTGGGAATTAGGACTTGGGAAGATTGTCCGGTTCTCTGCAATGTAGCGTTAACTTGTTGAAATGTGTCATGGGAGTAGTTGATATTTAACAGAAGGCCGGCTCAAGAGGGAACTAAGGATGTTGGTTGGGACATCAGACTTCGGGTGCTCTGCGGAGCTGAGAATCCTGTGGTTCAGTTGCCTGCAAAAGCATTTTAGAATGAAAGGCTTTGCCGTTAAGTATCCAGAGCAGAATCTGGCAACGTCTGGGTGCAGGATCAATCTGTTCATTAATGGGCTGTCTGTCCCACATTAGCTGCAGGAGATGGATCACAAAGCGTAAAGGGAAAGAAGAATGTATTCTCTATCACCAGCGATGAAAACATGGCTCAGCCTAGAAACTGGAGTTGTGGCCTCAGTCTTTATAACCTTTGGCCCTTGGGGATGTTTGTTGGGCTGCACCCGAGAATATTAGAAGTTCCCCATGTGTTAAGTACTTTTCCCCCTAACACGTGTCAATCTTCTTTTCTTTTCATAGCTCTCCAGAGAGCAGGAAAGATTTCCTGAAGGCTGTGCATTCAATCCTGCGTGATAAGCACAGAAGACAGCTCCTCAAAACCGAAAGCCTTCCCTCATCCCAGCAATATGTACCTTTTGGAGGAAAAAGATTGTGTGCGCTCAAAGGGGCCAGGCCAGCCATGAGCAGGGCAGGTACTGTGGGAATTCCGACGTTCAAGATCCCCGTCACCCCCGCTCCACTGTAGGACTCCAGTGAGCTTGACGTTTTTATTGAGCAAGAATTAGACGTGGCCTTGTGGGGGCTAACGTTGGAGCACAGCTCTTCCCTGGTGTGAGCTTCCTTGCCCTTGCCTGCTTCCCAGCAGCTCCCTGGGGGTCCACCCTTCCGTTTACTCCGCTTGCCCTCCCTCCAGCTTCCCTTTGCCGCCCTCCTCCTTTTGGCTGGGGACTCCTCTCTCATTCGCCAAGCCAGGAAGTGAGCGCATTCTCTTTCTGGAGGGGCTCTCCCAGCCTGCTTGTGGAATGAGAGTCGCTACTTTGCATGCCAGCCAGCTATTCTAGCCAAAAGCAGTGTGTCATGTCTCAGCAAGGTCATGGCCCACCATTCTGAGAACATGGTGGCCCTGTAATCTGGAAACACGGCAATGCCTGTTCTCAGTAAGGAGTCCATGTTTGGTGGACCAGATGACACATCAGTTTTTTACCCTTGCCTTACGCCTGCAACTTTAGTTTTAGCTTCAGTGTTAGTTTGGGGAAGCCTTGAGCTGCTCTTGGTAAAGAGGAATGTAGAGCTTAAATGGTCCCAGAGTAAATAGTCTTTTAGGACTAGAATTGTCACTGTGGAGCAGGGAGGAAGGAAGACCTATGCTACCATCTATAAACAGCAGTAAAATATATCTAGGAAGAAGGATGTTTTCATGATGTAGATATATTAATGACATCAAGATATTAACACTTTTATCACTCCTTTCTTAAGAGGCAGCCCCGAATTTGTCAGGGAAGATTCCAATAAAAGAGCCTTCCTTTGCATTTGTCAAAAGGTTCGGACCTTTGTCTCGATGACCTTTCCGCCTATTTTCAATTGTGGCGAAGAGGCATGGATAAATTAATTGGGAATGGTTGGAGGTTTTCGCAGACATAGCCTACAAAGCTTGACATGGGATATTACATTCTCTAAGCTCTTGAGTTGGACTAATGTTGGGGGTTAGTTATCTTGAATCTATTCTCCAATCAGTTGATAAGTGTTTATTGAAAACCTGGTGCAGTGAACCCCCAGTGTTCTGTTGGGTTCTCCAAGGTACCTTAAGAGTCTTGCATACCTCTGTATCCACAATTTCTCATGGAGTCTTCATGTTAAGAAAGCTTTGCGGATCCCTTTTGTAAGCTCACAGCAGAGCATTTCTCCTGAGACTTGTCTCACCTAATCCTTTTACTTGCCAGGGGATGCTTATGACCCACCTGTCATGGGCCAGGTTTTGATTGTTATTCAAGGGACTTCAGTTCAGAGCTGCATTTACTTTGAAACCTCAGCCACTGTAGTCTGTAGGACCTCAGAAGTTTTCCTGCTGAGACCCATTTGGAAAGAAAACAAAACCAACCCACACCTTACACTGTCATGAAAACCAAGAGAAACCCTCCATGTCAGCCTGTTGGCTTTGGCTAATTGAAAGATTTTCTGCCCGATGGCTCATTTTCAGCTGTTCTGCTTTTGAAATTCCTCACTATCATCAGGATCTTCACGTTGGATAATTTTAAAGATGGTGCTTGAGGGGGTCAGCTAGCCCTAAGCTTGTCAGTTTTAACAATGCACTGGGAATACTCAAATCAGAGATTGTCTCCCTGAGCCCCAGGAGGCTGGCTGGCCTCTTACGTATCCTTTTAATAAAGGATAAATACTCATGCTTCATTATGCATTGTCATGAATACCCAGGTAGTTTATTTCTCTGTTCTTTTGGAAAAGGGGAGTAAAGCCAAATATCCTGCCTCAGTACTCAAGTCTGAAAGTACTGTATGTCTGCCAGTAACTCAATTAAAAACTTTTTTTGTTTCAACATTTTCTTATGAAAAATTTCAGATACAGTACAACAGCTGAAAGAATGATACACTGACAGAACCTACCATCTATTCTTATAATTGATCTTTTTCTGTATTTTCCTTATCACATGATCTATCCATCTATCCTCCATCAACTCATCGTTAGTTTTGACACATTTCAAAAATACAGACATCAACACATTTTACCCCTAAATACTTTAGCATGCAGGTCATTGGCAAATATTTCCAAGAGCCCGGTTTTGAACTGAGGTAGTTCTAGTGAGGTGATTGGAGAGAGCCAGTCTCCACTACAGGGTGTTGGGGTAAAACTAACCAGGACATCTGCTTCCTCCCAGTGGAGGAGACACGGTGGGTGGGTTGTTTTTTTTTCTTTTTTCCATTTTTTTCTGGAAACCTTTTTTCGGTTCCCCTCCTTGATTAAGAGGGATGTCCATTTGTTCTGTATTTTATGATTATAGAACACCTCGGAACCATAATGGGAACACAGGGGTCTGAGGCAGAGGATGGCCCACTCACTGGCCTGCGACCTGCTGTGTTTGGTAGTCACTGGGGATAGTCCTCTCGCTTCTAAAGCAGCACTGAAGCAGTTTAGTGGTTTTGAGGGCTTAGGTTTCAGGAACGCTGCTCCTAATTGGTGTCTAGGCTCTCCCCCTCCATTGGAAAGCCCACGTTGCATTTCACCTGCTCAGGTCTCACGCAGTAGCCACTTGACTAGCGAGGGGCAGCATTTCCCCACGTGCGTGTGTGTGTGTGTGTGTGTGTGTGTGTGTGTGTGTGTGTGTGAATGTTCACTTGCCTGACTGGGTGGCGTCTTGTGTGTTTGTCTAGAATAATTCTGGCTTCACAGAAGGCAGTACGGTGAATGAATGAATTCTGAGATTTGTTTTCTCTTGTTAGTCACTTCCTAGAGCACTTGGAGGATCAATGGCATGGGTGTCATATATTATTTATTTCTCATGCCACTCAGGCACCGATATTTTAATTGCTTTGTAGGAGAGAAATCGGTGATACACAGAACGTAGTCAGCCGGGGGCTACAGCTCCCATTTGCGTAGCTTCCCAGTGGATGTGGGGCTTCGGCAGAACCAGGGCAGGGCGGCCACTGGAGACTTGGTATGTCCGAGAGTAGCTCTGCCCTAGGCTCTGTGTGAGGGACGCCACGCCCTTAACTAACTGCAGATCCTCCAGAAACGGTACGTTTGGTTTCCCAGAAAGCAGTATAGCTTGGCCCAGTGCTTCTGCCTCCTTGGCACATCATGGTGGTGTCTACCAAGACAGTGGAACTCTAGAAGCATCCCCCACCCTTACTGAAGACCCATTCCAGCTAAATGTCCCTGGGACAGCCCTTCGGGATCCCCAGAGCTCTGTGCTATGCGACAGTGTCAGGGTTGAGGGCACTAACTAATCCCAAGGTCGGTGGTCTCCTTGGGTGCAGCACAGGACAGAGAAGTGGATTGTTTCAGAGGGAGGTGAACCCCCTTTTCCCGATAACCAACACCCCTCCCTGTGTCCCTCTGTCCGTCCCCCCTTTGCCCTTCGGTCAGTTGCTATAACATCCTCCAAGTCCAGACATCCATGTGGAGTAAAATCTGGACTTTAAGCCCCGAACGACAGCAAGGCACTAAATAAATCCCATGTAGTTTTTCCTTTCTTTGCTTTCCTGTCTGGATTGTCATCGCATGTAAAGCATGTGGGGGTTTGATTTTTATATTTTTGTGTGTGTGTGCAGTGTCCGCCCCAAGCAAGTCTCTTGGGAGAAGGAGGCGGCGCCTGGCTCGAAACAGGTTTACCATTGACTCTGATGCCGTCTCTACCAGCAGCCCGGAGAAAGAGTCCCAGCAGCCCCCCGGTGGCGGGGACACTGACCGGTGGGTGGAGGAACAGTTTGATCTTGCTCAGTACGAAGAGCAGGAGGACATCAAGGAGACAGACATCCTCAGTGACGATGATGAGTTCTGCGAGTCCGTGAAGGGCGCCGCAGTGGACACAGAGCTCCGGGAGCAGCTACAGGCTGCCTCCATCAGTCAGCGGGAGAGAGGCCGGAGAGCCCTGGATAGTCACGCGTCCCGCATGACGCAGCTCAAGAAGCAAGCCGCCCTCTCGGGCATCAATGGAGGCCTGGAGAGCCCGGGTGAGGAAGTCATTTGGGTTAGGCGTGAAGACTTTGCCCCGTCCAGGAAACTGAACACAGAGATCTGACTGTCCCTCTCCCCGCTAGAGAGTGTGTGTAGATACTGCACCCCGCCCCCGCCGCCCTGCCCTCCCTCTGCCCCCCCTCCTGTCCCCCTCCTGTCCCCACGAGGAGGAGAATGTTCCCTTAGGTCGCACTCTTGCACACATGGTCTTGGCGGCTGACTATTTTTCCGAAGCCATGTAGCCACCCAACTTCGTCATTTCTAACGACATCGGGAAGAATTGTTCAGAATCCCAAATAAGCTCGAGTCCTATCTTCTGTATATTACTAAGGGCTTTTATTTATTTCTCAACTAATCAGGGCTGGAAGAATTAAAAAATTGAAAAAAAAAAAAAAAAAGATCCTACAGCACTGGAAAGCGAGTGACCCCCAGGAGTTTAAAGTATGTACAACAGATTAGTTGAAGGGATAGTGCACACAAAAATAATAATAATAATAATAATAAAAGTCACTCTGTCTGAAATCAGTCCAGAAGCCATCTCTTAGTTGGGGAAACCACCTTCAAACACAAAATGCCACAAAGCAACTGTACAGCCTAACAGTGTTCTTATTCCTTTCCCTCTTCAATGTCTGAGAATATCTGTGTATTTTAAGAATGTGTGAGGAGATGGTGGAGATGTATGTTTTGATGAGCCATTGGTTTGTTTTTTTTTTTTTTTTTCTTTCCTCTCTCTCTTCTGTTTTGGTCTATGGCTGGTCTTACTCCATGTCCGTGTCGGAAGTTCTAGTTTTGCATAGAAGTGTAAAGATGCCAAACTCTTTGAGAGGAGATCCAAATTTATCACTTGAAAAAAAAAACACTATTTTTTGTATTTTACCTGAGATGCAGGGGCACAAACAGATGAGAATTTTACAGTCTTAGTGTAACTGAGTCTAAAAAAAATGAGGATTTTACCTTTTACAGAGAGAGTGAGGCATGGTGATTTATATTTATATACGAAAGGCCAACAAGATGCTTAGGAGAAACTTTTTTTCCAAGAAGAAGATTTCTTTTTGTTTTCTTTGTTTGGTTTTGGTTTTGGTTTGTTTTTTATTTTTATTTTTTTTTAATGTTTGACTCTGTCTGAGATGGGAGTTTGGCTGGATTAAACATGACACCCGATGGGCGTGTGTGTGTCTGTTGCACATGGCGGGGGAGGGGAGGCTCCTCCTCAAGGGGTTGCCATGGTGATCATTGGTTTTCCCATCAAAGTTGCATCTTCATCCATCCATAGAGTACCTATCCCTTCCCTGACGGTCCATACCAAACCTCTTAACAGGACAGCCTCTTCAAAAACATCCCTTGTGTTTCATACTTTCTACATGCCAGCGAAACAGGGTAAACATGCTAAAAAGCTAACATTCTAAACAGATTTCCAAATAGGAAGAACAAAAACAAGTTAAAGCACTTTCGATTTTTTTTAAACGGTTTATAGCTTTTTTTTTTTCCTTCTTCCCGTTTCACAATGTCCACTTCCTAAGAAGGGTTTAAATAATATGAAAACTTTCTTTTTGGGGAAAATATCTATTTGGTGTTTGACACATCAGTAGGTACTTTAAAGACCTGAATTTTATAGTAGCTTTAGGAATTATATTTTATAAAAATCAGTTATGACTTTATATTTCCAGACAATAGAGAGTTCAGAACATCATGCTCCTATGCCCCTGCTTGCTTTACCCGCTTCCCCACCCTATATCCCTCCCCTTTTTGGGTTTCCAGGGCTTTGAGCTTGATCTTTTGAAAGTTTTATTCTATTAAATTTTTGCTATATCTTCTGATTTTCTTAAAAAGCTCTAGAATGGTTTCTATACCCTTTGTACCACTGCATTGTTCCATATCACCTCCAGTTCGATTGTGTCCGGATGGAAAAGTGAAGCAGAGGCTTCTGATAAAGTCACACTTACTAATCCCAGTGCAACAGTTCCGTCTGAAAAATGCTGGAAAGTCAGGTGCTTGGAGAGGGTGCCATTGTCTCTTGTACATAAGGTCATGACGTGTCTATGTCAAAAGTTCTTATATATTTCTTTTATAAGCTGAAAGAAGGTCTATTTTTATGTTTTTAGGTCTACGAATGGAACGTTGTAAATGCCTGTCAAACAATAAAAATACTGAAAAGTATCTGGACAGTCCTGTGCCTTTTTGGGCGGGAGGATGGATATGGACTGTTGGCGGGAAGGAGTTCTGTGAGAGGAAATTCTTGGGAATGCCCGTTTTTCTCTCTCTCTCTCTAAATAATTATGAGCATCAAGGGAAAGCTGACTTGGTAGAGCTTAAAGGTCTTTTGATTGATATTTTCCAAATCGAGGTATAATTGACCTATACTATTACGTTAGTTTCAGGTGGACGACATAATAATTCGGTATTTGTATATATTGCAAAAGGGCCACCACAGTAATCCACTGAACATCTGTCCCCGCACAGAGCTATAAATGTTTTTTTTTTCTTGTGATGAGAAACTTCAAAGTCCACTCTCCTAGCTACTTTCAAATATGCAGTATGACGTTTTCACCGTAGTCTCCATGATGTAAGTTACTTCCCCAGGACTTTTCATTTTGTAACTGGAAATTGGTACCTTTTGCCCCTTTGGACCCATTTTGTCCGGTCTCCCATCTCTGGCAACCACTGGTCTGTTCTCTGTGTCCGTGGGCTTGGTTTTTGTTGGTTTTGGTTGGGGGGAGTTGTTTTTAGATTCCCCATATAAGTGAGGTCGTGTGGTATCTTTTTCTGTCTGTAGAGCTTGAATTTTTTTCAAAGATTTTCTTTATTTATTTGAGAGAGAGAGAGAGAGAGCCGAAGTGGGGTGCGGGGAGAGGAAGGGGCAGAGGGAGAAGGAGAAGCAGGGAGCCCGATGAGGAACTCGATCCCGGGACCCCGAGATCTTGACTTGAGCCAAGGGCAGATGCTTCAGCTGACTGAGCCACCCAGGCGCCCCAACCTTGAAGTTTTAACCAAAAAATAAATAAATAAGACAATTGCTCCGCATCTTGAACTTTTTTTTTTTAAGATTGATTTATTTTTAGAGGGAAAGAGTGAGCAGGGGGAGGGGCAGAGGGAGAAGGAGAGAGAATCTCAACCAGACTCCCTGCTGAGTGCAGAGCCCAGCGCGGGGCTCAATCCCACAATCCGGAGATCATGACCTGAGCCAAAAATCAGGAGTTGGATACTTAACCGACTGAGCCACCCGGGCGCCCCAGCATCTTGGTCTTTTGATTTGAAGACTAGGAAATAGCACAATTCCGTATCGATATCCACACTGAGCACTTTCCCAGTCTCCTGCCCCCTCCCGGAGGGGCAGGCTGAGGGGTGCCTGGGGAAGTACTGGGGCAGAGTGAGTGCAGAGCTTAGACTGGCCTGGGTGGGTGAGCTCCTGAGCCCGCAATCTGCCACCACATTTTGTCACTGGGGGTTTTGCTGTCTGGGTCTTCCACAGAATCACAAGAAAAGTAAACGCGGCCTTGGACATCCCCTTCCCTTTCAGAGTCTTCATCTTACCGTTCCTCAGTCCCTTATGAACCTTACCCAATCAGAGTTTACCCCGCCGACACCTGCCCTCCAGGCGAACACGCTTTCTCCTGCCTGCCTTGTGTGAACTAGAATACTTCCCACAGGAGCAGGTGAGGACCTGCTCTGCAGTGTGGTTTGTGGATCAGCTGTGTTGGCCCTGAACCATGCGAGCCCGGGAGAAGCACAGAAACTACCCCACCCAGACGTACTGAACCAGGACGTGCATTTTAACAAATCCCCGGTTGATCCCTATGCGGGTTCAAGTTTGGGAAGTGTTGGTTGGGCTATATCCAAACATTTTGATGTTGAATAATGATTTGAAGCACATCGTGCTTCTTAAAGTATATTCAGGCTCTGCTCTAGCCCTCAGTTTTTTTTGAAAGTTCGAATTCCACCCCATAGCTTTCTTTTTCTTTTTTTAAAGATTTTACTTATTTATTAGAGAGAGAGAGCACACAGGCAGGGGGAGCAGGCCCCCCGCTGAGCAGGGAGCCCAATGCCGGGCTCGATCCCAGGATCGAGGGGGACCCTGGGACCTGGGACCATGACCTGAGCCGAAGGCAGATGCTTAACCCGCTGCGCCACCCAGGTGCCCCAGAAACATTTCTCTCTGTACCCGTTGTATTCCTTTTAGGGGATGACTGAAGCCAGCCCGGCGCTTGATGGGATTAGTCTAACAGTTTGCACGTGGTAGTGGTGAGATTGGAGTTTGGGCTGCTCTCCTGTCCAATCTCTGAGGCTAGCAGCGTGGAGCCGGAGAGCGCTCCAAGTCAGGTACACAGACATAACCATGCCTTTTTCACCCTTAGTTTCTTTCTCAGGCTCCTATCCTGCCGGGCTGGCAGGAAACACCCTCAGTTCCCTGCTCTCTCCAGCCCTCCAGCCACGGAGGAGGTGATGATGGCCGTGACGTCTGTCCTTGCCCACAGGCTTTTTCACGTTTGGTGGCGGACGGACTGGTGTTTCCGTTAGCCCGACTCTGGTTCCCCGCACAGGGCACCTCTGCAAGCAGGGCCCCCCCAGCATTTTGTGTCTGGCTGGGATGTTGCCCAAGCTCTTCCCACTTAAGTGGATATGCCTTAATGCTTGTGTGTGGGGTTATGGGGGGTTGAGGCTGTGGCAGTGCTGTGGGGCTGGAGGGGCTATGTGCGGGTGTGTGTGTGTGGGTGAGGCTATGTGTGTGTGGCAGGGGTGTGGGGCTGTGTGGGAGGTGGGGGGTAGGTCTATGTGTGGGGAGCTCTGTGGAGCGGTGGGGGG
>NW_027397063.1:5942368-6202857 GCF_003265705.2 Callorhinus ursinus
TTGGGGGCTGTGTGTGACTGCGGGGCTGAGGGGGTGCTGTGGGGGGGGACCATATGTACGGCAGTGGGTGTGAGTGTATGTGGTGGGGTGTGGAGCTCTGTGTGTGGGACTGAGGGTGGGGGGTGGGAGGGGCTGTGTAGGGAGGGCTGTTGGGAGGTGGTGTGGGGAGTGGGGGGCTATGTGTGGGGAATTGTGTGTGGGTCTGTGTGAGTGTGGGAGGGTGTGGGACTGAGGATGGGGGTGGGAGCGGCTGTGTAGGGGGTGCTGTGTGTGGGGGTCTGTATGTATGGCAATGGGTGTAGGTGGGGGGCTGGGGGGCTGTGTCCGTGGGACTGAGGATGGGGGCTGGGAAGGGCTGTATAGGGGGCTGTGGGGGGGCTGTGGGAGGTGGTGTGGGGGACGGGGGCTATGGTGGGGGTTCGTGTGTGTGGGTCTGAGTGTGGGAGCATGTGGGACTGAGGATGGGGAATGGGAGGGGCTATGTAGGGGGGGCTCTGTGTGTGGGTGGGGAGGCCATGTGTATGGTCGTGTAGGGGGGCGGGAGGAGCAGTGTAGACAAGGTCTTGATTTTTTCCCAGACTCTTTGTTGACACTTCTGCTTTCCATCTTGATGCAAACCTGTCCTGGAGTAGGGAATCCCTGTAAAAATCCCTCCGAAGAGAGGAACTGGTTAGGTAGGGAAGAAGGAGAAATGAAAATACAGGGAGAAAAATTTTTAAAATACTCAAAATATTCAGCCACTGATTCATAAAGTAAGTGGAATCAGAATGGCAGCATCATAAGCTTTTCTAAAAGATGTCAATGTTTGAAGAAAGAACAAAATATTCAAAACACAAATCATGACCGTGTCGGGTTCTGTGGAGAGGATGGTGCTGTTGGGAAGGGACTGTCTTTGCCTGACCTGAAGCAGTGGTAGAGCCCCCCCCCCCCCCGCCAAACATCCCCTGGGATCACTTTGTTTCCGTTGTCCTCCCTGTTGTCACCTCCCCTCCCTCAATATCTGTAGGACGCATTGTGTATTAGACCTCCTGTATCGACAATAGATTATTCTGGTCTGTTCTGTCCTTTCTACAGTACGAAGCAAATAAATTGTCCTCTCTCAGTGAGGCAGTGTCTCATCACCCACGTCCAAGCCTCAACCACGTGCTCGGTGCAAAGTGATGAATCTGCCAGATGTGCCAATCGTCCTTCCCTGCTTTTAAGAGCAGACTCCTACTACGGGCTGGTGGTTTCTAACTGGTGGGCAGTAGATCCTGTGCCGGGAATATTATCCACATGCACACCTAGCACTGCTCACTGCTCTCAGATTGAGGTGGCATGATGCTTTTCTGAATTCCCTTAATATTTTAAAAATCAAGTTCCACTATAGAACATATCCTTTGGAAAATAACTCCATTTTCCACGTTCTTTCAACATGCTCCACATCCAGGTCAAAGCAAAGTCGGATTTTCACCATTGGGACCCTCACCGCATTGCTGCCATCTGTCTGAGCCCCAGCCCCATCATCTTAGGCTTCGGGACTTAGCCCATTTTCCTGGAAGCCACCCGGGGCTTCCTGAGCTCTTCCCAAGAACTCGTTGGTCTCTGAGGTCTGAGTCTTCATCTTAAATAGGACGTCCTGTGTTCTGCTATGCTCAGCTCTGTGCTTGTGTTTTGTGCCTAGTGTCATTGCCTTGTGCTTTAGACATTAATGGTTGGTTGATTATAACCCCTTCACTTTTTTTTAAAGATTTATTTATTTGAGAGAGAGAGAAAGAGAGAATATGAGCAGGGGGAGGGGCAGAGGAAGAGAGAGAGAGAGAGAGAGAGAAAGAGAGAGCATCTCAAGCAGACTCCCTGCTGAGCACAGAGCCCGACGCGGGGCTCCATCCCAGGACCCTGAGATCATGATCTGAGCTGAAACCGAGTCAGATGCTTAATCCACTGAGCCACCCAGGCACCCCATAATCCCTTCACTTTCAGTCAGGATGTTAATGTTTTGGCTCATGTCCTTCCTGACTGGTTCCTCAAATACATGCATGGGTGTGCATTTGTGTGCAAACACACACACACACTTACAAAATGGGTTCATACTATTTTTTGACACATACTTTTTTATTAACCTGATTTTTACCCTCAATGCTACAAATTGTGGCTAAGACATTATATATATATATATATATATATATATATATATATATACATATATATATATATAGGTTTACATCACTCTGACCCATTGCTACATAGTAATCTGTTTTATTTTTATTTTTTAAATTTTTTATTTAAATTCGGTGTAATCCATTTTAATGGATAGACTCTGATTTACCATCATTTATATGTATTCCAATTCCCTGCTGATGGTCATTAAGGATTCTGGTTTTTATTATTAAAAAATACTGTGAATATCTGTATCGCATAATCTTTGAGCACGGGTCCACTTATTTCCTTAGAGTACAATCGTAAAAATAGCTTTGAGTGTATTTATGTGCATTTTTAAGGATTCTGATGTACATTTCTACATTGTAGGGGGCCACACTCCTCCTGTTTTGTTTGGCTTCTGGTAAGTGGTCAAGATCCAATTTCCTGTCTGGTATCTTCACTTTTTTTTTTTTAAGATATATTTATTTGAGAGAGAGAGCATGAGGTGGGGGGCAGAGGGAGAGAGAGAGAATCTCAAGCAGATTCCCCGATGAGCACAGAGCCTGACGCAGGGCTCGATCTCACGACCCTGAGACCATGACCTGAGCAGAGACCAAGAGTCAGACGCCTAACCGACTGAGCCACCCAGGCGCCCCAGGTATCTTCATTTTGCCACAGAAATGCCTGTGGCCTTGCTGTGGAGGCTGGCATTTTCACCTGCATTTATATTTAGGTATTTGGGTCCGATATGCCTACGGAACTGGGCCCACTCCCAGTCATGTCCTCTGTTGCACCCTCAGTTTTGTTGGGACGTCCGGCCATTAGGTTCAGGATTCGGGTACTTCACGCGCTACGGGCTGAACATCCTTGCACAGTCTCCCCTTCAGAACTCCAGGGATTTTTAAATCGCTTCAGTCCTTACACGCTGCTTCTGGCTTCACCCCCAGATTTCAATGAGGGATGAGCTCTCACAGTAGCGGTCAAATAATTTCAAATCACAGCCATGTTCGGGCAATCCACTCCTATTCCCAATGTCCTCTTCCACCTAATGAATAAAATGGTCTTTTGAAACAAAAATAAAGGTTTATAGATTCTTTTCTGCAAAAATGTCAGAGAAAGTCAAGGTGGGGATGCGTAGTTGGGATGAAATTTACATTTGAAACAAACCCTGATGTCTTTTACTAAGAGCTGTTACGGGAAGAGAAAGATTTTTGTAGAACAGAGAAAGGGACAATGACTGGTAGATTTTCAATACATTCGTAAAGTCTTGGGGAGTTTCTCAACACTAGTGAAAGGAAGATGAACCAGACTCAACAGAATAATGATCCTTGAGCCAAAATGTGACTTTGCAGGAGGCTCAAGATGCAGATAGTGAAGAGGAATCCACCTTCAAATTTCTGTCCTCACCTTCATCTGCGTGGGAACATGCTTACGAGGGAAATGTAAGTTTTCTCCCACCCTTCTCAGAATCCTCTCACCCTTTATGGAAGAGAGACAGACTATTCTCATCCATTGCAGGACACGCTCGGGAGCATGAACCTCTGGGACCTCAAATAGAAACAGAAAAACAGTGTGCTGAGAAAACATATGACTCTACTGACCAGGAGGCTAATCCTTCTGCAAGTCAGGTGGTTTCAAATTTGTCTTCAATCACTGGGAAGGAGGACTGAATCAAGTTGTCGGGTGATAAATCATCGCAAACAATTATCGATGATATCGCTGATTTTTGGCATATGACTTAAGACGTCAAGGAATTGGGTGGCACTGCCATAATAGAACTGTGCTCACTCCCATCCAGTCTGCAAACTAGGCTTCTCTGTGCTTGCATCTATAAAAATGAGAAATAGAAATAGAATTGGTGCTGAAATCTACATGCAGCTAAAAGTAGGATCCCTTCTGGACACATGAACTAATTGGGAAAAGTACCCAAACACTTCCATGTCAATTAGGAGATCATTTCCAGTGAAATGTTACCTTTTACATCTAATAATTTTTTATCTATATATTTTTTCATATTGATCAATTGTACCAATAACAGTCGTAATCCTAACTCAATCCAAAACTGATTTTTAAATAAATGGTTGGAGTCTTATGATCATAGGAAATGCCAAAACTTTTTTTTAAAAAAGATTTTATTTATTTATTTGAGAGAGGGAGATTATTTATTTGAGAGAGAGAGAGAGAGAGCGCACATGAGCAGGGATGAGGGGTAGAGGGAGAGGGAGAAGTAGACTCCCCGCCAAGCGGGGAGCCTGAAGGGGGCTCCATCCCAGGACCCTGGGATCATGACCCGAGTCGAAGGCAGACACTTAACCGACCGAGTCACCCAGGCAGCCTGGCATGGCCAAAACTTTTTACAAATAAATTTATATAGATATTTTCATTGTAAAGCAGTATATTAGGGTGATAGGGGATTAGAAAAATAAATTTAAAGGAAAAGAAATGATGTGAAATTTTTGAGTTTTAAAATGTATTTATAGGGGCGCCTGGGTGGCTCAGTTGCTTAAGTGTCTGCCTTCGGCTCAGGCCATGATCCCAGGGTCCCGGGATGGAGCCCCGTGTGGGGCTCTCTGCTTGGGGGTGGGGGGACTCTCCTTCTCCCTCTGCTCCTCCCCCTGCCCTTATTTTCTTTTGCTCATTTTTCTTTAATAATTTAGAAAAGCTGGTGTGGTTTTTATTTCTAAAGAGCTGTCTTAATGAAGACAGCCGGTCCAAGAGAATGTCTCGTGTTTCCACCTGCACATTCTAGCCGTATCCCCAGTCCTGGAAGCAGGGTCACTAGACTGCCATGTCCCTCTAGCAGAGCTGGGCTGATGCAAGCTTGATCTCTGCCGTAGAGCTTGTTTTCATAAGTGAATAAACAGTAACGGCTTTCTTCAAGCAAATGTCCCTGCCGGACCTTCGTGGACATACGTGTAAGAAATTTTGACATTATAAAAATAAAATTCCCTCGGGGAGGTGGTAGCAAAGCATGCATGTCAAGCTGGAAAAGGCCAAGTCGTTTGTCAGGCTCTGGAAAGACAAACCATTCTGCTTTATTGCTTCACTGAGAACTGGATGAGAGACAAGGAATTCGGCGGGGGGGGGGGCGGTTTGCTCAGAGAGGGAGAGGGATGTTTTAAAAAATGACTTTTAAAATTGAGGTATAACATACATGTATACATGGGGTGCCTGGGTGGCTCAGTCGATTAAGTGTCTGCCTTCCGCTCAGGCCATGATTCCAGGGTCCTGGGATCGAGTCCAGAGTCGGGCTCCAGGCTCAGTGGGGAGTCTGCTTCTCCCTCTGCCTGCAGCTCCCCCTGCTTATGCTCACTCTCTCTCTCTGACAAATAAATAAATAAGATATTTAAAAAAACCCACCATATATAATATACCATAAAGTGCACTACATAAGTGAATACCTTGGTGATTGTTCTATGTGTACACCCCATATAACTACCACTCCGAGTAGGGTTTTGAACACTTCCAGCACCCCATAAGGGACCCTGTATCTCTGCCAGTCAATGCCCACCCCCTTCCATCACTGCTGTGGGTGGAATGTTTGTGTTCCCCTCCACACCTTCAGGTCCTACGCTGAAGCCCGAAGCCCCAGGGTGATGGTACTAGGAGGTGGGCCTTCAGGAGGTGACTGGGTTGTGACCAGGTTCCACCCTCATGAAGAGGATTAGTGCCCTTATAAGAGTCAAGGGAGAGGGGCGCCTGGGTGGCTCAATCATTAAGCGTCAGCCTTCGGCTCAGGTCTTGGTCCCGGGGTCCTGGGTTCGAGCCCCGCATCAGGCTCCCTGCTCTGCGGGAAGCCTGCTTCTCCCTCTCCTGCTCCCCCTGCTTGTGTTCCCTCCCTCGCTGTCTCTCTCTCTTTCAAATAAATAATCTTAAAAGAAAAAAAGAGATAAGGGAGAGATGATATCTCTCCACCACGCGAGGACACAGCAAGAAGGTGGCCCTCTGCAAACCAAGAAGGGGGCTTTCCCCAAGCACCAAATCTTCTGTCATCTTAATCTCGGGCTTCCTCGCCTCCAGAACTATGAGAAGTAATAAATAAATAAATTTCTATATTTTGTGTGGTAACTAGTTAACGAAACTGTATTGTATATTTGAAAGATGCTAAGAGAAAAATTGGAACTGTGCGAAGGGCAGATATTAACTAAACTTACTACAGTAATCCATACAATATACATGGAGCAAATCATATTGCACGCCTTAAACTAAAACAATGTTATATGACAATCATATATCAATAAAACTAAGGGAAAAAGAATTTTATATAACTTTCACGTGTCAGGAAATAGCCCTTTAATCTTCTCCATTCATTAAAACAATACAAAAATGACAAAAAAATTTCTCTTGTTTAAACCACCTAAAAAAAAAAATAAGCCGCCTCGTCTATGATATTTTGTTATATCTTAGCATGGACTAAGTCATCACCAATTAGCTCTGCCTGCTTTTGAACCTCACATAAATGGGATCAGGTAGTATGCAATTTTTGGGGGCCAGCTACTTTCACTCCTAAATCTGTGAGATTCACCTCCTAGTAGTTCATTATTTTTCTTGCTGTATTTTTTTAGTATGAATAATGCAAAATTTGTCTGTCCGTTGGATGATGGGTCTTAAAACAAGCTGCGCAAGTGGGGGGATGGCCCTTACCCTCACGCTACAAAGTGATGGGACCAGAGCTATTGCTTGCCCGGGACAATTTATTCATTTATTCAACAAATACATATTGAACACCTACTTTGTGTATGAAGCCCCAGGCACTGTTCTATGTGCTGGAGGAGTGAAGGAAGTGCATGACAAAGTCCTTAGCTTCATGGAACTGACGTCATAGAGGGAAGGGATGGGTACAGATGCTGAGCCTCATGTATGCCAAACCCGTCTTAGCGACTGATGGAGACTGATGGAGACCACAGGAGGAGGGCTTCCCGGAGAAGGCTGACACCTTCTGGGATTAGTGCCATTCGGACTTCTTCGAGGGGAGAGGTCCACCTCCCCTAAGTAAGGAGAGATACACCTAAAACCACACAGGGAGCACATTCTGAAGAGCCTTCTTCCTCCTTTCTTAGATGCAGACTGCAAAGGAGCCCAGCTCAAAAAGGAGCTGGAGTTTCCATCAGTCCTGGCAGAGTTTGATCTGTTCCGAGGGCAGACAAGCTTAGCTCCTGGGGACAAGAACTGGAGAGAATTCCCGGGATTGTTTCAGATGGGGTCACAGGCCCGATCTACGCAAAGGTCAAAACAGAAGACAGACAGGGGTTTGAAGATCAGGCTTCATTTTTTTTTTTTTTTTAAACCTCTCCTATTTGTTATTTTTATTTTCTGTTTCCTCATAGAAATTTTAACCAAAAAAGAAAAAAAAAATCTCAGTTGCGCTTGATTTCTGGCGCAGCAAGGAAGCGAGGAATAGTTCCACAGACACTCAGCATCTCACTGCTAATACCTGAGAGCTGAACGTGGTATGTGACCCCTATGAAGAAGAGGGTCAAGTGGGCAGAATCTCTTGGGTCCTTCGGAAGAAGGGGTCAGTGGTGATGCCCAGACAGTGACCGGACTCAGCAGGTGGAAGCCCCCCACCCAGCCACCGCGCCGTGCTCTGTGGGACACTTTCACTTGGGGGTTCCTGCAATTCTGGAAGAGGCCAGCCCTTCCTCCAAGGGAAGCACATGATAGCTTAATGTGCATACAGATATCTTCTGGTGCTACCAAGGACACATGTAATTAGAAAATCTTAACGCATCAGCAGTACTCAGAACTGAGGAGCTTTGAAAATACATTGATGCCGGGACCCACCTCTGACCCGAGAATTACAATCTCTGGGTTGGCATCAGTGTATTTTTTTTTTTTATGCTGGACTATGGGAAGCCCAGCTTTTATTCACTTTATATGAGTAAGTAGAGAAGCCCAGAGTTTTGTCAATTTTTAAAATAGCCTAATGAAATGATCCATCCGCCTTCAAATAGGGTCTGAGACAGATTCAAATGCTGCAATTCCTGATTTTGAACTGGACTCACAGTAACTAAAGCAATCACACTTACACACATGCTGGGCAGAATGACAGGTATAGTTCTCCACCTGAGATAAATATTTATAAAATCATATGTATTGATTAACAAAATGCTCTTTGGTGGACAAAGAAAATCCTCTGAATTCTGAGGTGTCCATAGTAAGAAAAGATACACAAAGAGGGGGGGTGGGTATTGGTGAGAGAGAAGTTTGGATCCATGAAGCTTGGTTGTTTAAACCCCATGGCGCATGATGGAACAGGTTAGTAAATTAAGAAGCATAGAATCTGGCTGTTTGGTTCTGTTTCTGTGTTTTCCATAAAAAGGATGTCCTCCCTGCAACCAGGGAGACCCTCCTAAAAGCCAAATAGCAGAGAAGACACCCAGAACTGGAAGACCCTTAAAGCCCGACCAATAAATATTGAAGCCAGAGAGGATCCCTTCAGGCAAAGAGAATTGGTAAGTCTCACTCGGCCGAGCACTATCTCGGGCGTCAACCTCACATCCAGTTGGAAAAATGAAAGAATAGGCCCAATATTAACTATTATAACCCCATCATGGACTAAAGCTCTAGGTAATAATATCTAATCTATTTCTAATTTGTTTTTTTATATAAACCTTTGCTTTAGAAAATAGGTGTTTGACCTTCTCATCCAAGCAAACAGCTGTGTGCATGTGTTACAGGATTTACAATAGCCCCAAATGTACAGATGAAAGAGAGAGGTATGGAGAAGTTCAATAAATGATTCATACTAGAGAATTTTACCAGCAGTTAAAAAAAAAAAATAGGGTAGTGCTACTAGCCCTGACTTCAGTTTATTTAGAAGCATTCAGGTGATTCTAATGTGCCCATAGAGCTGTGAACTACGGGACTCTATCCATCACAGGCAATACTTTTCTGGCTCTCGGTCTTGTAATTGGATTGAAAACTATTGGATCTAATTTAGCTTGGAAATTTGAAAGTCCATACATCTAATTAACATTTATTGAGCACCTATGATATAATAAGGGATTGGGGGAACGAGGCGGAGAAGCATAATTCTCGACCCACGAAGCTCACAATTTGGCAAAATGAATGCATGAAATGCCCCTGATATACACACCATATAGAATTTCTGTTGCTCAACATCGCTCGGCATCAGGGAAATCCAAATCAAAACCTCAATGAGATACCACCTCACACCCGTCAGAATGGCTAAAATTAACAAGTCAGGGAACAACAGATGTTGGCGGGGATGTGGAGAAAGGGGAACTCTTCTACACTGTTGGTGGGAATGCAAGCTGGTGCAACCCCTCTGGAAAATAGTATGGAGGTTCCTCAAACAGTTGAAATTAGAGCTACCGTTCGATCCAGCAATTGCACTACTGGGTATTTACCCCAAAGATACAAATGTAGGGACCCGAAGGGGTACGTGTACCCCAATGTTTATAGCAGCAATGTCCACAATAGCCAAACTGTGGAAAGAGCCAAGATGCCCATCGACAGATGAATGGATAAAGAAGATGTGGTATATATACACAATGGAATATTACGCAGCCATCAAAAGGAATGAGATCTTGCCATTTGCAACGACGTGGATGGAACTGGAGGGTGTTATGCTGAGTGAAATAAGTCAATCAGAGAAAGACATGTAGCACATGACCTCACTGATAGGAGGAATTCTTAATCTCAGGAAACAAACTGAGTGTTACTGGAGTGGTTGGGGGTGGGAGGGATGGGGTGGCTGGGTGATAGACATTGGGGAGGGTATGTGCTACGGTGAGCGCTGTGAATTGTGCAAGACTGTTGAATCACAGATCTGTACTTCTGAAACAAATAACGCAACATATTTTAAGAAAAAAGAAAAAGAAGATAACAGGAGAGGAAGAAAAGGGGAGTAAGTCAGAGGGGGAGACAAACCATGAGAGATGATGGACTCTGAAAAACAAACTGAGGGTTCTAGAGGGGAGGGGGGAGGGGAATGGGTTATCCTGGTGATGGGTATTGAGGAGGGCACGTTCTGCATGGAGCACTGGGTGTTATGAACAAACAATGAATCATGGAACACTGCACCAATAACTAATGATGTAATATATGGTGATTAACATAACAATAAAAAAATTAAAAAAAAAAGAATTTCTGTTCACGGAGAACCATTTTTCTCTTTCTTCCCATGCACTTCCCGGGAAGGAACTCAGTATTTGAAACGGGAATAGGGAAGCAACATGCTACCTGAGGATGTTCAAGGATGTGAAATCTAAAAATCCTCGCATTGACTGAAATACAATTCACTTGAATTCGTTTTTGTGTATTTATTTCTTAAATTCTCTAAATTAATGGAAATTCAAATGCATACAATTTAATCTACGTTAAGATACATTCATACTAAATTAAAATAAAGGGAAACCCACTGAGTCATCCCATTAGCTCATTTCTCTTTCTTCAGTCTGAAAAATGACTCAAGAAGGCAGCCAAACGCAGCGGGTCTACTTTGTCCAGACATAACCATTGCTTCCATGGGGTACTGGCCTCCATTTCCTCCTGTTTTTATATGTATATGCATATCTAAGTAATACACAGATATAAATATATGCATATTTAAAGGAAGTCATATTGTACCTTACTATACTGTAGTCTGCTGAATTTCACTTACACATAATGAACAGCTCCCCGCGCCATTAAGCATCCTTTTTAAACAATTTCTTCTTTTTTTGTTAGATTTTATTTATTTCAGACCGAGCGAGCGAGCGAGAGCACAAACGGCGGGGAGGGGCAGAGGGAGAAGCTGACTCCCGGCTGAGCTGGGAGCCCCGTAAGGCTCGATCCCAGGATCCCGGGATTATGACCTGAGAGGAAGGAAGATGCCTTAACCGACTAAGCCCCCCAGACATCCCTTTATTAATAGTTTCTAACCGTTACAAAGATTACGTTTTAGTGGACACATTGCAGACCCTCAAATACTTGCTGACAAAGGCGGGTCTCAAATTAGAGAATTTTGGATTATTTATGTTTTGGGCTACTTGTAAATAAAATAGTGCCAAGCGACCCCTCACCTCTAAATGCGTTTCACCTGGCATTTGCAGCCCTCTACACGCAAAGCACCGTGTTATACATACGCGGTCTGACCCTCACGAGATCCCGTGAGATGGGTTGCACTGCTATCCTAATCTCCAGAGTAGAGGTGAGAAAAGAAGCCTCAAAGAGAGTGTGACTTGCACCTTGGCAGCTTTTCTGTTAGGTGTTAATGACCAGGATTGGACCCCACACCGGGAGACAGACTGGCGAATCCCAGTATCTCCGGCTAGAAAATTCACTGATGGACTATAGTGACAGAATGCTAGCATTACCAGGATCAAGACACTGTCCCTGCTTCTTTGAACAAGAACAAACGTAACGTTCTAGTATTTTCTGAGTTTATGCCGTTGATAAGGATGATAAGAGAACCACTCTGCGTTAACCACCACGGTCCCGCTTTTCGCCAGAGCGGCTTTGAAGGCATCACGTGTACACGACTGCCCCCTGCTGGACACCTGTCGGATGGTCTCAAGCTTTTCTCTCTCAGGGTTGACACCGAGGGGAGCCGAGTTTGCGGGAGGTGGGGGGAGGTGAGCGGAAGCCGGAATCTGTCCCAAGCTCGTTTCTTAGCTGAAGGGAGCTCTGTGGCTTCTCACTTGGCTCTGGGCTGGGATCAGTATCTTGAAAAGCACGCAGGGGATTTTAATGAGCGAGTAGAGCCGTGAACTACAGGTCTGTATCAATCATGGGCAAGAAAATCCTTTTCTCCTTGTCTGTCTTACAATTGGACTGAAAATTATTGGATCTAATTTACTTTGAAAATCCATACACCTGTCTGCAATTCTGGCAGTGAAAAGCAAGCAGTAGGATACTTTTTACCTTAATAAAGTGGTGAAGAATATAAAGTCGGCTGCTACGTATTGAACGGTTTTTTCATACTTAAGGATCTGCGGGAGTAAGGAGGATTTGGAAGGATCGAGTCCCACCTCTTTTATCTTCTCGCTTGCGGCGCCCCGCCTAGGTCCCCGGGTTGGCCGCGGGCACTTCGCCTGCAGCCCCGGAGAAGGCGCCTCTCTGGTGTCGCCTGGTGGTGGATCAGCGAAGTGCCGCGTCTTATTTAGAACCAGAGCCCAGGGCACACGAAGGACCCTTAGAGGTCATCTTTTCTAACCCTCTCATTGTACAGATGAGGAACTGAGGCCCTGAACGGTGAAGTGGACTTCCCAGGCTCTTTACATGTCAGTGATGAAGTATATTTCGCAGGCTCATTCGTGTTAGTAACTGGGGGGTGCTGTTCAGGGACAGGAGAGAAGTCTTTCAGAGGAGGTCAGCCTGAGCAAAGCTTGGAGATGGGAATCAGCTGATGATAGGCAGAGTTAGAACAGCTGCTGGTGCCACATGCAAGGCCCCCGGGGTGACTGTTGGTGCCACTACCTGAGCCTGAGCATCCGGAAACTTCTTTGAGCTTATAGACTTACAAGCCCCTCAAGCTAAGTGTCTCCAAAGCTGGACTTATCATTTCCACCCCTCTTTTTTCTTCCTCCATCATGTTTCATCCATCTCAGTCACTGGCATCACCTCCTGGGCTGAGCAAGCTGGACAACTAGTCATCTCTGTCATCTACATCCAATCCATCACAGAGCCCTTCTCTTGAATCCTTCTCTACCTCTTGCTTCCTCTTGCCTTTGACTGGAGAAGCCTTGGTAGTGGACATCTGCCAACCATGGCTGCAGTATGATTCGAGCATTCCGGTTGTATCTAGATAGTGTCTCCCCATGGCAGTCTTGTCCTGCCTTCTCAAGGTAGAATTTGGTACTCTTCCTTCCCCAGCCCTTGCCCACCTCCCTTCCAACCGGAATGCAGACTTGTGTCCCAGATTTCACAAATCCAGAGCAAACTCAGCAGGTTGCAACGTGAAAGTGAGCAATGCAGTGGGGGCTGAGGATGGAGCTGGCTGTTCATCAAAGCTTGAGCATCCTTCAGGACACGATGGGAGGATTTGGGAGGAAGACGGGGCAGGGGGCACAGAAGGAACCTGAAGAGAGAGGGGATGTTAGATGATTTGAGGGGGCTTAAATTTGGGACCATGACCCAGTGTGACGCATGGTGATAAATTACTCAGGTTGTCATTTGCTGACTTGTAAACATAGTTGCGTTGTTGTAGAATGAGCTAGGACTCCAAGTAGAACGGATGAGCTATGGCAGGGAAGTTCAGGAATGTGGGTGCTAAAGACCTGGGCAGGAGCAGTCTGGTTGGAAGCAGATCCTCAACGTGGAAGACACTGAAGCAGACGCAGCAAGTGGTCATCATGTAAGTAGAATGGTTATTTTTTTTTCACCCCAAAACAAGGTATTGCCAAATTGAGCAAAATGGACAAATTGGACAAGAAGAAACCGATAAGTTGGGTTTCATCAACATTAAAAACTTTCATGCACCAAAAGATACCACTGGGGACACCTGGGTGGCTGTCAGTTAAGGGTCGGCTTTTGGCGCAGGTCATGATCCCAGAGTCCTGGGATCAAGTCCGGAATCAGGCTCCCTGCTCAGCGGGGAGTCCGCTTCTGCCCCTCCCCCTGCGCGTGCTCTCTCTCTCTCTCTCACTCTCTCTCTCAAATAAATAAAATCTTAAAAAAAAGACACCATTGGGGAAGTGAAAAGACAACCCACAGAATGGGGGAGAATATTTGCAAATCACATATTTGATAAGTGTTTAATATCCAGAATATAAAAAAACACCAACAACTCACCAACAAAAAGACAACTCAATTGAAAAAATGGGCAAAGGACTTGAACAGACATCTCTCCAAAAAAGGTATACAGATGGCCAATTAACACATGAAAAGATGCTCAACATCTTGAGTCATGGGGCAATGCAAGTCAAAACCGTAAAGAGATATCACTTCACACCTGTCATTGATTGTTATGACTCTCATTATTCACTCATAAAAAGGAAAACAGTTTTGATATATGCAGCAACATGGATGAACCCTGAAAACAGAATGCTAAGTGAAATAAGCCAGATGCAAAAGGACAAATATTGTATGATTCCACTATGTGGAAAATCCAGAATAGGCAAAATCAGAAAGACAGAAGGTAGAGTAGAGGTTATCAGGGTTGGTGGGGGGGGGGAGGAGAAGGGGAACAGGAAATTATTGTTTAATGGGTATGAGGTCCCTGTTTGAGGTGATGAAAATATTTTGGAAATAGTGGTGATGGTTGCACAAAGCTGGGAATGTAATTAATGCACTTACACATGGTTAAAAGGGTTTATGTTATGTATATTTTACCACGATAAAAAAATGTAAAAGAAATTCTCTTGTTTTTTAAAAGAGTATAGATGTAAAAGTAGAAGAGCTAATACGGAAATGTTGGACGTGCAATTTAACTAATGAGAAGCTGTGCTGTGCTCAGTGATAAGCGTCCGGCGCAGGGGGAGGCGGGAGGTTGCCATGCTTTCCCCACCTGCTTTGTGCTTCATGCTCTCCCGTGGACTCCTTGGAAAAACCCTGAGAAAAGCTGTTCCCATGCTCATGTTCCAGTTGGGAAAGCAGACTGTTCAGTCTTGTCCCAAAGTTACCTATTTATACAAGCCCAGCTTTCAAATTTAAGTCTATCCTGCTCCAAATGGAGCACAGGTGGGGCGACTGTGGCCTCCCGGGGACCTCCTCATATGTCCTGCCACTTCCTGTTCCTTGAGAATCGTGAGTCTAATCTTTGCTCCTGACTTATATTTCGGAGAAGTCGCTTCACCGTAAGAGGATACATTTGAGCTGCTTTACTTAACTGGGGAAGGATAAATCCTGGGGAAGAACATTATCCAAGTCTAATTTCTCACCGGATTTGCTGGAACTCGGGACACTGTCCCTGAGTTGAGTTTGCTAGTTTGTGGGGTTCATTTTAGTGCACAGTGGCAGATTTAGTAAACTTTGAATGCAGTTCTTTTTCAATGTAGTAATTCATCCATCTTTGAAGTTCCGCGGACTTTGGTGAGAAAGAGAAGTTCCTGCGTTTCCTTCATATGACCAGTAGAGGTCGCTCTTTCACTACGAATATTTTTTAAGACGCTACAGCGAGTTCCAGACTATTGCTCGGGTCAAAAATTACCGTTCTTACTACCCTCGTTCTCTGTCTCCTTTTCCTTCTTTCTGTTCCTCCCTCCGCTTTTCCTTTTTTTTTTTTTTTCTTTAATTTCTCCCTTCTTTATTCCAGTCAGCGTAAGATATGACAACAGGGGAATGATGTTTTTGCTTAGCACGTTCTGGCAACATTCATTCACCGCTTGCCTGCTGAATACTACGATGCCCCGCTAATGACAAACTCCCCGAGTACATGGACCAAATGGGAAAGATAGTTAAACTTCCCCTTTACAGCTTTTACCAGATGGAAATGGACTTTCGTTTTTGTGTGTAGGTAAAGTATGGTCACCTAGCTGGGGTTCTGTGTTCCTTTTCCCAACTACTCATTTTCCGAGTCTTGCCTGTGCTGGCCCCAGAGACAACAGTGGGAGTTGTTCAGAAAAATCCATTGTCAAATCTGGGAAGCACTGAGATTTTGACATTTGATAGTTAAAACTCATTTTCTGCACGGAGACTATATAGCTTTCCAGTAGTTCTCTTATTAAGCCATTGACAGGAACTTGAGGTTTCATTATTTTCTTGATTGATCACTAATAAATTATTTCAGAAAAATATTTCTTTTTAGTGTTTTCAACCAGGTTTTCGTCTTCTCTGTTCCATATCTTCACCTGTGTTATTTGAGAGAGGTATCCACGGAAGGCTTTTAACTGGGAGAGTTAATCAAAATCAGATTTCACCAATTAGAAAAAAATTGATCAAATATTTTATTTTTTTTAAAGATTTTATTTATTTATTTGGAGCACAAGCAGAGGGAGTGGCAGGGAGAGGGAGAAGCAGGCTCTCCGCTGAGCAGGGAGCCCGATGCGGGACTTGATCCCAGGACCGTGACCTGAGCTGAAGGCAGACGCTTAACTGACTGAGCCACCCAGGTGCCCCTGATCAAATATTTTAAAAACAAAGAACTCTGTAGCCTGAGAGACATGGGAAACAGGTGTGTGTGCGATGAGGGGTGGGAAAGGTGTGTTGCAAACACAGATGTCTTCTCTATTTTAAATCACTTTGGTGTGGATAGAATTCTTTGAGTGTGGGGTGATTTAGAACCCCAAAGAAAGGGCGCCCGTCTGCCGAAGTGCCTCATCTCACAGCTTGGTTAGTGAGACGTTTGACAGAACTTGGTGTTTGTGTCTTGGGCTCCACAGTTTTTAAGGACCTGAAATGTCCCTGGCGGGTAGGGAGGGCCATAACCTGCCCTGTTCTCATTTGTATTACCCCTGCTTTTCCTTCTCAGGCAGGCTATTCAAACCGGCGGGAGGAAGGTGACATGATCTCCCCCACTGAACTGGTTTCAACTGAATGTTCTGTTGCTTGTGTGACCTTGAGCCAGTTTCTTACTCTGTCCAGGTGTTGGCTGTCCCGGTCACAAAATAAGATGTAGAATTATGTTTATCTGCTAGGTGTTTCAAATGCCATTTTAGGATTCTTCCTGCTTTTAGTCTTTGAGCCTCTGATTTAAGATTTTATTTTTAAGTAATCTCTGCACCCAACACGGGGCTCGAATTATACAAGCCTGAGATCAAGAGTCGTGTGCTCTCCAGACTGAGCCAGCTAGCTAGGCACCTTCCCCCCTCCGCCCTCGCCCAGTTCTGATTTATTATTCCAGTTGTATTGGTCAAGGTTCTCTAGAGAAACAGAACTAACAGGATATGTGTGTGTCTGTGTGTGTATGTATATGTGTTTACATATATATAAAATCTGAAGAGATTTATGGTAAGGAATTGACTCACGTGATGAAGGAGGCTGGGAAGTCCTATGAGCTGCTGGTCTATAGGTTGGAGATCCAGGGAAGTCGGTGGTGTAATTGAGTGTGAGTTGGGAGGCTTGAGAACTAGGAGTGCCTGGGTCCAATGTCAGGAGAAGGATGTCCAGCCCAAGCAGAGAGAGTGAATTTGCCCTTCCTTTGCCTCTGCGTTCAGTACAGACCCTCAGAGGATTGAATGATGCCTACCTATGTCGGGGAGGGCCAACTACTTTACTCGGTTCACCAATACACGTGGTAACCAATTCTAGAAACACCCTCAGACACATCCAGAAATAGTGTTTTACCAGCTGTATCTGGGTATCCCTTACCCACTCAAGTTGACACATAAAATTAACCGGCACACCAAACAACTCTCATATTACAGTAAAGGTAGAGATAATCAGTAATCACAATATTTGTATTTGTTTCTCTCTTGGTTCTGATAAACTCTCTGACACCACTCCGAGCCTTTATTTGGCCAGGAATAGGAAAAAGGGAAAGTGAATCAAGGAAATGAAGGACAAAGCCTTTGGAGCCGACCTTCCTGGGCTTCAGTCCCAACTCTGACGCTTACTAGCTAAGTGAACAAGCTTTGGAAATGCTTTTTGTCACCATTTTCTCCTCTCAAAAACTGGGATAAAAATAGTACCTGCCTCGTGGGATTGTTGAGAAGAGTAAATTATTTAAATGTGTATGTTTGTGTCTAATAAATGACAGCTCTCACTATATTAATTATTGTTCCCGCCAACTTTCAGTTATGTTTTCTAGGAGATCAGCTTCATTCCTTTCCTCCTTGTGACCCACCGACAAATGTGAAGGGCACTGATTTTTGTGAAAAACACTGTCCCGGGGGTGCCTGGGTGGCCGGTTGTTAAGTGGCTGCCTTCGGCTCAGGTCATAATCCCAGGGTCCTGGGATCGAGCCCCGCATCGGGCTCCCTGCTCGGCGGGAAGCCTGCTTCTCCCTCTCCCACTCCCCCGGCTTGTGTTCCTGCTCTCGCTACCTTTCTCTCTGTCAAATAAATAAATAAAATCTAAAAAAAAAAAAGAAAAAAAGAAAAACACTGTCCTGGGCCCAGGTTGCCCTCGTAGTATTTACCATCACACTGAAAGGTAAACCCAACATATCAGTAAAATCTAAGTGGTTAGTCTGACAGGTGGTTGTTGGAGGAAGGTGCTTCAGAGGTCACAGGTCACATTTTGGGGTCTCCCCTTGTGGTCTTTTTGCTGACACCCCTTCAGAGAGCAAGAACTGTCCTGTTGGTGTGAAGAAGCGCTGGGATAATCCAATACACCTGTATCATAGGCTGAAAACCACATGCCAAGATGGGGAAGGATCATTATAATATATGTATATAATATAATTATAAGAGATATAATATATTACATAATATATATTATAAATATACATACGATAAAGGATTATTATCTGTGATTTACAAATCAGTAAGAAGAAAAACTCAAAACAGAAAGAGGACAAAATTTCCAACAGGTAATTCACAAAGGATGAAAGTTAAATGTGTAGCAAACATGAAACCTCACTAGGAATCAGAGTTTAAAGTTAATACCGCAGAGAGATCATGTTTTGCACCATCAATGGAGCAAAAAAAGAAGACAGATACCAGGCGTTGATAAGGGTCTGGAGAAATGGGAATTATCAGTCGTGACTGGGAGGATTGTGTCAATACGGTAACCTCAGAGAGAACTTCGTCACCACTTAGTGAAGCTAAAGATCCTCATGCGCTTGACCCAATAATTCCACTTCTAGGCAGGAATGATATTTGATATAGTTAACATCCCGTGGGGCAAGCCACCCACCAATCAGAACCCACACCTTCTCCAGTTAGAGTGGAGGCTTCTCATACCAAGCCGGTGCATGTGTGTTGCTGAAAACATGCTGAATATCAGCCCGGCTTCTAGCAAGGTTCCTAGAAATGTCACACATTGGATAGGCCGGAGAAGTGTATAAGGATGTTTATTGCAACGTTGTAAAAAAAAAAAAAAAAGGAAATGACAAAGCAATCTAACTCTTCAGAAAAAAATGGAAAAATACATTTTGGTTTATTATCCAATAGGATAATATACGGCAGTGAAAAGGGATGAAATTGAACCACATGTACCAAGTGGATAAGTCTTAGCAATCTAAAGTTCAGGGAAACAGCAATGGCAAAGGATATGTACTATAAGATGCCACTTACGTGTAATCTCTATACCCAATGTGGGGCTCGAACCCATGACCCGAAGATCAAGCGTCACATGCTCTCCTGACTGAGCCCTCCGGGTACCCCTGGAAGATGCCATTTAAATAAAATTTGAAAACAAAGCAATACTACAGCTACATGTAATAATGGTGGGAAGCATCATGGGAATGACCATCCCCATTCAGTATATTGATTATTTCTGAGGAAGGGAAGAAGGGGGGGTTCAACTTGACTCCTTGTTTCTTATCAAAGATGGGCAGCAAGGGTGGGAGGCCTTTAGGGTTTGATTGACCTGGTGATGGGTCCCAGATGTTCAGTGTGTCACTCTTTCTATTTCTATACGATGGAAATATTTTACAATGCAAATTAAAAATCAACATGGGATTATGAGCTGAGGGTCAGTTTTCATTGGTTTGTAGACATTTGGCTGCTGCATTGCTGACTTCTTCCTTGCTGCTAACCCCGTTCCCAGTGCCCTTCAGGAAAGAGTCTTCTCCTTCTGCCCTCACTTCCAGGGCCTCTCAGGGCTGAGCCCCTTTCCCTTTGCTGGGTTCACCTGGAGGGTGAGGCTGGAATGCCATTCTGTGGCTCTTCTATCTCCCAGTCTGTCTCTCTGTCTCTCCCGTCCCACGCAGAGACACCAGGTATCAGACGGCCCTGTGCCTGAACTTGAGACATCATTGCAGATGGTTCCAAAATGTTGGTTATCCCGGCATTCTTCGTTAAGCTGGAGTCTCAGCCTCTCCTCCTCAGCCAGCCTTCGCAAAGCTGCCGTGAAAGCAAATGATGCGTTTCCTGAGCAGCTCACCTGGGGGGCTCTGCGACGCCCGTGGGCTGACCTCCGACTGACGGACGTCGCCCAGGTAAGATTTAGGACTCCCCTTTAGAGCCTGAGGCTCTGGAGGTCGGGACTGAACAAAGGGGCTTCAGGTGAAAAAGGCAATTACATCTGACAAGGCACATTCAGCAGCTCTAAGATGTTGCTTTAGCACACTAATTTCTTCCAGAGATAACCCTTTTCACCCCACTTCTAGTGTATCACTTAATCTGTTCTGTCCTTTCCTTGGAGTCTGGTTAGACTTAGCGGTGCTCCCGACCAAACAGCCAAGACTGACCGGAGTCCGTTTCTTGAATTATTATAATTTAGGGATGGTAGCTTCTGGGTGGTTGGGTACAACTCAGTCGCAGAATTTCTGACTGGAGGCGGCAAATCTGAAGAACTGGTTATTTGTATTTGGAAATTCTCTGGACCCCTTCCCCAGCTCCTGGGGCAAGGGGAGGGAGCTGCATGTGTGTTTGGGGCAACGTGGTCTGGCAGGCCAAACTTGGGCTCTGCAGTTAGTAAGACCTGCTTTTGAAGCTGGTTATGTGACCTTGGGTAATTTATTTTACCTCCCAGAACTTTGATTTACTTCCTCAGTGACAAAGTGAGGGAAGTGATGTTGGCCATTAAGGAGTTGGGGCAGCATTAAATAAAATGACGGGGAAGGCAACTCGTGCAGTTCTGGGCACCCGGCTCATTCTCTCCTTTGCTCCATATGCACAAACACCCCCAAATTCTCTGGGTCCTGCAGCTTTTTTTTTTTTTTTAGAGAGGGGAGGGGCAGAAAGAGAGGGAGAGAGAATCTTAAACTGAGCGGGGAGCAGCCTCACAACCCTGAGATCGTGACCCGAGCTGAAATCAAGAGCTGGACGCTCCACCGACTGAGCTTTTAATTCCCTCAGTCACATCCAAATCTGCTCTTAGGAAGGTTTTAATCTGAGGGTGGGTGGGCAGAGGTAAGGGAGGAGTGAAGCAGGAGGCCGCTGGGGAACCAGTGTGGGAGGTGGGTTTGGAAAGAAGGTTGTCAGGCTTTTTCACCATAAGAATGAATTCCTGCTTAGTGTTTCTCTTCCCAGTTTTTTTTTTTTTTTTTTTTTTTTTTTTAAGTTAATCTTGAGTTACGAAATCCAAGGCTCTCTTGCTGCAGTTTCTGGTGTGGTGAGATTTGGGGTGGGAGGAGGTCCTGGGGGCGGAGGTGTTTCCCAGCTCCGGATTCATACCCTAGACTTGCTTCCCTCCTCACCTACACCTGTAGTCAACCACATCCTAAAAGAAGAGCCTACCCAGGCCTTTTGTTAGCCACCCAGGCTGGGGTGGGGGACAGCTCAGGGGATGCAAAGCTTCATTAGTCTTGGATGGAGGCAAAAGAAGCAATTTGCAGATTTGCCAGAGTGTTGCAGTGGTGTGGGTCCTGGACTTCCCTAAGCCTCAGTTTACTCATTTGTAACAATGTATCATTCTGTTCCTGCCTACCATTGGGGGTATTACATGTAAGCCTAAATGGGAAAGCACTTTATAAACCATAAAGTGCCCTACGAATCTCCAATCATTAATGTCCTTGCCAGCAGTCTGGACAGATGCTGCCTTCAGGTAAGAGGAATGTGAATTGGCCATTTTTCCCAGCAGGACACGAAGCAAACTCCTTACCCAGTTAACCTGTGTTCGGTACATTCTGCTCCTGTTTTTTTCCCCGTATCAACAAAGCTATTATTTTTTCCCCAGTTTTATTGAGAAATGATTGACATATGGGTGGCTCAGTCGTTGAGCGTCTGCCTTAGGCTCAGGTCATGATCCCAGTGTCCTGGGATCGAGCCCTGCATCGGGCTCCCCGCTCCGCGGGAAGCCTGCTTCCCCCTCTCCTGCTCCCCCTGCTTGTGTTCCCTCTCTCGCTGTGTCTCTGTCAAATAAATAAAATCTTAAAAAACAACAACAAAAAACGCCATTTAGGTTTAAGGCACACAGCACGATGGTTTGAGTTACATATTTTATAAAGTGATTACCACAATAGGTTTGGCTCACATCCATCTTGTTATATAAATACAATACAATAAAAAGAAAAGAAAGAAGAGTGAAGGAAAAAAAATTCTCCTTGTGATGAGAACTCTTAGGATTTACTCTAACACCTTTCCTTTTTTTTTTTTTTAAGATTTTATTTATTTATTTGACAGAGAGTGAGCACAAGTAAGGGGGAGCGGCCGACAGAGGGAGAGGAAGAAGCGGGCTCGCGGGGCCTCGATCCCAGGACCCTGCGACCATGACCCAAGCCAAAGGCAGACGCTTGAACGACTGAGCGCCCCCTGCGTCCCTCTTACCACCTCTCCTGTACCTCAGGCAGCGGTGTAAACTGTAGTCCTCCTGGTGTTCATTGCACCCCTAGTACTTATCTATCTTATAACTGCAAGTTTGTATCTTTTGACCACATTCCTCCAACGCTCCCTCCTCCCACCCCTGCTTCTGGTAACAAGTCTGATCTCTTTTTTCTATGAGGGTTTGTTTTTTTTAAAGGTTCCCCATATAAATGAGATCGTACAGTATTTGTCTTTCTCTGTCTCACTTATTGCACTTAGCATAATGCCTTCAAAATCTATCCATTATCACAAATGGTAGGATTTCCTTGCTTTTTATGAAGGAGTGATATTCCATTGTGTATATGTACCTCAACTTCTTTATCCATTTATCTGTCATTGGCCACCTAGGTTGTTTCCATGTCTTGGCTATTATAAATAATGCCGTTTGAACAAGGAGGTACAGGTATTTTTTTCAAGTTAGTGTTTTTTTGTGAACTATTACCAGAAGTGCAATTGCTGGATCATATGGTAATTCTATTTTTGATTTTGTGAGGATGCTCTGTACTGTTTTCTATAGTACCAATTTACAGTCCGATCACTGGTGCGTGAGAATTCCCTTTCTCTACATCCTGGCCAACATTTGTTCTCTCTTGTCTTTTTGATGATGGCCCTTCTAACAGGTGTGAGATAATATCTCACTGTGGTTTTGATTTGCATTTCCCTAATGACTAGTGATGCTGAGCATCTTTTCACATACCTATTAGCCTTTTATTTATCTTCTTTGGAGAAATGTTATTCAGGTACTTTGTCCATTTTTTAATTGGGCTGTTTTTTTTTCTTTGCTTTTGAGTTGTATGAGTTCTTTATATGCTTTGCATATTAACTCTTTATCAGATAGTTGGTTTGCCAATAGTTTTTTCCCATTCCGTAGGTTGTGTTTTCACTTTGTTGATGGTTTCTTTTGGTTTTTAGTTTGATGGAGCCACACTTGTTTATTTTTTTATTTTGTTCTTGTGCTTTAGGTGTCATATCAAAAAAAATCATCACCAAGACCCATGTCAAGGAGCATTGTTCCTATGTTTTTTTCTAGGAGTTTCGTGGTTTCAGGTCTTACATTTAAGACTTTAATCTATTCCAGGTTAATTTTTGTGAGTGATGTACAATAGGGATCCAGGTTCATTCTTTTATATGTAGATATCCAGTTATTCTAGCACCATTTGTTGAAGAGACTGTCTTTTCTTCATTGAGTATTTTTGGTCCCTTGTCAAAAATTAGTTAATTGTGTATGCATGGGTTTATTTCTGGGCTTTTGAATCTGTTCCACTGGTCTATTTGTCTGTTTTTATGCCAGTACCATACACTTTTTAAAAAGATTTATTTATTTAATATATATATATATATATATATATATATATATATATGGAGAGCACCAGCAGAGGGAGGGGCAGAGGGAAAGGGAGAGAAGCAGACTCCCTGCTGAGAATGGAACCTGACACAGGGTCCAATTTCACGACCCTGAGATCATGACCTGAGCTGAAATCAAGAGTCAGACACTCAACAAACTGAGCCACCCATATAGCATTATAGTATAATTTGAAATCAGGAAGTATAATACCTCTTGCTCTCTTTCCTAGGATTTCTTTGGCTCTTCAGGGTCTTTCGTAGTTTCATGTAAATTTTAGGAGTATTTTTTCTTTTATTAGAAAAAAGGCCTTTGGAATCTTGATAGGTATTGCATTGAATCTATAGATGGCTGTTAGTAGTATTGGCATTTTAGCAATATTATTTCTTCCAATCCATGAACATGGGATACGTTTCCATTTATTTGTGTCATCTTTGGTTTCTTTCATCGATGTGTTGTAGTTTTCAGCATTGAGGCAAAGCTTTCAGCTTTTCACCATTGAGTATGAAGTTAGCTGTGGACTTATCATATATGGCCTTTATTATAAATGTTCCTTCTATCCCTAATTTGTTAAGAGTTTTTATCATGAACAGATGTTGAATTTTGTCAAATGCTTTTTCTGTGTCCATGATCATAGGATTCATTTCTTTCCTTCTATTAATGTGATGTATCACATTGATTGATTTGTATATGTTGAACCATCCTTGCACCCCAGGGATAACCCCACTTGGTCATGGTGAATGATCTTGTTAATGTCGTGTTGCATTCAGTTTCCTCATATTCTGCTGAGAATTTTTTCATCTATGTTCATCAAGGATATTGGCCCGTAGTTTTATTTTCTTGTGGTACATTTTTCTGGTCTTGGCATCAGAATAATGCTGGCCTTGTAAAAAGTTTGAGAGCGTTCCCTCCTCTTCAGTTTTTTGGAAGAAACTGAGAAGGATTGATGTTAATTCTTCTTTGCTTGGTAAAATTCACCAGTGAAGCCATTTGGTCCTGGGTTTTTCTTTGTGGTGAAGTTTTTGATCACTGATTCAATCTCCTTACTAGTAACTGGTCTATTCAGATTTTCTATTTTTTCCCAATTCAGTCTCAGTAAGGTTCTAAGACTTTTTCTGTTTCTAAGTTGTCCAGTTTGTTGGAATATAATTGTTCAGAGTAGCCTCTTATGATCATTCGAATATCTGTGGTATTAGTTGTAATGTCTCCTTTTTATTAATAATTTTATTGATTTGGGTCCTTTGACTTTTTTTCTTGGTTAACCTAGCTAAGGGTTTGCCAATTTTATTTATCTTTTCAAAGAACCAATTCTTTGTTTGGTTAATCTTTTCTATTGTTTTTCTATTCTCTATTTCATTTATTTCTGCTCTAATCTTTATTATTTCCTTTCTTCTGCTAACTTTGGCCTCAGTTTGTTCTTTTTCTTGTTACATAAGGTTGTTTATTTGGGATCTTTCTTGCTTCTTAGTGAGGCATTTATTGCTATGAACTTCCTTCTTAGAACTGCTTTTGCTGCATCCCATAAGTTCTGCTATGTGTGTTTTCATTTTCATTGTCTCAAGAGACTTCTTAATTGTCCCTTTAATTTTTAATTTGGTCCACTGGTTGCTCAGGAGAGTGTTGCTTAATTTTCACGTGTTTGTGAATTTCCCAGTTTTTCTCTTGTTGCTGACTTCTAGTTTCATGCCATCACGGTCAGAGAAGAGTCTTGGAATGATTGCAGTCTTCTTGAGCTTGCTAAGACTTGTTTTGTGGCTTCATATATGGTCTATCCTAGAAAATATTCCATGTGTACCTCAGACGAATGTGTATTCTGCTGTTGTTGGATAGAATGTTCTGTATATGTTTGTTAGGTCCATTTGGTCTATAGTGTTGTTCAAATTCTCTGTGTCCTTATTGATTCTCTGTCTGGGTGATCTATCCATTGTTGAAAGTGGGGTATTAAAGTCCCTAACTATTGTTGTATTACTGTTTATTTTTCCTTTTAGCTCTGTTAGTTTTCACTTTATATATTTAGGTGCTCTGATGAACAAAGCTATTATTTTGTACAGCATTTCCCCGAAGGCTGGAAGAATGGTTTAGAGATACTGGTAGGAGGCAAGATTTAATCACCAACTCTGAGCTGAAAAGATGTGAGAACTCAGTGCTTTAGGAGTCAGAACAGAGACGAAGTCATAGAAAACTGTACCAAGTGAAATGAATGTATTTTTTGATTTGTTCTTTCATTTTTCTCTTGGTCTAATTTTAAAACCACAAAATGATAGGAATTATTATGAATATTGGTGTTCAGCTTATTCTCACAGAAAATCTCAGTTATCATTTATGTTCTTGGGGTCTGTGGTGTTTTGAGTCCAGAATTTGTCAGTTGTAAGTGAAAGAAAGTTAACTCAAAGTAATTAAAAAAAAAAAAAGACATCTTTAGGTCACTTAACTGAAAAGCTCAGGCGTAGATTAGCTGGATTCAGGGGCTCCAAGGATGTTTCAGGACTTGACACTTGACATCGTTCCCGTTACCCTCAGTTCTGCTCTTTTCTTCACTGCTTTGTCTCAGCATGCTGTCCCTCTGTGGTCTCAAGATGGTTTTCAGATGACTTTTGCCTATCTAGGGGCGCCTGGCTGGCTCAGTTGGTAGAGCACGTGACTGTTGATCTTGGGGTTGTTAGTTCAAGCTCCACACTGGGTGTAGAGATTACTTAAAAAAATAAAGTCTTTATAAAGAGAAAAAGAAGCCCCGTCTAGTCACTGATGGTATTGAAAGACTGGCAGTTGCTTCAGATACCACCTTGGACCATTCCTTATAACCCTGTCTCACAAATAGACTGACTGAGAATGAGAAACCATATGTGATAACTCTTTAGAGTCTCCAGGGAAACTTAGGTTCCTGTAAAAGTGCAAAGCTCAGGGCACCTGGGTGGCTTAGTCGGTTGGGCATCTGACTCTTGGTTTCAGCTCAGGTCCAGGTCTCAGGGTTGTGGGATCAAGCCCCACGTCAGGCTCTGTGCTCAGTGGGGAATCTGCTTGTCTCTCTCCCTCTGCATTCATGCTCTCTCTCTCTCTCTAGTATATTAGATAAATATATAAATTAAAAAAAATCTTAAAAAAAGTGCAAAGCTCATAAACCTACTATTCCTATAAACATTTGCATGTTAAATTACATGTTTAATTTATGATAAATTTTATTTTCTCCCATCCCAGGCTGGTTACCATTTCTGAGAGTTGCTAATGTCACTGATGAAAAGATAATCCACCAGCTCACGTGTTTACACTGGGTGGGGGAGGGGGCGTCGTGCCACGTTGCTGAGGAGTAGGTCACCTGCATTTTATTTTGATTCAGCCGCTTGGGCTGGGCTCAACTGCATTCCGGTTATGGCTGTGATTACTGTTCCTGCTTCTCCCAGCACCCTGTGGTCTGTAGTAATTAGCAGGAACACATGGAAAGTTCTAGGAGCTCCTTGAAAACCGAAATGCCAAGGATATTACTCTGTGACTAGAAAGAAGGGGTGGAAAATAACCCTGATCCCTCATGTTCCTGCCATCTTTGGTAATTGGCCCCTTAGACACAGAGAACTGAAAGTTTCACACTCGTCTGAATCATTGGGGTGAGTGAAGTCCCACGGCGAGGGCTTTGCCGAGTTGTGTGCGCGCGCAGTCTGCTCAGAACAGTAAAGGAGGGACCAGGTTCTTTGGCTCAGTTGCACTGGTCCATTGGTGATACGCTCTCAGAAGAACCCATCCCAGAAGATCCCAGACTCCTCCTGTCATCTTGTTCTCCACATGCAAGTTATCAAGTTATATTGTCCAGTTTCAAACCAGTGCTACCGCTTCTTGCACGTGGAAGACTGAAGTCTGACACTTTTCCCTTCTCTTGGTCTCTGCCTCTCTTCTTCACACCACATAGGATTATCTTCTAAAAACATGTACGAATGTCATTCCTCAGTGGATAATCCTTCCCTGCTGGCTTCAGTGCCACCGAATAATGGCCCCATGCTACAGCCTGGCTCTGAAGACCTTCCTGGGTTTGGGAGTTCCTGACTTCTTAAAAATACCCTTTTCTTTTCTCCTTAATGAACTCTCTACTCTTCCACATGTTCAGGCTCTTTGAATGACCTTTCCCAAACTGTGTGTCAGCTTCCTTAGTTGTGTAAAAGAGTAATAATACTTCTCTCTCCCAGACAGAAGATCTTCTGGGATGGGTTCTTCCGGGAGCATATCACCAACAGACCAGTGCAACTGAGCAGAAGAACCTGGTCCCTCCTTTACTCTTCTGAGAAGACTGCGTGCACACACAACTCTTTCATTTAAGCAGGAGATTAAATGAAACATTTCAGGGAAAGAGTCTGAAGCATTTATGTGATCCCAAAATGGTGGTTGTTGTTATTATAATCTTTCCTTCATGGCTTAGCCTGAGAGCTGTTTCCTTTCCGATGTCCTTGTCCTTGGCCTAGGGGAGTTTTTTCTTCCCCTGATATCCCAAAGCACTCAGTCTCCTTATCATAATTTGGTATTATGTAAAAATTATTATGTCCTCAGAGTTTGTATCAAGTCCAACTTTATGTGTCCTTCTGATTTGCTAATCTTCATATTCCCCAGTATTATACCTTTTCTTTCTCGGTGGCAAGGGTTCTCTGGACACCTGCCAATCAGCCTTATGGCCTCAGGCTTACCTGTGGCCAAGAAGGGACAAGGTGGAGGCACAGCCTAATTTCCCTGGGGATGAGTTGTCTTAGTTTACTGAAGCCCTGAATGCAGTCACCAAAGAGTGAGGCCAGGAAGGTTTAAGGCCCCAAGCCCCCACCAGGGTCTTTCCTGCAAAGGTGGCCCTAGAGACAAGAGACCCTTCCCTTCCCTTCCCTTCCCTTCCCTTCCCTTCCCTTCCCTTCCCTTCTTCCCTTCCCTTCCGTTGGGTTTGGTCAGTTGGATTTGGATTTGGAGCTGGCCAAGACTCAATGGGACTCTGGCCTTTCTACTGCTTCAGAATTGAGTTAAAGGGCCATACCTAAGGTGTGAGCTCTGACTTCCCAGTGGCTTCCTGGGGGTGCCAGGTAATACAACTTGGGTGAACTTGGACCAGTGGGAACCAGGAGATAGGAATGAGCCCACAGATAAATTTCTCTCCTTTCTTCCCCTATATGGTTCTCAGGCTCTGGTTTGTTTTCAGTTTCATTTGGAAATGGTCCACGCAACTGGGCAGAATGTACTTTATGCTGAAGGTGTGAGCAACAGGTATGAGTCCACCTTTGATTTGCTGTTTTCTACTCTACTATCCTTTCCCCCCTCACTCAGGCTTTCAATACATTGCACTGCCGAAGAAAACAGTATGAAAGCTTCACCTACATTTCTGTTTCCTAGGGAAAACTGCCAAGAAAATCTTAATCTACATTGCTGTCTCCTGTCTGGACTCTCCTCTCCTCTGCTCTCCCCTCTCTATGTTGTTCCAAGCAAGATTATAGAGAGTAGAATTTCTGTGGAGGATTCCCAACATTTCTTCATCATGAAGGCTAATGCCTTATGAAATCGTGGGGCAGTAACTTTCTGAGTGGGATTCAGGAAGCTAAGCTTTATAAAATAAATGTGGATGCACTCCAATTTTAAGTAATCCCTTGAATGAAAATTCTTATTTACTTAAAAGATTAATTGAAAGGGTGATTATTTTCTTTACAAAAGAGTTTCACATAAGCGTCTATCACATATAAATAATGATTTGATTAATATATTTTCAATTGTTAATGAACTTCACAGTTGTAACCCAAGTGTAAGAGACCATGAGGAGGCTGGCTATTGCTTAGGACTTCAATACTTCAAAAATACTTCAAAAACCCTCCACCTCAGCACTGCAGTGTTTGCTTCATAAATGCCTGACACGGCTACATAGCCGTGTGTGTGTGTGTGTGTGTGTGTGTGTGTGCGCGCGCGCGCATATGCGCACACCCTGGGGGGTGGGTAGTGGATAGAATAATGACCTCCCCAAATGCCCATGTCCTAGTCCCTGAAACCTGCAGATATGTTACCCTTACATGGCAAAAGGGATTTTGTGATTAAGTTGAGGATCTTGTGATGGGAAGATTCTCTTGGATCACTCAGGTGGTTCCTAATGTCATCACAACTGTCCTTGTAAGGGGGAAGCAGGACTGTCAGAGTCACGGAAATGTGAAGATGCTGCCCGGCTGGTTTTGAAGACAGAGGAAGGGGCCACAAGCCAACAAATGTAAGACACTTTTAGGAACTAGGAAAGGCAAGGAAATGGATTCTCCCGCTGAGCCTCCAGAGTGAACATAGCCCTCCTGACGCCATGATTTTAGCTCGGTAAGATTTTTGACCAACAGAAGTATAAGATAATAAATTTTAAGCCACTAAGTTAGTGGTAATTTGTTACAACAGCCATAGGAAACTAATATAGGGGATAGAATATTAATTTTTGAGTAACTCCTAGCTAATCATTTAAATAATTTTTAAGCTTATCCTTGGTGTTAGGCACACTGGTCAATAACATAGGCAGGCCCCTTTCTTCTTAGAGCTTCCAGTCTAGTATGGCAACTATGCTATGGCATCCGCTATGTTCATAACTTTATCAAAGTGAATGTTGTATTTGTTGGTCAGGATATTTCTCTTTCTCCATGTGATTTTCTTTTCCATTAAGAAGTCATTTCTAATTTAAACCATCAAACATTTCACATTTACTACATAGAAGGCATGGTGGTTGGATACTAGGAAGATAAAATTTCTTTTCAAGAAATTTCCAATCCATTTGTAAAATTGGAAAAAGTCCAAATTATACAACTAACTGTACAAGGCAATATATGGTGTTTGGTAGAAGATATTTGGTCTGGAAGCAGAATTGAGGACTCCTTGATTCTCCCTCCAGTTGGCAGCTCTGTACCAGAGAGCTACCATATTGTACTTGGCCTTGCAGTAGAGGAACGCCTATTGCCTTTGGACCTAGTTTCTTTCTTTCTTTCTTTTTTAAATAAAGATTAAGTTTCTTTTTTTTTTTAAGATTTTATTTATTTTTTGACAAAGAGAGACACAGCTAGAGAGGGAACACAAGCAGGGGAAGTGGGGGAGGGAGAAGCAGGCTTCCCGCTGAGCAGGGAGCTCGATGCGGGGCTCGATCCCAGGACCCTGGGATCACGACCTGAGCTGAAGACAGACACCTAACGACTGAGCCACCCAGGCGACCCCACAGACCTAGTTTCTTTGGAGATCCCAACCCTGCTTACTAATCTAAACTATACCCAGAAATCCCCATGTCCCTTTCAATGTAAACTTACTCTAGAGGCAGGTCAAGTTTGTACCAATTGCTAATATTGTCCTGATAATTTTTTACCACACACAAGGGAAGGAAATTCTTTTAAAAGCAAACCATTCACCTCATTTTTATTCCTCCATCTAAATAGGTCCCTCCTGTGCTCTATCAGCAGCGTGACCCAGTTGTGTGTCACTGCTTTATTGTATCTTTGGACCTTGCCAGGATCTAAATGGGAGGAGAAGGGCCTTAGGCTCTCCCAGAAGTCAGAGTATGTATGGCTAGCTATGCTGAGTGCCTCAAGAGACTCCTGGAATTTCTGGGCATGAATGGACCCCAGGGGAAGAATGCATCAGGAGGTCAGTGGGTCATAGACTCTTTCATGGAGAAAGGGAACCATCTGTGCCTCAAAGGACAGGGATGATTTAATAGAGCTGAGAGTGGGGAGTGTCGTCCAGCCAGGAGCCTGGAGTGAACAAAGCAGAAGAGTGGGACTCTAGTGTTCGGGGTCCAGATGTTCCATTATTTTGACCTGATTTTGTAAATGCAATTTTAGTCGTCTGATTTGAGTCTTTCTCAAAATATAGCTGGTATTTATAGGATAGTGCTGCAGCTGAGGTTCTTAGATGGAGTAAAGTGATTACGCTGAGAAATCGGGGAAGCTTAGGACATGGATTTGTTCTTAATCCTTTTTAATTGGACGCCCCTGAGGAAACAGCAGTCTCTGGCCCTATATTCACCTGCAGATTAAATGAAACAGAAATTACTTGATAATTTCTCTTGTCCTGGGTTAAAAAGCCTGTTTCAGAGAGGAACGTAACAAACAGTCAGCAAAATGGTGAGGATTGTTGTAGTTTCCTACAACTGCACTATTGGTGTGCAAAGAACAGGCATCAGCGAGAGATAATGCAGATGAGCTTCAATCCCATGAATTTACTCTCTGAGTAGTCTGCAGTAAAACCTGCTCCTCATGGTGAAAAGTGTAGATGATATCTTTTTTTTAAGTAGATTTTTCTTTTTAAAATTTTAAATTAAACTCCAATAAATCTGAGTGTGGAAGTAACCAACCATAAATTGTCATGGTCTTAGGTACAATATTCAACAACTGGTTAATTAAGAATCTCTCAGATTCTCTAAGTGTGAGATTCCATAAATTATGGAAATATTCTAGGGCAGAGGGTCCTGGATGACACAGTTTAGATAACATTAATTGTGATAGATTGTTCTAGAAGCCTATTCTGGAACAATCTATCATAAATATATTACTTTGACTTTATTTTACTTAGCATATGTGTGATCTCATCATTGGAGTCTCACTCCCCTGTGTCTGCAGCATTTTCTAGTTTTCTTGGGTTTCCCACTGAATTAAATTGTTTTTTAAAGATTTTATTTATTTATTTGACAGAGAGAGACACAGCAAGAGAGGGAACACAAGCAGGGGAAGTAGGAGAGGGAGAAGCAGGCTTCCCACGGAGCAGGGAGCACAAAGCAGGGCTCCACCCCAGGACCCTGGGATCATGACCCTAGCCAAAGGCAGACGCTTAACCCAGGTGCCCCTGAATTAAAATTTCTTTCAGTAGATGATACAATTTGAGCTATTATCAGTCATGACTATTTTAGATGGGATTAGTTGCTTATAGTGAATTGATCATGCAAATGTGTTACAATATGCCAAGGGCAACTTGATGTATCATTTCAGGTATTTGGGTTGATGGCAACAGAAACTGATTCTAGTCAGTAAAGGGGGAAGAAATAAAGAAATATATGGAACTGAAAGAATAGATGAATAAGTGAAATAAGAAGCACAAGAACCTGGGCAGAGCTGGAGAAATAATGATCAGAGTCTGTGTGACGTCTTTGGGATGTCAATTATTTTCTCCTTTTCAATCTCTGCACAAAATCTGAATCTTGGTTGGGTGTGGGGAGCATCCGGCCTTGGTTTATCTCCCCTTGGTTAGGAGACGGGAGGGCATATTGTTATTGTTCTTGTTTTTTTAAAGGTTTTTATTTATTGGGGTGGGGGGAGCAGAGGGAGCGGGGGGGAGAGAGAGAGAGAGAGAGAGAGAGAGAGAGAAAGAATCTCAAGTAGACTCTGTGCTGAGCCCAGAGCCCAACACAGGGCTCCATCCCACAACCCTGAGATCATGACCTGAGCTAAAAGCAAGAGTCAGATGCTTAAACGATTGAGCCACCCAGGCGCCCCAGGGGAGGGTATCCTGAATGACAGACAGCTCTATCAAAAGCATAAACCAGGAGGAGGGTGGTCCTAGGCAGGAAAGGCAAGGGGTTGTCTTCAAAATCAAGTGAGTTGGGTTTTGAGTCCTGAACAACAATAGACATCATCTCCAGAGAGCTAGAAAGTTCTCTAATGTTTTCAAAATGGGAGGACAGTTTTTTCTGTTCACTTTCATTATAAACTTCAGAGTTTCCAAACAAGTTTGTCAAGGCTTAAACACAAAGGTGCTTGTAAAATAGGTAGTAAACACTAGAGCAGAGGGACAACTGGTAGAGGCTGCAATAACTCTGAAGTCTCCCTTTTGAGATTCATGACTTTATTTTCATTCTGAAGCATAAAAAGATAAGTAATATTTTATAAAATAGTTCCATGTTTCTAAAGGAAATTTCCATAATATTGTAGATAGCATCAATGTAATATGTTGGAAAAAGCCAGGACCCTGAGCTGGTGGGGTTTATAAACTTGAGTTTTGTTTTTGGCAATTCTTTTTGTTGTTGTTGTTGTTGTTGTAATAGAGAACTAGCAATATCTATCTCATAGGGTAGTTGAAAGGTATGTGAGACTCTTGGTATATATTAAACCCTTAATAAATGTTAGTTTCCTTCTTCCCACTGTGTGTTTGTGTATACATTTTGCTTTTTACATGAATCATGTTCTAATGTAGCTTACCTTTCCCTGTAATGAGCTGAAAACCAATTCTCCTTCCTTCAATTTTATTTTTCTGCTTTGGAGCTGATGTTGGTAACTAGAGTAAATAGCAGATAGGTGTGTCTCTATTCTGAGGTCTATTTTACAAAAATATATTCATCTTTCCCTTAATTGCAGATGGGGCAATTTATATACCTGGTTGTCTTAAGCATCTCATACAGCAATAGTTGGCTATAGTTTAAAGGCAAAATGAAATCCTCTGTGGATCTGAATCATAGCTTGAAGCAAAATCATCTAGTTATGAGTGCATGGTTGAGCAAAGAAAAAGGAATATCTTACAACACCTAAATTGCAATGGATGCTACTAGTATGTCATTCATTGCCATTTAAGTATTCTAAAATATTTCTTTTTCTCTGCTCAACCGATTCCTCATATTGAAATGCTTTAATGGGGGTGAGTCTTCCTAATTTTTAAATGAGGCTGAAAGTAGGAACTGGCATAGGAATAAATAAGAATCTGTTTTATAGAGGCCTCTGGAGGGAGGAGAAGATGGATCTCAGAACATGTAGAAGAAGGAACAAATCATCTTGGAAAATACACAGGATTCCCGCCCTTATCCAAAGTTTTGCTTTCTGTGGTTTCAGTTACCTTCAAGTAACTGAGGAAAGATGACCCTTTTTCTGACCGATTGTCAGAAGGTCAATAGTGGCTTCCTGCCATGTGACAGTGCCTACGTCGCTCCCCTCACTTCATCTCTGGACATTTTATCATCTCACATCATTACAAGAAGAAGGGTGAGGACAGTACAATGAAATGTTTTGAGAGGGAGAGAGAGAGAGAGACCACATTCATACAACTTTTGTTCCAGTATATTGTTATAATTGTTCTATTTGATTATTATTCTCGTTCATCTCTCACTGTGCCTCATTTACAAATTTATCTTTGCCGAGGGTATGTGTGGATAGAGAAAAACATAGTATATACATGGTTCGGTACTATCTAGGAGTTCGGACACCCACGATGGGGCTGGGGACGTATTTCTCACAGATAAGGGGGGGTCTTACTCTAGTAGACAAAAATCCACCACTCCCACCCCAGAACATGGAGAATGGGCTTCAGTGTCAACCAGAATAGAATTAGAATTCCAGCCCTGCCCCTGCCTAGGAGCCGACTGACTTTAGAATCATTTCTCAGTCTCTCTGATTGTCAATGTCTTCATCACTGTCCCCACGTAAAATGAGCCTAAATCATGACTCCGTTAGCAAGGTTACTGTGAGGGTAAAATGATAATGCAAAGCACTTTGGAGTGATTGGAACACACAAAATATTCCATAGATGATACCATGCTACTCATTTAACACATTAAATAAAAAACATGTTCTAAACTATATATTTAAAATATGCATTCATCAGGAATATACTTGAAAATTATGCTTTTATTTATGGTTGATAATCTTATTAATTCTCACATCCTAAGACTGAATTGTGATGCCATATAGCGTAAAAGAAAACACGGATTCTGGGGTCACATGGATTTTAGCCTCTTCTGCTGGGAAGCTGAGATGTTTGGACAAGTCACTATAGCTTGCTGAATCTCAGTGTCTTTATCCACACAATGGGAATAATACATTTTACCTCTTGGAGTTTTGGGAGCCTTATAAAACAACCAGTGAAAATTACCTGGCATGTATTAAGCCGCAAACACTAGTTCTATTCCCCTGTGGTATTATTCTGAGACTATCATAATCCTGTTACATCTCATAGTTGCTTCAGAATATGGGCAGAACAGAGAATCTTAGAATCTCACAAGTGGTATATATTATAATGGGATCATAGAATATAAAATTTGAAAGCAAACCTGGTGCGAATGAAGTTTCAATATTGGTCACTGATGTGCCAGTGCCTTCTGAAGCCTCCTTGGTGATTAAGTTGCTGGTTAATTTCTGTAGTAACTAGTCCCTCACTGCCTTAGAATGGAGAGGCCATTCTATTTATAGGCAGCTTTAACTTTGTCAGAAAATTCTCTATGTTGAACTGAATCTTCCTCCTGGCAATTTCCCCTCATTGGTCATAGTTCCAGATCCCCACGATCTTCCTATCACAGCCCTTTGTTAATTTAGAGTGTGCTCTCATAGAAGAGCACCTGGCCTGGAGTGGGCCCCTCACCAAATATTTCCTAAATGAGTGACAGAGTGAGTGAATGACTGGGACAAGAATCGGAACCATTTAACGGTGTGAACGCTTTACTGTCCATGCCGAGAATGTTAGCACGTTTTCATCTGTGCTAAATTATAATATATCATATCACTCATGGTATAAGAGGGAACGCAGAATCATTATGGGTTTTATAGAATAAGATTCATTATAGGATCGCAGCCTTCCACAATTATGGAAGAAGCTGGAAAAGTTGGGGTTTGAAAGGAGTTGCAGGATCAGGGAAGCATCACTCTCCAGCCCTTCTGAAGCAGTAGTGCAAGCAGACTAGTGGGCGAGGAATGTGGGAAAGCAGAGACATCACCTGAGCAGTAGGACTGGGAAGGAACTGTGATGGGGGGCAGTCTAAGGAAGCTGTGGGCTCTGCATGCGGTTGTTGGCCTGGAATGGTGATCAGTGTATTAGTCAGGGTTCTCCAAAGAAACAGAACCAATGGGATCTATCATCTATCTATCTATCATCTATCTATCATCTATCTATCTATCTATCTATCTATCTATCTATCTATCATTTTTATCTATATCTATCTATCTATTCGTCTATTTTTCAGTCTATCAGTCTATCATCTATCATCTATCTAATCTATCTATCATCTAGCTATCCATCCATCTGTCTGTCTGCCTGCCTGCCTGTCTGTCTATTATCTATAGAATTGTCTTACATGGTTACGAAGGCTGGTAAGTCTGAAATCTGCAGCCTGGGCCAACAGGCTTGGGACCCAGGATTGCTGATGGTTCATTTCCAAGTCTGCTGGAGAATTTTCTCTTGCTGCAGGAGGCCAGTCTTTTTATCTCTCTGTTCAAGCCTTCAACTGATCGGATGAGGCCTGCCTACATTATGGAGGGCAATCCGCTTTGCCCAGTGTTTGCCAATTTAAATGTTAATTGCATTGAGAAAACACCATCTAGGTTGACACATAAAATTCACCATCACAGTCAGCAAGGCTGGCAGTCAAGGAAAGCTGGGTACAGAGGAGGGAAGAGCAAGGACAAAAGTTGGAATCTTCTAGCACTTCTGTCTCTGTGTCTCATTGCACCTAGCCATGATACTCATCAAAGAATAAGGGCCCCCAGAAGGGGGTTCCGGGACTCTGTGCCAGTAGACAGGCTGACATAGTATAAAACTAGGACGTTCCACTCTGTCACCTGGCATCAATATGCACCTTCTTTATCCATATTTAACTTTCTAACACAGTGCCACTATCAGTCAAATAGCCTAAAACATGGTAACTCTCTCTTCCAAAGTATACAAAGTCTCATTTGTCATTTCATCCATCTCCCCGGTGAGGTGATGTTGTTCCTCCCCAAGCTGCCTCATGCTCTTCCTTTGATATCTTGTAACTTAAATACGGAGCTATAAGGCTAACCAAATATTAAAACGTCTGGTGATAGATAGGGTAATGGGAGAGGGGGAAGAAAAGAAACATAATTGACTAGCATAACACAAATGTTCTCTATCTCAGTGGGAGAGGGTAGGCAGATGTCCCAACATGACAAGTGGTGGACTTGGGACATGATTGCACAGCTCATGTACCTTCCACCCACCACAGTGCTTCCCTGGTCTGTGAGGCCAGCTCAGTCTAACCTCTGTAGTCTGTGAAAGTGATCTAAGATGTTGACAAGACTATTATATCCCTATTTGTGTTGGTTTGCTCAGGCTGCCATAATAAAACAACCACAGACGTCAAGGAAAGAGATTTGTTTTCTCACAGCTCTGGAGCCTGGAATTCCAGGATCAAGGTGTTGGCAGACTTGGTTTCCCCTGAGGCTTCTCTCCTTGGCTTGTAGATAGCTGCCTTCTTGTTGTCCTCACATGGTCTTTCCTTTGTGTGTGTGTGCATCCCTGATGTCTTTCTGTGTGTCTAAATTTTTTTTTTTTAAGATTTATTTATTTTAGAGAGGGAGTATGAGAAGGAGAGGCAGAGGGAGAGGGAGAGAGGATCCAAAGCAGACTATGCTCGGAGTGTGGAGCCTGGTGCAGGGCTCGATCTTATGACCCTCAGATCACGACCCGTGCTGAAACCAAGAGTCGGACGCTTAACTGACTGAACCACCCAAGTGCCCATAAGTTTGTTCTTCTTTTAAGGGCATTAGTCAGACTGGGTTAAAGCATACCCAAGCAGCTTCATTGAACTTACCTCTTTCAAGGCCCCATCTCCAAATACAGTCACATTCTGATGTATTGGGGGGTTACGTCTTCAACAAACGAATTTTGGGGGGAGACAACTCAGTCCATAACCATGTTCCTACTGCCAGAGTTGGGCTCTGGGCTTTGTAAGACCCACTTTGGAAGGCATGGTGGAACCCAAAGAAAATAAAATCCCTCCGCCTCCTTCCTTACATGTTTTTCACAGTTAGCCTTTCAGTTGATGAAAATTGACAAACAACGAAGAGTTGAAAGGTCCATTGAGAGAGGAGTAAATGTCATCTGTTAGAACTACTTTCTCTTCTCCTCCACCCTCTGTTACCTCTTGGAGATGCTTACTTACTGATTCCTCATTCATTCATTTGTTCTAACACCATTTATCAGGTCCCCTCCTCTGTGCTGAGGCTTATTTAATACTTATTTAATACTACCTCAATGTAGTATTGCCCCTGTTTGCATGGGGCTTGTCCTCCTGTGGGGAAGACAGAAGGTAATGAACACAATGATTATACACAGGCACTGTGTAGGCACAAGCAACTGTAACAGGTGGGTGCAGAAGGGGTTTGAGGTCAGGTGGTTGATGGGCGGAGATCTGAACAATGAGAAGCGACCTCATGAAAAGTTGAAGGAAGAGGTTTCTTTTTGCAAGTGCAAAGTTCTTCATCAGGAAAGGAATGTTCTAGAAACCAAGAAGAGACCAGGGTGGCTAGAGCAGAGCAGAGTGACGTGGGAGAGGAAAGCACGACAGTGCCCAGAAACGGTTTGGCAAGAGAATCCCAAATGGGGGACTATGACCCTTTTATGAAGCCCGTGCAAGAAGTGAGCTTCAGGCAGAGCTGGCTCATTCTAAGGCAGATTAAACCTAATGCAGTAAGATTTGGAGGAAGGACTGAGGTGTTGCGGGGCTGTCCTCACCAGAAATTCTAGCTTTCCCAATCCTGAGCATCTGTTTATAGAGTCTGCCATTCTATCACTAAGGAATCCTTTATCTTTCAAGTACCTTTGCTTTGCTTGGGAAGAGATGCCTGTTTAAGGGTAGTTAACCCTGGCAGCACATCGCATGAAACCTCTCAACAGTCTGACAGCTGGAGGGGAGCAGCTTGTTGGAGAATGAGCTATTTTCCTGGGCTCTGCCTGCACCAGATCTGACTTTGAAACTTGCCTCTTTGACGACATCACCTCTGCTTTTCCTTGAGTATTTCTGACATTCTTTTTCCTGTCTCTCCACTCCACCTCTTCTCAGACTGCAGGCCCCTCTCTGTTGTCCCAGTCTGTCCCCACTTCCTCCTGATATTCAGCTCTGCACACAACCAGGACTCATCATGCCCACATCATGCCCTCCTTTCTGTCCCAGATTTCTCACTTTGGGAACTTCCGCCACACCCATAATGCAGACTCCAAATCTTGGGCAATCAGATTCTCTGCTTTCTCCATCCTGACTGGTTTCTAAGACTCACTGAAGAAAATCTCGTAACTTTGCTGATTGGCTGTGAGATTTCCCCTCATGACATCTTGGCCAGCTGGACCACTGTCCTTTTTCCAAACTTGATTTCATTGCTGAACACATTTCTTAAGGCTTCTTAGCGATGTGCAGAGAGATAACCCATGCTTTGGAATCACAGCCGTGGGTTCAAAACCCCACTCTGCTCCTTTACTTACAGCGGTGTGTTCTTGGTCATATTATTTTGCTTCCCTGAGCTTCGGCTTCCTTACCTCTAAAATGAGTTTAATAAAAGCTATTTACTGTGCTGTTGTAAGTTTGAACGAGTATTGTAGCCAGAGTGGTCATAGATGACAAGCAATGTTGATGAATTTCCTTTTTCCTTCTCATTGTTCACAGAGCAGATGCCACATTGGTGTAAAATATGGCAGCCTCTTCAGACGAAGCCAGGCCACGTCCTGGCTGTGAACCCCTTGTGATTGCCAATGTCAGAGGGAAGGTCACATGGGCTTCTTCCTTTTGGTGGCAACCCTGCTCTCCAGAGCGGTGTCCCATCTCCAATCACAACAAATCATGTCACAGCCTCATAAATTCAAGCAACACTGCTAAATTTGCCTCTTTTTTCATCCAGGGCCAATGTTCACGTTGAATTTAATCAGGACTGAAGTGGCAACAGGAATAAGCAAACTACAAGATATATGTGTGACAATGAATGAAAGGCAGCCACAGGATAATGATAGCCATCAGAGAAGGAAAAATAATTAATGACCACAGCAAGAAACTGATTCCAAAGCAATCAGGTTGCTCATGATACACAGGTTGGAAAAATTAGTTCAAAGGGCACTTCTCCATTTCTTATGAGTAGGTATCAAAGATACAATACAATTAAAACAATATAAGATGTCTTTTATTATAGCTATATGGTCAACTCTACTCTGATGCAAAGATGAAATACAATTAAAGCAACGTAGGTCATCTTACATTACAGCTACAGGGTCAACTCTAAATTTTTCTCTTTAGTGCAGGAAGGGAGAGGGTTGAAGAGAAAACAACTTGCCTTAAGCAAGTAAGTATTTAGGGCCAACTATGTGCCTTGAGTAACCGAGTAACCTCTAGGTTATAGTATATGAAGAGGTTGAAGGCGAAACCCAGTTGAAGTAGAGAATGGGCGCCCTTGAACTTAGTTGCTGCAATCAGGAAATGTTTGAAAGTGAGAACCAGGAGAGCTATGGTGACCAGGGAGAAATTAGTGAGAAGTTTGGAACCAGGTTTCTGACTGGAGAGTGATTTTTGTTTCTTTCTCAAGCTGAGGAAGACTCCCAAGTCCCTCTTGCTCTTGAGACAGAAAACATTGTAAGAAAGAGACTTCAGGTAGCTTTTTTTTTTTTTAAAAGATTTTATTTATTTATTTGGGGGGGGCAGAGAGAGAAGCAGGCTCCCCACAGAACAGGGAGCACAACGTGGGGCTTGATCCCAGGGCCCTGAGATCATGACCTGAGCCGAAGGCAGATGCTTAACCAACTGAGCCACCCAGGTGCCCATTTCAGGTACCTTTGAACTGGAAGGTCATATACAGAGTGATCTCTTTAGCATTTTAGCCTTATTAGTGCCAGAGCAATTTTGTTGATAAAGTATTTATAATGAAGGAATACTACAGTAATAATAGTGATGAGAAGGACAATGTGAATATAATAATTTTCATTTATTGGGTTCTTATTACATGCCAGACACCTAGCTCTACACACTTCCTAACATAATCCATTTCATCCTTACATGATTCTTATTCTGAGGACCTTAATCTCTTTATCTATAATTTCCACTTAACCTCATTAGCTCCCTGTTTCTCTTCTGAAAAATGGGGGCATTATATGAGATAATGGACAGAAAGCCTTTGGCACAGTGTCTGTTACTCAGGAAGCATTCACTGTGAGTTGTATTCATTCTTGTGACTATTACAGGGAAATGTTTATAGGCATGTGTCCAAGGGCTCCCATGACGCAGCTCGCCCTGCATTCACTTGTGTCTGTCCCACTGTGCCGCACCAGGTGTTTTCCTCAGCCTTACTCAATCTTTACCAGTACAGAGTGTATTCCCTCCTCCAGGCTCAGTCTCTTAAGCTCCAAGTTGACTTAGGTCATTACCTAGAAGAATCCTGGAAGATTTTATTGACCCCCTGACACTTATCACACCACATGACTTGGTGGTACCCTAGTCTGTGCTTGAGGGAAGCCCCAGATACTTCATAAGTCCTGGTATTATAATATCTCTTCCAGCCTTGCCCGGCTTTCACTTCCCTCAACCCTTTGGTGACCAACATCACAAAAGCAGGAGGAAGAATGGCTTTAGTTTTAGGTGCATTTCTGTTAAATCACTGTTCTCCAGAGAAAAACAGACAATTGGATATCTATCTATCATCTATCTATCTATCATCTATCTATCTATCTATCTATCTATCTATCTATCTATCTATCATCTATTCTCTGTACATATTCTCTCTCTTTATATTAATGTAAATATAATGAGATTTATTATTAGGAATTGGCTCACACAATTATGGAGTCTGAGAGTCCCAAGACTTCAGGAAGCTGAAGTCCCAGGAGAGCCGATGGTGTAGCTCTTGTCCATAGACCAGCAGGCTCAAGACCCAGGAAGAACTAATGTTTCAGTTTGAGTCTGAAGACGGGGAAATCCGATGTCTCAGTTCAAACGCAGTCAGGTAGGAGTTGTTCTCTTTTATTTTAAGGAGAGTCAGCTTTTTCCTTCTATTCAGGCCTTCAGCTGATTAGATGAAGCCCCCTTCCCCCTCACTAAGGAGGACAATCTGCTTTACTCAATCTACCCATTAAAATCTTAATCTCATCCAAAACACCCTAACAGAAATGCCCAGAATGACATTTGACAAAATACCCTTCACCCTGTGGCCCAGTGAAGTTGACACATAAAATTAACCATCATAATTTCCATTCTCTTCTCTTTTGAAACCCCCTCCCTTGTCCTGCCAGTAAAATGGCCTTTTGCTCAAAGGTCCCAAGTAATTTAGATTTTGCCCACTAATGGGGATGAATTTTTATCTCAGGGACAAGAGATGGAGGGATGGGATGGGGGTGGAATGGTGGGAGTAATTAAAAGTAATTATTATAATTGCTTTTTGTTACACCCAACTAATTGGCAAGAAGTAACTAGGTGGAGGTCATTAATGACGTAAATGTGTGGCTACTCTGTTCTGCTGGAGGTAGAGATAGCAGAGCAGAGGATGGTTACCTCTCCACTGGTTAGTTTCTTGAGGGTCTGTTCATTATACTTTGTTCTTTTTTTTTTTAAGTTTATTCATTATTTCTTTTAGTAATCTTACACCCAATGTGGGGCCTGAACTCAGGATCCTGAGATCCAGAGTCGCACGCTCTTCTGACTGAGCCAGCCAGGCACTCCTATACTTTCTTATCAGTAACACTTGGTCTCCACAGCACAGGTCTCTGCAATCTTAATTTATTAACTTTTCTCAGCCTACTCCAAACAGGCTGTATTCAGAGTGACCCCTGAACCTGAATTCATGTTGTTTGCCTCTCCGTCACTAACTACGTCCATCCTTTTGATGCATAGCTTGGGTCCCATCTTCTCCTTGACACTGTTCAGTCCTCAATGGCTTTCCTTTCCTCTGCTTTCTTTTCTTCTAGCCTCTTCTGTACACTGACTGCTGCCATTTGGGAACATAAACCTGTATGACCTCAAGTTATTAATGACTTTTCCTTGCTATCTTCCCATCAGCAGATGGCAGAGGAACAACCTCAAGATAAAGCTTTGGGTCTTGTGTAGCTCCATTAGCACCTGCAGGAACCCTGAGAATAAAGTCCCACTAAACAGGTAGTCATCAGTTTTATAATAAGTGACTCTAAAATGTAAGTCAGACTGCATCATTCCTCTGATCAAAACTCTCTAATGACTTTTTATCTCAGTCACAGTGAAAGCCAAGCCCTACAACAGTTGGGCTTGGGGTAGCTCAGTCTAATCCCCAGTCCCTTCCTGCACTTCTTCTCGTTCAGCGGAGCATCACCTAGAGAAACCTGTGTCAGGAAGGGACCTCAAGTGTTAGGTTTCCCTTGTACTGTAAAGGCAAAGACAAATACAAATAAGATGTTTAATTCTTTCTTTGAAAAGAAGGGAAGAGACTTCCCCTTTCCTCAAGCATTTCCTTTAGAAAACTCCTAATTATAAATTATTTCTCTCTTTGAAATATATGTAAATCTTTTTAAAAGCTAAATAAGCCTCTTGTCAGGTTTATGACCCAGAAATGTCTTTCTCAAGTGCCCTATCTTCCAATTTCTGTGAGAGGATAGGGACCTAACTTTGGCAGGTGCTTCACTCCAAAGCCACCTCCTGTCATAAAGATGTGAGAGGTTTATTTTTCCTTTGGATAAAGCCAATTAGCAAACACACATGGCGACCTCAGTTACCAGGTGAATCTGGGATGATCTATGTGTGACAAATGGTGCTGTCAGGTCCTGTTATAGAGGAGTGGTTATTGTTTATCTTGAGCACATGCATGTAATAGGTTGTATCTGCTTGGCTCTATAAAACAGCAAGATTTTTATCTCCCTCTTTTCAATCTCTTTGTGGATTGCCTATGATACACACCAGATTCTTATTTAATGACTATTCAGTGATAGAATGGTTTTATTTCTCTTCCATCTTTGTGAAGAGGTTTTCTGGGTTGGGAGAGATTTCATTAATTACATTGCCCCAATGGTCCCTGCCTGGATGTGTCCCTCACACTTCAACCCTATGGCTCCAATTTCTAGCTCCACCCTTTCCTCTTATACTTCATTGCACCAAACAGTGGGGTTTCCACTTTCTTTTCCTTCTTGGAAAGGATTGCCCTATATTATACTTTTCTCCCCACAGCACTGATCTCCACAGACCAGCCTTAATGCAAGAAACTCCATCATCCGAGTTTACCAGGCTTGTTTTTGGCTATGGAAACTCTTTCTTTTGGATTCCCCCAGAAGTTCTTAGACAAAGACTTGAGTGCAAGTAGTTTATTTGGGACGGGCAAGGAACACTGGTTGAGGAGTAGGGACGTGAGCAAGGAAAAAGAAGGCCAATAATGGGTGAGTTATTAAGACAATTATTGCAGTGGGTGATGGGAGCTTAATCTCACATGGAAACTTGGAGAAGTGTCAAACAGGCACATAGGAATTGTATCATGGAAGGGCCAGGAAGCTGGGGTATTGATTCACTCCTGAGAGTCAAGGCTGGGTGGTTATTCATTCCCTGGCATATCCAGACTGTCTTGCTTGTGGGCAAAGTGGCCCTCGGTGGCTCAGCAAGAAGCCGGCAGGCATAGCGATGTGGATTCTGTCTGAAAGAGGACTGACCACATTGGAGGTCAGGGCAGTAAAGGGCAGGGCACAGTAGCATCTGCAACAGGAACCTGCAGTAGGATGCCGCGTGGACACCAGAATGCACAGCCCAGATGCCTTCAGTGCTGGACTTGGACCCCGCCGCTGAGAGTAGGGTGCCCACATGGCTTCAGCTGTCATTTCTTTAGGATCAGTGTAGCCTTGGAGCTGTGCCCAAGGTCATGCTCATATCTAATGACTGATCTGTATGGGAGTATAAAGGCTGGGCCACGTTGGCCCTACTTGGCGCAGTGCCAGAGGGCTCTTCCTGCTGCAGCAGCCACATGGGCCAGCTCAGGCTGTGTCCTGACAGTATCATGGCCTGCTTCTCCTTCTGCCCAGCTCTGCTCGCTGCTGCTCCCTCCCTTAGAGCTGGTCCTAGGGCTCTGCTTAACGAACATCCTGCACTCGACACCACTTCCCCAAGTTTGCATCCCACACAACCCCACCCACTTTAATGTGGAAGCAGCAATTCTCAAGGATGAAAGCACATTGGCTCAATATCCTATTATCATCCCCCACTAAGCAATTGTAAAGGACCTACATATCCTAGTTCTTCTACAGTAAGCAACATAAGGGCGATGATCATTTTTAATAAATGATCATCTCCATTCTTCTCAGGGAAAATTCTCTTCCAGTTTGGCCGTCTTCTTTGTGCTTTGCATGGTTTTTGCATTAAGACATCTTTTTCTTGCTTCAGGGACTCCAATCCTCTGTCTTTCAAGGTGGTTCTGGTCAACCATTCCATCTTCATGAACTGATTTCTAAGGAAATATTTATTTCTCTGCAGTATCTGCCCAAAGCTGCCTGCCACCTTAAAAGAAACATTGGTCTGAGGTTGCAGCTCTGGGTTTCACTCAGCTGAGTGCTTGGAATCTGTGTTCTTCCTTCACTTGCTGCATTGGCTTTTCCTGCAAAGGCAACTGGAGCAGAGTTTGAATTCTTTTCAAGGAAGAAGCTCTTCCTCCTCAGTGTCCAGGCTGAAGACACACTCCCCACTGTAGAACATCAGGGCATGTTCTGTGTTATTGTGAGCCAGCCCTTTGGCAGATACAGCTCAAAGATCACATAATATCCACTATTTAGGATTTTACCTCCTAAAAAGTATGGCCCATCAATGGAGAGAAAAGCAAAAGAGAAATCAGAGTTTTTGTAAAAACACAAAAATGTTGCTTGTTTACATATACAAATAGCCCGCTTTCACAATTTGTTCCTGTTTCCTTATAATATAGAGCTATTTTTTAAAAGATTTATTTATTTATTTGAGGGAGAGAAAGAGCACGTGTGAGCCGGGGAGGCAGAGTGGTGGTTAGAGGGAGAGGGAGACTAGGAGACGCTGAGCTGGGGAGCCCTAAACGGGGCTTGATCCAAGGACCCTGGGATCATGACCTGAGCTGAAATCAAGGGTCAGGCACTCATCCAACTGAACCATGCAGGTGCCCCGGAGCCATTTTTGATTCACCTAATAAGTATCTGAAACCTCATCCTAATTTTGGAATCGTGTTTTTCTACACACACCACTTATACACAGGGACTTGAAACACACACACACACACACACACACACACACACACACTCTTTGGGTTAGCATCTCTACCCCTGGGTACAATTGCTATTTGTCCCAGGAGCTCAAAAATATCTCAACAGTCCCATAGCTGAGAAGCACTGTATATGTACCCACTTACAGAGTCAGGCATAATACCTTGCAATTTGCCAAGAAACATTAGTTAAAATTGTTTGCTGTCAAGGCAAGCCACAGGGTGGGAAAAGATATTTGCAACATATACAACTGGCAAATGTGTGCTCATGGGGACTACTAGAAACAACCCAAATGTCTATCAACAATAGAATGGAAAAGTAAATGGTAGTACATTCTTGCAAAATAATACCACACGGTAACAACAAGGACCAAACTATAGCTTCACAAGACACCCTGGATAAGCCTCATAATCATAATGTTGGGTGTCAGAACCAAGCATAAGAGAATACAGCATGAGCCTATTTACTTAAGATCCTAGATAGGAGAAACTAGATTACAGGAATAGAAATCAGGATATGTGATTCCCTTCGGGGAGCTACTATTAGGGAGAGGGACTGAGGTGGAGTCTGAGGCTCCTGGAGTGCTGGCAATTTTCCATTTTACTTGGACTTGGGGGTGGTTACATGTTCTCTGTGATAAGTCATTGAACTGTTAACTTACTTTTGTGTGTGTATTTTCTGCATACTTGTTATATTCCAATTGAGAACACTCCATGATTTAAAAAAAGTCAGCTAAAACCAAAATTTACCAAATATTTTTTTGAGGACCTACCATGTGTTCTTTAACAGGATAGGACATATGCGGGTTTCAAATGAATAAACACATTGCTTTTAATATTAAGAAACTCAAAAGCCAGTAATTTATAATAGGTGCGTATTTGGGGGAGAGGTTGATAAGTCCCTGTTCTTCTAAGATCGAAGACAGAGTCAGGGAAATTTTTGCTAATGCACCCATGCTCCAACTTTTAGGATATCTATACATTATTAGCATCTTTACTTTAGTCATAGGGCTAATCATACCTGAAAGAATATGACAGAAATTTCAACAGTAACCACAAAGAAAATCAAATGAAGTACCTGAATTAAGAAACTTGCTTACCTGTTGGTTTTGCTTTTTAGCTTGTACAGAGAATGTATCCTGCTCAATGAATATTGAGTGTATTTGTTATATAAAAGCAGGCATCGATATTCCACTGGTGATATAAGTAGGAAATGGGTATTGTTTGCAGAGAATATAATCTCGCTAAACATTAATCAGAACTTCAATGGTAATTTTGATTCCTGAAAGTTGTTCTAGAATTTTTGAAAATTATATACTGGTTAAATTATTCCTTGGGATATTATGTGAGAAAATTTGTTATGTAACATGAAATATATTAAGGAAAATGGTGTTTGCCATTTCTTGAATTAATTTATTTACTCTATTAAAGATGTTTGGAAAAATAAAGACGTAAAGTTAACGTTCTTTGTGTTACTAAAAAATATTTTAGTTGGGCAACAGTACTAATGATTTTCACATAGAGCCTTCGGTATTTCAATAGTCTGCCTGATGGGTTTGGGGTAGCTGATTAGAGCTTTAGCAAAACTGACGTGACTATCAAACATTCCTTAGGCTATTAAATATGTCTGAAAAATGTATATAGAAAAACAATGATATGGTAACCAGGAGTTACTCATGAGCACTATTGAACTTGGAGATTGGCACAAATCTTGGCTAGGCAGTTGCTTTTATGACCCCACTGCTGACTAGTATCTTCTTCTTGACAGAAATAATATACCACACATGAGCCTCTCACTAAATTCAGCTTTCCCTGAATGTTCACTAAGATTTACCTCACATGAGATGGATTGAACTTTCAAGGCTTAGGAAAAACTGTACATTTGTTTCCAACTCACCAGCTAAAAAGTATGCCAAGCTCATGTCACACTTGAACAGAAGGCCTCAAGGACCATTCTAATGTCCCAGGCAGGGACAGCATTCCATGTCACTACCCAACATCTTAAGGCTGAGGCTTTTAAAAGCACACTTTTGTGCTGAAACCCAAATTAGCATTAATCATCTGGGCTATAATAAGTTTCCGACCACGTGTTAAGAATAACTTTTCAGTGCTACTTGAGAATAAGAATTTTTCATTAAGCTTTGGGTTAAGTACTATCTGGAAGTCACTTAGAAGTACAGTTTGCCCTTGGACAACGTGGGGATTGGGATGTCAACCCCCATGCCACCAAAACTCCACATATAGCTTTGACTCCTCGAAAAAGTAACCACTAATAGCCTACTGTTGATTAGAAGCCTTACCTGTAACATAGTCATATTTTGTATGTTATATGTATTATGTCCTATATTCTCACAATAGTAAGCTAGAGAAAAGAAAATGTTATCAAAGGAATCATAAGGAAGAGAAAATATATTGACAGCACTGTATCTATCAAAAAAAAAAAACAACCCTCACATATAAGTGGACCTGTGCATTCAAACCCATGTGGTTCAAGGGTCAACTGTGGTTAAAAAAAGAAAATCTCTGTATACTTTGTAAATGTTCTCGATTTATTGGTTATTTTCTTATCTATTATAAATGGGCTATTGATGATAAATATCTAAAATAAAAAAGCAAGCTTTTGCTAACTCCTCTATAGGAGTTAAAGTCTAATTTGTTGTAGAACAGTTGAATCCCAGTTGCCTTCAGACCGAGGAATATTTGTATTTATGGCTTGAAATAGTGTTTTTGTATTAGGATAGCTAGACTATGCTGTGTTAACAAATACGCTCTCAGATCTCAGCTGTTTAATCCCGGAAGGTTTATTTCTGACCCTGTCTCCATCTTATTCAGGTCAGGCACCTCTCCTTGGGGAGGCTGTGGCTCAGGGATCTCAGCTGGCTTACTCACACTGCTCCCATGTTTCAATGTTCCAGCCAGGCTAAAAGATAAAGGAAGAGGAGACAACATGCAGAAGCCATACCAGCTCTTAATGGCCTTGGATGAGATGTGACACAATAGCACTGTTCCCTTTCCCATCTGCGAAGACTCAGTCATATGTCTCTGTGTGCCCAGGAAGGGGAGAATTGGTGGTCTCTGCCATGGCTACTTTCCTCAGCCAGAACTGTATTGTTTTGCACATCTCAGGGGCTCTTTTCTCCTTTCTGCCCCCACCCGCCCCCCCATTTGTTGGTTTAACCCAAATGTAAATATGATGGAGAAATGGAAAGATCAAGTGTGAACTTTCTTCATTTGACATAGGACATTCTTTTCCAGGCTAACATATTTTCTTGTCACTTTAAAATGGTAGAAGCTGGGGGCACCTGGGTGGCTCAGTGGTTTAAGCATCTCCCTCCGACTTAGGTCATGATCCTAGGGTCCTGGGATGGAGCCCACACTGGGTTCCCTGCTCAGCAGGGAGCCTGTTTCTCCCTCTCCCTCTGCCACTCTGCCTGCTTGTGGTCTCTCTCTCTCTGTCAAATAAACAAAATCTTTAAAAAAAATGGTACAAGCTGTCTTCTTGGCATTCCAAGATCAAATAAATATGTAAATTCATATATCTACCTACCTCTCTATAAATGTTATAGGCATAAAATCTACAAAATATTTTTAATTTGTTTTCTTATAAGGATAAACAAAAAGATGTTTATATTTTCTTATAGTATTTTTAAGGGGATTTTAAGGGATTATAGGCATTTGAAGGGATTAAAGCTTATCTAATAATTATTAGTTAATTTATTTAATCAGGACCTCATTTGGGGTCTTATTGTGCCTCAGGAATTCTGATAATTCTGGTATTAGAATAGTTCAAAGTGTCTTTTTCCCTTACTTCCATCTCTGTCTACTCAACTATGTCTCTATAATCTTCTTACCCCACCTGGTCTTAATTATCTGCACACACACACACACACACACATCTACGTACACATAGCATTTTGACAGATTAGAACCTTAACTGAAGTTTTAAGGGCAGAAGGGAGGCATAGAGAAGTGATCATATGAGATAAGGTAAATAAATACCTTACCATCTTGCCTAGGAGCTCATTCATACAATCTAGCCCTGCCCACACTCATGCTCTCCATATGTGACCCATTCATCATGGGAATCTCTGAGAGAGTAGTCTTGTATCTCACTCCAGGGGCTCTCTGAGAGAATAGTCCCCTCCTGCTCTTCATTACCCAAAGAAAATCTGCTTGTCTTTAGGTCTCCTGGATTTGGGCACATAAAATTTTCTCCATCTTGTTACACATTGTTATATCCTACCTACTTCTTAACAAACTTTTAGGTGATTTACAGGAAAAGCCAGTTACAATAAAACTATGAAGCATGAGAGTCAAAGGACAAGACTTGAATAATGAAGAGGGACAATGATACCAGTTAGCCCAGACTGAGAAAAAACTATTGTGATTAACTTGGAAACCTAGCACCAACCTAAGGTCAATGACCTAGGCTGGAGGCTAAGGTCATTAAGGAAACTCATTGATTTTCATCTCACTTGATTTGGTAAGTTTCTTTTTTCAGTTTGCCATGATTCTTCTTGATTTGGGCTCTGTCATCCAATGTGTGGCCCACCTTTGTTTCGCTTCCTTTTTTTTTTAAATTATTATGTTAATCACCATACATCATTAGTTTTTGAGGTAGTGTTCCATGATTCATTGTTTGCATATAACACCCAGTGCTCCATGCAGAACGTGCCCTCTTTAATACCCATCACCAGGCTAACCCATCCCCCCACCCCCCTTCCCCTCTAGAACCCTCAGTTTGTTTCTCAGAGTCCATAGTTTCTCATGGTTCATCTCCCCCTCTGATTTCTCCCCCACTTCATTTTTCCCTTCCTACTATCTTCTTTCTTTTTTTTTTTTTTTAACATATAATGTATTATTTGTTTCAGAGGTACAGGTCTGTGATTCAACAGTCTTACACAATTCACAGCGCTCACCATAGCACATTGCTTATTTCTTTAATGTGTATTCCTTGTATGTCCTTATTCATTGATCCAAGTCAATTTGGGTCAATTCAAATTCACTAAGTTGATGAAAAAAATATTAGCAAAACAGGGCCAAATAAAGGTTTGTGGTACGTTTTGGAGATAACTTTCAGTGTTAACTCCCATTCATTCATTCATTTGTTCTCTCAAATATTACCAAATGCTGACATGTTCCAGACACTGTGCCATGCATATGGGAAGTAGTTATTAGTTCTCCCTGCTCCTAAGTAGATTGCAATCTAAAGAAAGTAAAGTTTGGAGGGGTTTAGCAACTTATCTGAGTTTAAACAGAGATCCAGTCAAATTACAGAGCTGGAATTTGAACTAAGTCAGTCTTTACCAAAACCCATGCTCTTAACTTTTATCCCCCTACTTCCTCCATGGTAGGCAGAATTTCTACAATTCCCTCCACAAAAATGTCCTTCACTGATCCATAGAAGCTGGGAATATGATGAAATATCACTCCTGTGGTCTCATTATGTTATCTGGCAGAGTTAACTTTATGATTATTTGGGTGGGCCTGTCTGATCACATGATTCCTTAAAAGCAGAGAGCTTTCTCTACTAGTAGCAGATGTGGAAGTCTGAGATTCAAAGCATGAGGGAGATTCAGTATACTGTTGTTGGCTTTGAAGATGAAGGGGGCCACATGTGAATGAATGAGAGTGCTCTCTAGGAGCAGAGAGCCCCTACTAGCTAACAGCCAGGAAGGTATTGGGTGCCTCAGACCTATAGCCATAACCTAAATGAACTCAAGGTTAAACTCATCTCTAGAGCCTCCAGTTAATAGCCCAGCCTGGCTGACCTCTTGACTTTGGTCTTGTGAAACCCTAAGTAGAGAACCCAGTCAGGCTTACTGAATTTCTGACCTACAGAATTGTGAGCTCATGTATTGTTTAAGCTGCTAGATTTGGGGTGATTTTTTACACAGCAATAGAAAACAAACACGCCTTTTTAGATTAAAAAAAAAAAATCAGTCCACCTTCTTTGGTAATTGATCAGCCCCCTGTGAATCAAAACAGATGTGTCCTATCTTCTACAGGAACTTCTTAATATTTTCTTAAATTGTGAGAAAATTCCATGAAACCCAATTGTAGCTGCACATAAGATACATACTTTGAGTGGCTCTTCATATTCAGTGAGGTTCTTTCCTATATATTTCTCTTTGGGGAACCAGGAATGGTAGGTGTCTCTGAGCACATTTGACCAGTGGGGAAACAGAGTCTCTGATGTTAGAAGACTTGTGTAATGTCACATAGAAAATTGGTGATGGATCTGGATTGTTTAAATGTTTTTTTTTATTTTAAAAAATTTTCTTTTCTTCTGTAAGCAATATTTCTAAATCTGACTCTGGGCCAAAATTACCTCTAAAGGTGGATTTAATGTCTAATGCAGTTGTGACATTTACATAGGGAAATATTTTATAGTTGGTTTTTCTCTTCTCATTTTTAGACATATTTCATTACCATAGTGTCTTGGGTTTTGCCAGCAAAATGTCTTTTAGTGACCTTAATTATATGGCTTTTGATTTGTTTAAAACATGCCATTTCCATTTCAGTAGTGATCCAACTGGTTGGCATTTGATAGAACCTCACATCCATTGTTATTTGAATAGACACCAAAAATCATTTTGATGCAGAAAAAGAAAGCAACTAAGTTTAGGTTACTAAAGAAAAGTCAGACTGAACTCTTTGACCCTGCCCCAAAGAGCACAGTATAAATGCTGGGCAAACTATTTTTGTCCTCTGCTTTATAAATGAGTTCTTTTCTTTTTCTGTTGACTACTGTCTGGCACAGCTGCTGTTTTCAGAGCAAAAAGAGATGGGAATCGTGAAAGCATGGAAATAAAACCTTGCCTGAAACACGTTGGCCAGTGAATCATAGGCTGTCTCCTCCATAGCCTGTGTATAGCCCCCAAGTCATTTGTGAATGAAGGAGCAGAGGTTAGTGATGGCATCACAAAAGGAGCTAAGACTGATGGATTCTATTTCTGGGTCCAAATTGATGATAAAATGACTTTAGAGAAGTCATGTTAACTTTTTACAGGGCTCCTACCTGTGAAATAAGAAGAAAACCTTTTCTCATTGAAGATGATATAAAGACCTTGTTCTCACAGCTGGATTCTCTTAAGCTTCTCCCTTGCATTCAACCGGGCACACTAGTTCTGTGACCTATGCTTTTTCTTGGTAGGGGGGAATCCCAGGACAATAACTTAAATGACTCAGTTTTGATGTTGGTTCGCTTGGAGTTTTGAGCTCTGGTTGGGTTCTGGCTTTAGTTCTCTACTCAGAGGAAACCACTCCGCTGAAATTTATGTTTATTATTTTCCACCCCTTTTTTTCTCTCTTTTTTCCCCACTTTTCCCGGATGGTACTTCCCTAAATGATATATTGTTCAGTGTTATGTGTTCTTGAATTTAATATAGACAAAATTAAAGTGTATGTCTTATGATACTTGCTTTTTTAGTTCCACATTATATTCCTGAGGTTCATCCCTGTTTTTACATATATCTGTAATTCATTAATTTTCACAAGAACACATGTTTCATTGTATGATTCTCATGCAGTTTATCTCTTTTACAGGCGATGAACATTTGGATTGTTCCCATTTTTCTTTCTGTTACAAAAAGTGCTGTTATGAATATGCAATTGTCTTCTAGATGTACTTGTTGGGTGATACAGTTTTCAAAGGTGCTTGTCTTAATTTACAATTTCATAGACGAGCAACTCCAGATCCTTGCCAACTTCAGATTTTGCCAGAATTTTTAACTTTTGCCAGTTTGGTAGTTGTAATGTGGTACCTCATTGTGGTTTGAATTTTTATTTTCTTGGTGATTAATATGGCTGAGAATCTCATTTATATTTTTTTGGCCATTTGGCTTTACTCTCCTCTGAAGACCTATTCAATCTGTTGTTTCAGTTTTCTATCAGTTGCTTGCTTTTTTACTTAATGATTCATTGAAATTCTTTATATATCCTAGATAGTATTCCTTTGTCAGTAATACATATGGCAAAAGTTTTACAAGTTTGTGGTTTGTATTTTTATTTTCTCTTAGATATCCTTTGGTGAACAAAAGTTCTTACCTTTTTTTTTTTAAAGATTTATTATTTATTTTAGAGAGAGAGAGAGAGCAAGCAAGCGGGGTTGGGGGGGAGGCAGAAGGAGAGGATCTCAAGCAGACTTCCTGCTGAGCATGGAACCTGACGTGGGGCTCCATCTCATGATCCTGAGGTCATGACATGAGCCAAAATCAAGAGTCAGACATTTAACCAACTGAGCCACCCAGATGCCCCAAAAGTTCTAACTTTTATTTTATTTTTAGTTTTTAAGATTTTATTTATTCATGAGAAACAGAGAGAGAGAGAGAGAGAGAGAGGCAGAGGCAGAGGCCGAGGGAGAAGCAAGCTCCCTGTGGAGCAGGAAGCCCAACATGGGACTCGATCCCAGGACCCTGGGATCATGACCTGAGCCAAAGGCAGATGCTTAGCCAACTGAGCCACTCAGGCGCCCAAGTTCTTACTTTTAATTTAGTTAATTTACCCATATCTTCCTTTATGATTTACATTTTTTTGCATCTTGTTTTAGAAAAAATATCCCGTCTTTAATGTCACAAAAATGTTGTTCTATGCTGTGCCTTAAAATTTTATAGTGTTGCCTTTTGTATTTAAGTCTTTAGTCCATTTGGAATTGGTTTTTGTGCAAGAGGTAAAGGAGGGCTTTGATTTCATTTTTTCCAACAATAATAATTGTTCCAGTCATGTTTATTAAAAGCCTCTCTTTTCCGCACTCTTGACATATCAAGTTTCAACTCTGTTTTTATTTCCAAGTTTTTATTTAAATTCCAGTTAGTCGACATATGGTATAATATTGGTTTCAGGTATAGGATTTAGTGATTCATCACTTCATACAACAGCAGTGCTCATCACAGCAACTGCCCTCCTTGATACTGATCACCCATTAACTTTAACTGTTTCAACCTCTAATCTGTTTTGTTGATCTATTTACCTTTCCCTATGATAATAGTGTCCTACTTGTCAAAGCTTTATAAGAATGCTTTTTTTAAATTAATAAGTGCCTTAATCCATTTCACCTACCCCTTGATTTCACCTCTGGCAACCACTAATCTGTTTTTTTTTTTTTTTAAAGATTTTTAAAAATTTATTTGACAGAGAGAGACACAGCAAGAGAGGGAACACAAGCAGGGGGAGTGGGAGAGGGAGAAGCAGGCTTCTTGCCGAGCAGGGAGCCCGATGCGGGGCTCGATCCTAGGGCCCCGGGATCATGACCTGAGCCAAAGGCAGTTGCTTAATGACTGAGCCACCCAGGCATCCCTAATCTGTTCTTTGTATCAGTTTGGTTGTTTCTTTTTTTGTTTGGTTGTTTCTTTTTAGATTCCACATATAATGTGAGATTCCATGATATTTATCTTCCCCTGTCTGACTTACTTCTCTTAGAATAATGTCTTCAAGTTCCATCCATGTTGTTGCAAATGGCAAGACTTCATTTTTTTTTTTATGGTTGAATAGTGTTTCATTGTATATAGATATCACAACTTCTTTATCCATTCATCTATCAGTAGACACTTGGGTTATTTCCATATCTTGGCTATTGTAAATAATGCTACAGTGAACATGGAGGTGAAGATATCTTTTTGAATTAGTGTTTTTGTTTTCTTCAGGTAAGTACCGAGAATTGGAATTGCTGGATCATATTTTTGATTTTTTGAGGAAACTTCATACTGTTTTCCACAGTGGCTGCATGAATTTACATTCCTACCAATGGTGCACAAAGGTTCCCTTTTATCCACATCCTCACCAACACTTGATATTTCTTATCTTTTTGATAATAGTCATTCCAACAGGTATGAGGTTGGGGTATATCTCATTGGGGTTTTGATTTGCATTTCCCTGATGACTAGTGATGTTGAGCATCTTTTCATGTACCTGTTGGCCATCTGTATATCTTCTTAGGAAAAATATCTATTTAGATCCCCAGCCAATTTTTTGATTCAATTGTTTATTTGTTTGGTTTTTATTTGTTATTGAGTTGTATGAGTTCTTTATATATTTTGGATATTAACTCTTTATCAGATATATGATTTACAAATATTTTCTCCCATTCAGTAGGTTGCCTTTTCATTTTGTTGATGATTTCTCTGCTGTGCAGAGGTTTTTAGTTTGATGTAGTCTCACTTATTTTTGTTTTTATTGTCTTTGTTTTGGGAATCAAATCCAAAAAATCATCACCAAGACTGATGTCAAGGAGATTACCACCTATGTTTTCTTCTAGAAGTTATGGTTTAAGGTCTTATGTTGAAGTCTTTATTTTGAGTTAATTTTTGTGTATGGTGTCAGTTAGTAGTACAGTTTCATTCTTTTGCAAGTGGCTGTTCAGTTTTCTCAACCTCATTTGCTGAAGAGACTGTCATTTACTCATTGTATATTGTTGGCTCTTCTGTTGTAAATTAATTGACCATATATGCATGGGTTTATTTCTGGTCTCTCTATTCTGTTCCATTAATGTATGTGTCTGTTTTTATGCCAATACCATACTGTTTTGAATACCACAGCTTCGTAATGGAGTTTGAATCAGGGGTTATAATGTCTCCAGCTTTTTTTTCCTCAAGATTGCTTTGGCTATTTTATCTTTTGTGGTTTTATACAAATTTTAGGATTTTTTTTTTCTAGTTCTGTGAGAAATTCCTTTGGAATTTTGATAGGAAAAATTCCACTGGAATCTTGAATCTATAGATTGCTTTGGATAATATGAACATTTTAACATTATAAGTCTTCCAATCAATGAAAATGGAATGTCTTTCCACTTGTTTCTATGAGTCTTCTTCCATTTCTTTCATCAAAGTCTTATAGTTTTTAGGGTACAGGTCTTTCACCTCCTTGGCTAAATGTATTCCTAGGCAGTTTATTCTTTTTGATGCATGGGGTTGTTTTCTTGATTTCTCTTTCTGATAATTTGTTGTTTGTGTATAGAAGCACAATAGATTTTTGTATATAATTTTGTATCCTTCAACTTTACTGATTTCATTTATTAGTTCTAACAGTCTTTTTAGATGGAGTCTTTAGGGTTTTCTATATGTAATATCATGTCATCTGGAAATAGTGACAGTTTTACTTCTTCCTTTCTCACTTGGATGTGTTTTATTTCCTTTTCTTGCCTAATTGCTCTGGCTAGGACTTCTAATACTATGTTGAGTAAAGTAATGAAAATAGGCATCCCTTTCTTGTTCCTGATCTTAGAGGAAAAGCTTTCAGCTTTTCACCATTGAGTATATGTTAGCTGTTGGCTTGTCATATATTGCCTTCATTATGTTGAGGCACATTCCCTCTATTCCCACTTTTTGAGGGTTTTATCTAAATGGATGTTGAATTTTGTCAAATGTGTTTTCTATATCTATTGAGATGATTATATGACTTTTATCCTTCATTTTGTTAATTTGGCACATCAAGTTGATTGATTTATGGTTGTTGTACCAGTCTTACACCCTTAGAATAAATCCCATTGATCATCATGTATGATTCTTTTAATGTATTGTTCAATTTGGTTTGTTAATATTCTTTTGAGGATTTTTTCATCTATGTTAATCAAGGATAGTGGCTTCTGATTTTCTTTACTTGTGTTTTGTCTGGATTTGGTATCAGAGTAATGCTAGCCTTGTAAAATGAGCTTGGAATTATTTCCTCCACTCTTATTTTTTGAAAGAGTTTGAGAAGGATTGGTATTAAATCTTTGAATATTTGGTAAATTTAAATATTATATATATGTATATACACACATACACATATGTATGTGTATACATATGTAAAATTTTTATTATATATATATTTTTACATTGTAACCATGAATAAGATTGACCTGTAATTTTCCATTTTCATAGTGCTCTTATCAGTTTTTGATGCAAGGTTATGCTAGTTTTATAAAATTACTATGTCTCTACTTTGTTTTGTTTTGTTTTTAAGTAAGCTTGAACTCATGACCCCAAGATCAAGAATCACATGCTGTAGTGACTAAGGTAGTCAGGTGCCCTTGTTTTTGCTTTTTGGTTTTTTTTTTTGTTTCTACTTTTAAAAGGAAGACTTTTGACTGATTAATTTTTAAAAAATGTAAATCGACATATTTGTTGTTTTCTTATTGCTTTTGGGGGCAATTTTGTAATTATATTTTTCAAGGATCTGTCCATGTCATCTAACTTTTCACATTTATTGGCATAAATTAGTTATTATCTTTTTAATATTTGTATTTGCAACTGGAACTTTGTTCCATTTTCATTCCAATATTATTCAGTCTTTTTTCTTGAGCAGACATGTCAAACATTTGTCAATTTTATTATTCTTTCAAATAACCTAGTTTTCACATTACCATTCCCTTCCATTGGGTGTTTGCTCTCCATTATATCATGTTCTTATCTTTATTTTTTCATCCTTTAATGTTTTCTGAGTAGTTATATAAATTTTCAGCCTTTTCACTTTTCTATTATAATCATTACATTATACATTCCACTATAAACACTACTTTGCCTTTCTTTTACAGGGTTTGTGACACATGTACTATTTTTGTTGTTATTCCAATTCTAAATATTTTATAATTTCCCTTGTGAGTTGATCTGTGAGTTATTAAATTTGTGCCTTTAAATTTTCAAACATATGGGGGATTTTCACTTATACTTTTGTTTTTATAAGTAATAACCACATAACTGCTTTGTAGTTAAAAATGTGATCTACATGATACCAATTCTTTGACATTTTTGAGTTACTTTAACTTTAGAATTGGTCCATTTTTATAAGTATTTTTCACGTACTTGAAAAGAATGTATATTCTGAGGACATAGTGTTCAATATATGTGCATTAGATAATGCTTTTGCATATTGTTCAAATCTATATCCTTACCAATTTATTTTGTGTTTGGCCTATTATTGGGAAAAATATGTTTAAGTATTGCACTATAACGGTGGAACTGCCTTTTTGGGGGTACTTTTGTCTATTTTTGCCTCAAGTATTTTGAAACTATGTTACATGGTATCTTGTTGCATCCTAATACCTTCTTTTGACCCTGATGTCTAGGGGGATTGAGTAAATACATCTGGTTAGATTAGGGTTAATTTTCAAAGAACATTCCTCAGCTCTGCTGAAGATCTTTCCTATGTCTGAGAATTTATATCAGTATGCATTTTAGATGTACAAATAAAAGAAAGCATTAGATTAGTGGACTGTACAAATAACACCAGCAGGATTTGTGCAAATTATTGCTTTTTGGTAGTGTTGGGAAAGCTGGGTTTGTATTTCTCTTGTCAGATTCATTAAATAGGTCTGCTATCACTTCTTTTCATAGCTGATACATTAACTTCTTCATGACTTTCTGAGTCTGTTAGTCCCCTGAGAGGAAAAATATGATGCTGAAGGCCATGAATCAGTGATGGAAGAAAAATGAGGGAAGGAGCCACAGAAAAGGACCCAGTCAGTTAATATCTATCTGTCTAGAGTCCCCTCTGTATCTTCCTTCTCCTTTATAGCTTCTGGGCTCCTCGAGGAGGCAGGAAGGAGAGGCGCTTTTAGAATCTGCTGTCCCAATTTCAACTGTCACACAAGAAATCATTAAAGAACATTATACAGAGTGTGGATATGAATAACATTAAACATTAAACACCTAGCCCAGCATTTTTGAAGTCTTAGTTTCATGGTACCATTTTAAAAAGTCCAAGTTACCTTTAATCCTAAACATATTCAGAGGATGATAGCAATTACCCATAATTTTGAGAGATATGCAAGAACAATACATTTTTGAATAGTATAGTTTTGACATAGTATAGTTCCTTTTGAAGTGCTTTATCAGGAATGAAAATGATGAAGTGTGCTGAGAATATGCAAATACATTCAAGTGCACGCAATTAAAACCCTGAGATGCACTGATGATAAATCCCTTCACTGTGGTTGCAAGTATTCGCAATAGGAATTCAAATTGATAATTATGATTACATGATTCTTAGAATAGCTAACAGTTTTCCATTTTCATCTGCTCTTTGAATAAAAGGAGGTATATAATAACAAAAACCCATCTATAATAGGCAGATTGCATTCCAAATACATGGGAACTCTTTCTTCTCTCTGGCAGTCTTGAATAGAATTGCCTTGTGTAGTACTGGAATTTAAGCCACCTTCCAACCAATCCCTTTGCCACGCAAGCCCTGACTGATGGAATGACCTTAGGATGGGAGTGTGCATGAGGCTGTGCTAGAGGAGGACTGCTGTGGTGGTCATTCCTCCAACTCAGAACCCACAGTGACTGCGTACGGGCTGGCTTTGTGGAAGAACAGGAGGGCAAGCTTGGATGGATGCTGGGATCACTGGGCTCTTGCTGGACAGCTGGCTGGGTGCAGCGAAATCAGCTCATTTCCTTCTGGCGCGGTATCTCTCCTGGAAAGGAGACCGTTCTGCTGTTCACTCTCATCTTTGGTCTGCCTGGCTCCAGCTTATTCTAATATTTAATTTTCAAATGTGCTGATTTTTAAAATGTAGGTTTTATTATTATTCAGGTATGAGGAGGCCAACAGATCAGGAGATGACTGCCATTGAAAAGACAGTATGTGACTCATGAACTGTTTCCCAGGGTGGGGGGTGGGCATGCCACCCCCAACAGGGCCACATGGGGAAGCACCAGGGCCAGTCAGGAGGCAGAGGGAGTGAGAGGAAAACATGGGCAAGAACCTGTGCTGGGGTTTCCACAGGAAGGAATGGGTGATGCAGGATAAGCTGGCTTGGGATGGGCCATTTTGAGTGATTTCAGTGGGCTCTGGGGCACATGGCTGTCCTCAGCTGTCTGGTACCCTGGGGGCGATTAGGGCAGGAGAATAGTGGTCCCAGAATGTAAAGGCCTGATGGAGGAGGTGTTTGGGGGGGGGTATGGGCATCATCGGATTGGTTGGTTTGCATATGAAAGGTAGGCTTGGAGGTGGCGGGGAGGGGCAGTCCCCAGAGTTAGCAAGCCCTCAAGATGTCAAAGCACCAGCATCTCATAGTTTTGTACAATGCTGCAATGACAAGTGCCCCCCTTCCTGTGGGTACTTCTCAAGGCTTTGCACAATTTTCTAATAGTGATTGGACTCTGGGTAGTCCCATGACCCGGCTGAGAGAGCCTGTGTGCACTGACAGGACATTCTGTCTGAGTTAAGGTTCGCCTTCCTGCCTCCCACACCTACCTTGGGGTGGTGGATTCTGCGGTGGACTTTGACTAAGACATCACTGAAGCTCTCTGAGTTTCATCTGGGAACTGCGGACAAGGGCAGTCTTATCTGTTGAGAATGAATCAGAAAAACGGACATGAAAGGGATTTAAAGCACAACGTGCTGTACTGTACAAGAATGATTCATGATTACTTGGTAGGGAAAAAGAAGGTACCTCGAAAGAAGCATACACTAAAATAGAAGTAACATAACATACAACCAACAATGTGGTAAAGTCCATCTTTTTTAGTTTGATTTAAAGCTGACATAGTAAGCATGAGCTCCATTTGGCATTCCTAAACTCAGAGTTTTGGCTCTGAGTCGAGGTAATTTATAGAATTTGGCAACCCTCTAACTCACCGTGGAGATGTTGGCCAAGTCGGTTGCAGTTCTTAATCGAAACATCACAGCACAGTAGCTGTGTGCTCTTCTCTATTTCTTTTGAAGTAAGATTTGGGCAGTTTTCCTGTATGCCCTTAAGCATCTCAGGCTTCCTCAAAACAGTTTCCACAAAACCTGTTCTCCTTTATGTCTGTGACGAAGTCCTAGAGAGGCTTTGATTATACTGTTTGCCAATTCAGTTTAAAAAAATGCTTTCTCTTGACTCTCTGGGGATTCTACCTGTAAGCTTGGTTTATTTGCTTACATGCCTGGTGTGTACTAGTTAGTAGCTGCTTAGTGTCCCAGATTTTAAAATAAAAGGTGGTGAGGCTTCCTGTAGATTATGGCAGTTCTCAAGAAGCAAACATAAAGGCGGCAGAGGGAAGGTGATTACGTTTGTGTTTTGAGGACCTCAGCAAACAGAGGCAATTGAAATATACCATCAACGGAGAAGAGAGAGAGACGTATGAGTTTATAGAGTAGGATTAGAAACTGAGTTACCCGAATGACATGCAGGAAGCTGGGGACTCGTGTGCAAATGCCAGCTCTGCTGACGAGATACCTGTTGTTTCCCTTTATTATCTGAAAAGTAGGATGAGTCATCTCATCCTATAAGAAGGCCACAGGCACCAGCTGATGATACTGAAGCCCACAGAAGCTTTGAATTTCTCTGAAAATGCAAAAGAGTGCTTCTTGATGCAGCCGGTAAAATAATTATGATTGCCAGTACACAGACTTTAAAAATACACTGGGTGTTATACGCAAATAATGAATCAAGGAACACGACATCAAAAACTCATGATGTAATGTATGGTGATTAACATAACATAATAAAAAATACGAAAAATAAATAAATAAATAAAATCTTTAATAAAAACAGTTTAAAAAAATAAAAAAAATATATTACAAATTTCCATTTCTGGAACAATGTCTCTCAGTGGAAGGTGTTATTCTCGATAAATAGGAAAACTTAAAATGTAAAAAACAGTGATAAGATTTACCTTGCTTAATGAGGAGAAAAAAAATCACTTGTAAAGTGAAGATTAAAAACCTCATGGCCTCAGAGAGCCTGGGTGGTGCAGTTGGTTGAGAGTTCAACTCTTGGTTTCAGCTCATGTCATGATCTCAGTGTTGTGGGATGGAACTCCACTTCAGGCTCTGTACTCAGACGAGTCTGCTTAAGATTCTCTCTCCCTCTGCCCACACTCCCACCCCACGCCCTCATTCTCTCTCTGTCTCTCTCTGTCTCTCTTTGTCTAAAAATAAATAAATAAATAAATCTTAAAAAAAAAAAGAAAAGAACAACAACAAAAAACCCCGCACGCTCTCTTTCCGGAAATAACCACCAGCTCCCACACAGTAGATCTTAGGCTGATTGACGTAACTCTTTCCCTTCATGTCTGTGGATAGTCTTAGCCCTGGTTTTCATGACTTTGGAAATTGTGAAGTTAGCAAATATTTGGTGGAGACAGTTTCAGGCCCCTTGAGGGATTCTGGGCCCCCCTTACTTTCAGAGACCCCCTGGAAGCTCATATAGTTCAGGTCCCGGGGTGGGGGAGGGGGGCTGGCACAGAGTAGGTATCTCTGGGTTCAATATCGGATCTTGCTCTCAGCAGATGTGGGTATGTGGGCTCTCCAGTGATATCTTTCCCATCTCCCAGGGCTTCCCAGACCTGGAATTTGGGACTTTCTCCTTTCTCGACACCTCATATTCTTGTTCCTGCTGGGCTGACTCCCCATCCTCACAGGAACGCTTGCTCCCACTGTTCCTCTCTGTTGTCAGAGTTTTTGCTCCATTCCATCTCCTTTGCTTCTCTGTTTGACCTGGACCCTAGGGCTCAGTGTGTACAAATTCCTCATTCACAATTTAGCACCCCTTAGCCCATATAGCCTTGCACTGTGCCCACTTGTCACCAGGCCTGGATAGGGACACTTTCTCCTGCTATTCCCAGGTCCCTCCCAAGAACTGATAGAGGAAGGTGAGAAACTTCTGAGTTGTCAACCCTCAGCTCTCTTCTTCCCCCAGGAAATTCTCCACTCTTACTTTGCTCAGAGGATCATATCTGTCTAACAGGGACCCCTTCATTTCCCCTTGTATAATTTCTAAGGTTCTCTGAGTGTGGGGAGGATATTTTTGAGATATTAACCTATGTCAACTCTATTTCTCCCGGCATTTCTTCTTTTTTCTTCCCATGCATAGAAGCAGTGAATTGGCTCCATGTTTATGGTCTCAGCAGGGGATAGGACCAAGGGCGGAGGGGGGGAGGTGGGGGGGAAGGGGTCTTAGGGGCTTTGGTTGCAGAGAATCCCTGAGCTCTTAGGAGAAAGGGAGAACTGAGAATTGACATAATGTTTGGATGAAACAAGAAAGGAGGATTCTCATCTCCACCCCACCCTAGTCCTTCCCCAAACTGGAAGATTTCTCTGGGATGGTGGGGAATACAGAGTCTCTGTGAGGCCTGGAGAGAGGGAACCCACTGCCTTCTTGCTGAACAGAATTGCAGGGAGAAAATGGAGTCATGGTGTTTAAGCAGTTGCGTCCTTAGTGTGGCAGAGATTGCTGCACCCCTGGCATGGCACAAAGGCCACAGCAAGAGTCCCCTGCCACTGGAATGATGTAGAAATGGCAGGGAGAGCCTCCAGACTGAAGGCATGTCTTAGTGGAAATCCCTGACTGTGTTTTAGTGGTCTGAGTACCCTGGAACCTTGACAGAGTTGTGGGAAAGGAAGTACGGCGGGGAGAATCAACTAGGATAAAATTTCCACCAACCCAGCGGGCTGAGGGCTTATAATGCAGATTAAGCTGAGGTACAGAAAAGATCATTTATATTTATTGCACACTTGCGTGAAAGACTGAGATTCACCGAAGGGGCACCTGCTCCCCAATGTTTACAGCAGCATGTCCACACTAGCCAAACTGTGGAAGGATCCCAGATGTCCATCGATAGATGAAAGGATAAAGAAGATGTGGTATATATATATATATATATATATATATACAGTGTAATAATACTCAGCCATCAAAAAAACGAAATCTTGCCATTTGCAATGACATGGATGGAACTAGAGGGTATTTTGCTAAGCGAAATAAGTCAATCAGAGAAAGACAATTATCATATGATCTCACTCATATGTGGAATTTAAGAAACAAAACAGGATCATAGGGCAGGGAGGGAAAAATGAAACAAGACGAAACCAGAGAGGGAGACAAACCATAAGAGACTCTTAATCATAGGAAACAAACTGAGGGCTGCTGAAGAGGAGGTGGGTGGGGGGATGGGGTACCTGGGTGATGGGCGTTAAGGAGCGCACGGGATGTAATGAGCACTGGGTGTTACATGCAACTGATGAATCACTGACCTCTACCTCTGAAACTAATAATACACTATATGTTAATTAATTGAATTTAAATTAAAAAGATAAATAAAATGGGCAAAAAAATAACTGAGATTCAGGCCCACTTCATTGCCTTCTGTTCCATTTTCACTGCAAGCACACCATGCCACCATCCCGAACTATTGTTTAACATTTTCCAACATCTACCAAACCTTTGCTGCAATATATAGCCCTTCTCATATTCGGTAATTTTAAGTAGCAAGGGACAGATGTCAGAGTGCCTAAGACAAGAAGGTGAGTCTATTGGTTCATGGGATCCAAGGTCACGTTGAATGGGAAAACCACTGGAAAGGCAGTACTCTAGCCGTGCCTCAGAAATAATTGGAACTTGGGTCTAGTTGCCCTTAGGATTCTTTCTCTCCATTTCTTCCATCCACTTCTCTCTGAAAACTGGAATTATCATCTTTCTTTGCAGACTGACTGGCTTATTCTAGCAGGGAAGAAATATGATTGCTGACAGCACCAAAGTTTTTCATGTTAAAATTTCTGCTATGGGGAAAGACTGACTCATGGTTTCTCTTTGGTACCACATTTAGAAATCCACACATTCCTTATGTCAGCTGGAAGGTTCGAGGTGGGGGTAGAAATAGTTTATAGAAAGGGCTGGGCAGTGGGTGAACAGACAGGAACAATAGACATCCACGACCCATCTTGAAGAGCGGTAAATTGTTAGTTGTTACTGGCTATCATTTAGGTGGGTTATGAGCACACACATTCAGTCACAGCAAGTAAATACTCACAAAGGAATGGGAGTATATTACCTGTATATTTCCACTTCCTTACTGTTCACCATCCTCACTCTCTTGCAGTCTCCTTCCTGCTTTGAGCACCGTAAAGAAATTCTCTTAAAGGTTGCTGTGAGTGACTTCATAATTCTCCAATTCAACTACCTCTTCTCTCTCTTTTTTTAATAACCACCCTCCTTTATCTTTCTATAGTAGTTGATTCTGTTCATGGCCTCATTCTGCCAAAACACATTTTTTCCCAGCTCGAATTCATGTGCCCATTTTTACCTGGCTTACTTCCTGCCTCCCAGATGGTGCTTCTGTGCCCTTTGCTGATTTTTCCTTTCTCTTTCTGCTCCTTAATTGTAGGCAACCATCATTTTTCTGACCTCTGTCCCATTTTTCTCTGCTCTCTTGCCTACTGTGGTTCAAAGTCTCTGGTAGCTTTTTATTTTCCACAGCATAAAACCAAAAGCACTAACATCCTCAAAAAGCAAAGTTAACATTCCATAATAATAATGTGATGAATGATAATAATAACAGCAAGAATTGACAATTATTGAGCACTGATCACCGCTCTAAGCATTTCACTTGAATTAAGCCATTTGGTGTTCATCCTGTAAGATGAATACTTTTTTTTAACGGATAAAAAGGGCATGTGCAGGAATTGAATACTTGTTTGTTCAATGTCAAATGATGAGAAAGGCAATGTTCATACTTGGGGGTTCTCCTAAACATGCCTACAGCTTCCTGGCATTCTTACTTTTGCTCCCTGTGATTGGCTTCCTTACCATCATTCAACATTCTGCCCCTCCTTAAAGGAAGAAGTCCCCAGATTACCCCTTCTCAGTGCCTAAATGATTCTTTCCCTCCTTTGAACTCCCATGGTGTCTTGTGTATGCCTTGCTTATAAATTTGTGATCTTATATTCTACTCAATGATTTAAAATATGTCATCTTGTTTAATAGACCATAAGCACCTGTAGGTTTGTGTGCCCCCCACCACTTCCAGTTTTCCCAACACCATTTGTTGAAGAGACTGTCTTTTTTCCATTGGATATTCTTTTCTGCTTTGTCAAAGATTAGCTGACCATATAGTTGCGGGTCCATTGCTGGGTTCTCTCAGTGCTTTGTTTTATCATGGATGCTCAATTAATGCTTATTAAATGAATACATAAGCTGTTTGTCAAATAATAAATACTGAGAATCTTTTGTAAGGCTCTACAGACCAAAGCTGCCTGCAGGTTCTACACTTCCTGGAACTATTTGTTATGGTGAAGTAAGGAGCTTGTATCAGAGTGTAAATCAACCTATAGTTTCTTCACTAAGAAAGTCCTGCTAAGGATATAAAATCAATATGCAGAGGTCTGTTGTATTTCTATACATCAATAACAAAGCAGCAGAAAAAGAAATCAAGGAATCAATCCCAGTTGCAATTGCACCAAAAACAATAAGACACCTAGGAATAAACCTAACTGAAGAGGTAAAGGATCTGTACTCTGAAAACTATAGAACACTTATGAAAGAAATTGATGAAGACACAAAGAAATGGAAAAGCATTCCATGCTCATGGATTGGAAGAGCAAACATTGTTAAAATGTCTGTAACTATCCAAAGCAATCTACACATATAATGCAATCCCTATCAAAATACCACCAGCATTTTTCACAGAGCTAGAACAAACAATCCTAAAGTTAGCATGGGACCACAAAAGATTCAGAATAGCTAAAGAAATTCTGAAAAAGAAAAATGAAATTGGAGGCATTGCAATTCTGGATTTCAAGCTATATTACAAAGCAGTAGTCATCAAGACAGAATGGTACTGGCACAAAAACAGACACATAGATCAATGGAACAGAAGAGACAACCCAGAAATGGACCCACAACTTTATGGTCAACTAATCTTCGACAAAGCAGGAAAGAATATCCAATGGAAAAAAGACAGTCTCTTCAACAAATAGTGTTGGGAAAACTGGACAGCCAACATGCAGAAGAATGAAACTGGACTACTTTCTTAAACCACACACAAAAATAAATTCAAAATGGATGAAAGACCTAAATGTGAGACAGAAAACCATCAAAATCCTGGAGAAAACACAGGCAGTAACCTCTCTGACCTTGGCTATAGCAACTTCTTACTAGACATGTCATCGGAGGCAAGGGAAACAAAAGCAAAAATGAACTATTGGGACTTCATCAAGGTGAAAAGCTTCTGCACAGTGAAGGAAACAACCAACAAAACTAAAAGGCAGCCTACAGAATGGGAGAAGATATTTGCAAATGACATATCTGATAAAGGGTTAGTATCCAAAATCTATAAAGAACTTATCAAACTCAACACCCCAAAACCAAATAATCCAGTTAAGAAATGGTCAGAAGACATGAATAGACACTTCTCCAAAGAAGACATCGAGATGGCTTACAGACATATGAAAAGGTGCTCAACATCAGTCATCATCAGGGAAATACAAATCAATACCATGATGATATGCCACTTCACACCTGTCAGAATGGCTAAAATTAACAACACAAGAAACAACAGGTATTGGAGGGGATGTGGAGAAAGGGGAACCCTCTTGCACTGTTGGTGGGAATGCAAACTGGTGCAGCCACTCTGGAGAACAGTTTGGGGCTTCCTCAAAAAGGTAAAAATAGAACTACCCTAAATCCAGCAAGTGCATTAGTAGGTATTTACCCAAAGGATACAAGAATATACATTCGAAGGGATACATGAGCCCTGACATTTATAGCAGCATTATCAACAGTAGCCAAACTATGGAGAGAGCCCAAGCGTCCATCAACAGATGAATGGATAAAGAAGATGTGCTCTCTCTCTCTCTATATATATATATATACATATATATATATAAAATGAAATATTACTCAGCCATCAAAAGGAATGAAATCTTGCCATTTACAATGACATGGATGGAGCTAGAGTGTATTATGCTAAGTGAAATAAGTCAGAGAAAGACAAATACTATATGATTTCATTCATATGTGGAATTTAAGAAAGAAAACAGATGAACACATGGGTAGGGGGGAAAAGAAAAAAAGGAGAGAGAGAAAGAAGCCATAGGAGTCTCTTAACAATAGAGAACGAACTGAGGGTTGATGAGGGGCGCCCACGTGGCTCAGTCGTTAAGCGTCCCAGAGTCCTGGGATCGAGCCCCGCATCGGGCTCCCTGCTCAGCCAGGAGCCTGCTTTTCCCTCTGCCACTCCCTCTGCTTGTGTTCCCTCTCTAGCTGTCTCTCTCTCTGTCAAATAAATAAATAAAATCTTTAAAAAAAATAAAAAACAAAAAAAACCAGGGTTGATGAAAGGAGAGGTGGGTGGGGTTGGGCTAGATGGGTGATGGGCATTAAGGAGGGCACTTGATATGATGAGCACTGGGTGTTGTATGTAAGTGATGAATCACTGAATTCTACTCCAGAAACCAATATTGCACTGTATGTTAACCAACTAAAATTTAAATTAAAAAAAAAAAGTCCTGCTAAGAAAAAATGTCGGTTGAACTAAACAGTATGCAAATAAAACAGTAAATAAAAAATAGTTGGAAGACCCGTATTTTGAGTAGCTCTGCTCTAGGGGATAGAAAGCAGGCATGATATGACTTCTGCTCCTGGGGACTTACATTCTAGTTGAACATATGTAATAGGATATTTTAAAATAAGAACAGCAACAGCTAAATCACAAGATGATAAGCATGCAGGTGAGTAAAAAGAATAAAGGAATTAAAGTGAGTCCAAACTTTTGGCCCAACTCTCTGATTATTGCAGATCAAGAAACAAAGTCTCAGGCTATTATAGGCAAGTTGTTTTTTTTTTTTTAAGATTTTATTTATTTATTTGACAGAGAGAGACACAGCGAGAGAGGGAACACAAGCAGGGGGAGTGGGAGAGGGAGAAGCAGGCTTCCCGTGGAGCAGGGAGCCTGATGCAGGGCTTGATCCCAGGACCCTGGGATCATGACCCCAGCTGAAGGCAGATGCTTAATGACTGAGCCACACAGGTGCCCCTATTATAGGCAAGTCTTAATAATGCAAAATGCCTCCATGGAAGCAAAAAATGAGAAATGACAAGATGTTAACTGTAATATGAACATTCATAACAGTTACAGGTGATGTGGGTACCACAAGAAAATTCTCTGATCTTTATCTGTAGATACAATAAAATCCCAAAGTTTGCATGATGAACTATGACAATTAGGATGTAAATGACTTAAGAATGTATTTTTGCAGTCTTTTTGTCCTTGCTCTACTTAAAAATTCTAAATTTATCTTGTTAAAAAATGTAAATATTTAAGAAAGCACTTTGTGAGGGGCTGTATTTTCTTTGAAGGCCTTTTAAGTGTAGATGTATGCAGGCAGGCTTTCAAACATTTGTTTGTTGGTTACAAATACAATTTTAAGTAGTCTGACAATCATCATTTTGGGGGGAAATATTATCAACAAGCATAGACTTTACTGAACCAGGCATTATGCCCAAAGTAGAACTGATTACAAATATTGGGTTGAATGTGCCAGATTTCTTGAACAGTCACTTCCTAGAGACATGAGGGTTAAATCAGCAGATTGCTATGGAAATAGAAAAAGAAATGAACACATCTTTAGGAACGTACTATATAATCTGACAGTAGAAATTTATGCTGTTGCAGGTAAAGGAGAAAGAAAAAGTCATTACTGATGTGATTCATGTGCTTCCTGACAAAATATTTCATCTGTCTGGGCACACACGAGAGGGGGCACAGCCTGCAGGAGGTAGAAACAGATTCTAGCACAAATAGTCCAGCACACGCTTATGAAGGGGTTATAAAAACCATCTGATTTACATTCTCTTTTAGCTCCATTCCCGTCACTGAACTAAGGGAACACACACATGGGATTTCATTTAGATGAAAAACGAAATACCAAGGAAACTGAAGCAAAATGTAAACAGGAAAAAAAACCAACCCTGAAAAAGATAGAAGTCCAGTGTCACAGTGAGGAATTGTTGAGTAATTTTGTTTAAAACCTATTTAAAGATAAACCGAGTAGATGAAGAAGGAGGAAAATCAAGACGGAGAGACTTTCAAGCTTGGTCATTAAGTGAGCTTCATTGATTAGGGATGAACTGCAGGTACACGAGCCCTGGGTGTAAGTGACATTTTTGCTTGGCATTTTTTCATCCCCTCCAAGATAAGAGAGAATCCAGAGGCTGTTTTCTTCAGACTCTTACAAGGCTCAGATCGAGAAGTACTGCAGAAACCTGTATGAGCTTTATTCTTGTTATGGACTGAACTGTGTCCTACATTCACATGTTGGAAGCCTAACCCCCAAAGTGACTGTATTTGGAGACAGGGCATTTAAGAAGGTAATTAAAGTTAAATGGGATCACAGAGTGGGGTCCCAATCCAATAGGACTTGTGTCCTTATAAGAAGAGAGAGAGAGAAACATCAGAGGTGCTCGCACACAGAGAAAAGACCATGTGGCGACAGAGCAAGAGAGCAGCCATATGCAAGCCAAGCCAAGAGGCCTCAGGAGAAACTAAACCCACTGACATCTTGATCTTGGACTTCTAGCCTCCAGAACTGTGAGAAAATAAATTTCTGTTGTTTAAGCCACTCAATGTATGGCACTTTATACAGTAATCCTAGCAGACTAAGACATTCTAGATGTGTTCTACTCAGTGTGGCTTGTGGACAAGCCAGTCCATGAAGTGTTTGTTCATAGATCATGGTAGGTTAAGTACTGAAATTGAGAGTAAGATTTAGGAAACTTAAAAAAAAAAACAATTTGACAGATTTGCTTTATGTCTCTTGAATCAAATAGTACAATATTGAGATGAGTGATAAGTATTCTTTTGAAAAATTTCACTTTCTAATAATTTATTTCTGCTGTATTTGACAAAAGTATCACTTTGTGATGGATTGGAAAAATAATCTGGTCCCTCAGCATAGGGACAAGGCATGTAAGGATACTAGTTCCCTCATTTCCCATCTGTGTTTTGAATCTAAGACAGATGATTAAATTCTGTGATCTCTGAACTGATGTAGGTCCCAGGAATCAAAGAGAGATTGATTTCCATCTTCCCCACTCAGATTCTCATTGAGAAATGGCCCAGATTTTTTTTTGGTGGGGGGGGGGAATGAAGACAATGTAAACTGAAGAGTAGGGCCCAAAGAACATGGTTCTTACTGTCAGAACTTACCGAGAGCTCCATGTTGCTTCCTCAGATAGCTTAAGAATACAAGAATTGCCACACACGGCCCAAACATGATCCACCCAGCCTAGAAGTTGCTTTATTGTGAGAATTCTGGAGATGGATTATGGGAGGGCATCGGCCCCCCAAAGGCTCTCAATGTCCAGCATGAGTATCTCTAAGAGCAAAGTCTCCATAATTCAGAAGAGCCCTTCTGCCGTATGGCCTGAAGAGAAGAAAAGGAAGTGGGAAAGAAAACCAGTGTTTGTGGAAAATCTATTTTGTAACAAGGCCTTGTAATAGGTGCTTTTATGTTGAGCACTCTTGATGCTCTCAACAACCTTATGAATTTCTAATGAGGCAATTGAGAATTGGAAAGGTCAGGGACTGTGCCAAGGTCACATCACTAATAAGGGGTGGAATGGAGTTACTCTCTCTCCTCCACTGCGTTCAACTTATAGCTAAATCCTATTGGTTCTGCCTCTTAAGTGAGTTTCAAATCAGTCTCGTCTTGGCCAGTCTTATTACCATGAGTTTACTTCCAACTGGACCATTGCAGTGACAACTTAACTGGTCTCCCTCCTTGTCTTCCTACCCATCTAATGGCCCAGATTTGATGATTATATATCCTGTGTTAAACTGTCTCTTCCTTATGTTGAAAGGGTATCATGTGAGAATAAGTTGCTGATTGGTTTCCTCCTAGGTCAGATATTCTGAGGCTTCCCTTAACCTCAAAGTAGCAACAAGCTGAACCCAACAGAAGAATTCCTTACCCAATTGTTTCAAGCCCCAAGGAGAGGGAAACACTAACAGGGATTCGCTTCAGATGCATCAATCAATCTGATCCAAATAATAGTGACTTGTGTAAGTCACTCTTGAATGACAATGAAGTCTTGGTAGGTAGCCCATAGTTGGTGGAGCAGCTCAAGGATGTCAAGATCGATTTAATTCTTTAGATTCTCTCTCATTGTCAGTTGTGATATACTATTGCAGTTCCAGCCACCATAGATGCTTTTCATGTGGGGAGAAAGAGGGAAGCACAAAGGTGAAACTTGCCCTGTGCCAACTGCTTCTACCCCACTGAGGCGCCGGCTGGAGGCTCCAAGTAACAATTTCCACTTGTCATTGGCTAGAACTGTGTCCATGGTTATTTCTAGCTACATTAGATGCTGGGAAAGGAGGGGTCTTTGTCTTTGTATTTAGGTTCATTGAGTTCTGTTTGTAAAGAACAGGAGAACATCTGTCTAGAAGGCAGCCAGCACTCTCTGCCACAGATTAATGCAAATACTCTAAGGGTGCATCTTCTAACGCAGGAAGTATGCAGCTTGGCTGAGTTGATAAAGGGAGAAATTCTCTGGACCTGGTTACCTTACTGCCCACTAAATAGGGTGACTGGGGAGCAAGGGAGGGGGGCCAATATACACCTTTTCATAGAGACCAGCCTATAGCAGGAAAAGTCTTTCAGAAATTCCATACTTCTACATAAGAATTCCGCCCCCACATCTTTGTTTTTTTAGTAGCTTTTGCCGAAATGTGCCTAAGTGTGGTTTTGTTTGTGTTTGTCTTACATAGAGAGCATTTTGAGTGCATGGCTTAGTGTTTTTCATCAGTGTTAGAAAATTCTCATTCATAATCTCTTCAGATATTTCATTCTCTCTTCCCTTTCTTTGTGGGACCCCACTTACACATGGTTTAGGCTTTTCTTCCCTTGTTCCAGAGAGTCGTTCTGCTCCTAAGCATTTTCCTTCCCCACCCCCCGTGCCTCATTATGGCTATTTTTCTAACTAGCAGTATTTTTCAGTTCATTAATCCTTTCTTCTATTTATCTAATGTGGTGTTAATCCTATTTATTTAGTTATTAATTTCAGCTAGTGCATTTTTTTATTTTAAAAATTTCCATTTGTTTTTTTCTTAATAAATTTCAGATCTCTGATGAAATTCACCATGTCGCCATCTATATTCTGGACCATATCAGTCACATTTATTTTAAAGACATAATGAGCTGTGGGTATGTTTCTATTATCTAGTTTCTCTTCCCCTCTCTCTCTCTCTCTTTTTTTTTTTTTAACAATCACTTGGCCCTATTTCTTGACATGCCTGCCAGTTTTGATTAAATGTCAGATAATTACATATAAAAAATTATGGAGGCTTTAGATGATGTTATCTTTCTCTAGAGAGGATTTAGCTTTCTTCCAGAAGGCAGGTGCAGTAGAAACAGGTCATCTTGATCCAGTCAGTCTTTGGAAGTTCCGGTCTCATTCTGGTCACCTTTACTCCTAGGGTGTGGCCTGTCAGGGTCTTACAGACTTGAACTCCAACTTTTGTCTTTCAGGCACTTCAAGCCTGACAAAGCTCTGCTTAGCGTTTTGCGCCCTCAGCTCCCAGTTTTTCCTTGCTTTTTAGTCCTCTTCCTTCAACTGAGAAATTGGTAAACAGCTGGAGGAGAAATGTAGTCGAGAATAAAAAGATCACACCAGTGTATTTCCTTTCTCTCTTGATCTTGACCCATCAAGTCTTGGCTGCCTTCTTGATCTCTCATGGTTTCAAACAGCTACTTATAACAAAATTTCAGCTCTTATAGTTTATTCAAGGGGAAATTGGTTTGATATAAGCTGTGCTATTATTGCCAGAAGTTGAAATTTCACAATCTTATTTTGCTTTGTGTGAGGGGAGACTCGCCCCACATCAGAAAACACACTTTAAAGCATCGTGAGAGTACAGAGAAGCCCTGTCTCCAGGCCTGAGATGGGGAAGGCAGCACACCACAATCCTCTCCCCTTGGGGGGCAGCATTCCGCTAAAACATGGCAGCAGGCCTTGGCAAAGAAATCTTCCTGCTAAATTGCTCCCTCTTACACTTTTCTACTCTTGGAATTGGTGAGGAGGGTCAAGAGTCTTGGAATAGGTCTTCAACTCTCATTGTAAATTTTCTCCGTGGAGGTCCGGGTGTCACAGTCCCACCAGTACTGTCCCATGGCGCCCATATCAACACTGAGGCAGGAAAGCCACATCCTAAAACCCTGCTGCACTTTAATATACAAACACTTGCTTCTGCCTGGCACGAAAAGAAAAATGAGAACTAAGAGTTTTTAAAAATTATTTTCCCTTTTGAAGTTCATGAACCCTTGTTTCCAGGACCTCAAATTCAGCTTTCTCTTTTGAGAATGGCAGTTCAGTGACGTTAGGGATGAAATAGTTTTGTTTGTAAAACAAACCTAGGATTTCTGTCTAGGATACTGACTTTCATTCATAATATTATTACTACAGGAAAATGCCGCATCATGTAGCCGATTTATAAATAGTCCACAGAATATAATCCACGTGGAAGGTGTGGATTGCTTTTGTTAAACCTATTAATTCAGAAAGTTAAAGATTTGGAAAAGGGAAATGGGCCCCTCTGAAGAAAACTGTGCATTTTCTAAAGTCATTTTCTTCGTAACAATTTGAATACAGCCTTATTTGTGCCTACTTTTAGCTGTAGCTATGTAAGTGAAATAAAAGGAAAAGTATATTTTTAAACCCTGGTTCATGCAAACTTCTGGATCCCACACAGAGAAACAGAAACTATGTCCTGGAGTATGATGGCTAATTGTGTGTGTCACCTCGACTGACCACAGGGGCTCCAGGCTAACATGATCTCTGGGTGTGTCTGGGAGGGGGCTTCCAGGTGAGATGAGCATCTGAATCAGCAGATGCAGGAAGGCAGATGGCCCTCCCCAGTGTCAGTGGGCATCATCCAATCCATGGATGGCCTTCATAGAACAAAAGGTGGAGGAAGGAGGAATTCATTCCTTTTTTTTCTGCCTCATTGTTTCAGTTGGGACATTTCATCTCCTCTTCTCCTGCTCCCTGACTGGGATTTAAACCACAGGCTCCTTTGGTTTTCAGGTTTTGACACTTGGACTGAATTATATACCCAATGCTTTCTTGGGTCTCCACTTACAGAGGGCAGATTGTGGGACTTCTCATCCTCCATAATTTCATGAGCCAGTTTCTCATAATAAATCTTTATCTTTATACATATACAGTTCCATATGTAAATGGATATATATTATATATATATATAAAATGAATATCTATCTATACTGACATATAGGTATACATAAAGGAGATATATATTATATATATATATAGTTAAAGATTTATTTATTTGAGAGAGAGAGAATGTGCATGGGCTAGTGGGGGGAGGGGCAGAAGGAAAGCCTCTCAAGCAGACTCCCCGCTGAGTGTGGAGCCAGACTCAGGGCTCCATCTCACTACCCCAAGATTATGACCTGAGCTGAAACAAGAATCAGACACTTAACCGACTAGGTGTCTAGCCACCTAGACACCCCACTGAGATTATATTTATATAAAGGATATATATAACATGGAGATATATATCTATATTGTGTATATTATATGGTATTATATAATAGATAGATAATATTGATATATCTCCTGTTGGATCTGTTTCCCTGAAGAACCCTGACTAATACATGTAGTAGCAAGCTATGAGTGCCAATGGTTTTGAGCTTAGCTACATAAACAATCTTGGCTGAAACTTGGAAATTTCAGATCAGGGAAGTGACAGAGTTCCTAAGGCTTCTGGGTTTTGATGGGACTGTAGATGATGAGTTTTGGAACTGTACTCCGCCTTTAAAGGTAATTTACTCTGATGCTGTTTGCTTGAGTCTAGGGGGAGATCTTATTGTAGCCATGTCAGTCTGAGAGAAGATCATTTTGCCACATGTCTTGGATAAGACAGGACAAGGGTAAATTAGAGCAGAGGTATGTGTAGGTTTCTTTAATTAGCTTGCTAGAGCTGCTGTAACAGAGTCCTACATTTATTGTCTCACAGTTCTGGAGGCGAGAAGTCCAAGATCTAGATGTAGGCAAAATTTGTTCTTTTGAGGGCTGTGACGAAAATCAGTTCCGTGCCTCTCTTTCAGCTTCTGGTGGATTGCTGGCAATCTTTGGTGCTCCTGGGCTTGTAGACACATGACCTCAATCTCTGCCTTCATCTTCATATGGTGTTCTCCCTGTGTGCATATTTGTGTCCAAATTTCCTGTTTTTATAATGATGCCAATCATGTTGGATGAGGAACCTCCCTACTCCAGTATGACCTCATTTTAACTAATTGTCCATGCAAAGATAAACTCTATTCCCACATCATGTCACTTTTTGAGGTACTGGGGGCTAGGACTTCAACATAAGAATTTTGGGGGATACATTCAAGCTGTAACACTTGTGATGGCTTGAGATTCCCAGACACTTGCTCCTAGCCTCCAAGCACCTTGCCAATGAGAATTAAGAACCTATGATACAGCACTTCACTTAATTAGCTATTATGATTCACTCTGGGAGGGACACATTAGTTCCAGACTTTTCTGGTAGTAGGAGGGTTAATCTATTATGCAGTGAAATTGTCCTGAAGGCTACTGTTTCCTGGAATCAGGAACCTGCCGCTGGAAACTTTTATCAGGTGTGCACAATTGTGTTGAGTGATCTTCTGTTTTTAGAAACTAGCATTTTGCAGCCATTCATTTTCAATCTGGTAATCAGGCTGATTAAACTTTGACAAGCATAAAGGGGAAAAAAAAGGAAATAATAACTCTTCTGCTAAATTTTAACTGGAGAAGAAAGCTGATAGCCCTAGGAGGGAGGAATGATGGGTATTTAAAAAATAAAATTCGAAAAAACAATTGGCCTCTGGAGGGTCCTTGTTAAAATACTTGTTAAAATAACTAATGAGATAAAGCTTTGAATCTCAAATTCCCTCCAATTTTTTTTTTTTTTTTTTAGCTTGATTAACACAAGTAAAGTGTCTGGAAGTGAGTCATGAGGCTTTGGGTTTTTTCTTTTCCTTTTTTTTTTTTTTTTTTTTTGCCTCAGCTCCTCACCTCTGAGCTTGGATGACTTTCTAATCACTTCACTCTTTTCCAGTGATTCCCAGCTGGGGGCAGTTCTGCCCTCCAGGGGATAGTTGACAATATCTGGAGACAGTTTTGGTTGTCACAGTTTGGGCGGGGACTGCTACAGGCATCTAGGGGATGGAGGCCAGGACCGCTGCTTAATCCCCCAAGATGCAGGGATGACACTAATCCCATCCTCCCTTCTACTGTTCTGTTTTTTTTTAATTAAGTAAACTCTACACCCAACATGGGGCTCGAACTCACAACTCTCACAACCCGGAGATCAAGAGTCGAGTGCTCTACCAGCTGAGCCTGCCAGGTAGAGCAGGCTCCCCTTCCCTTCCACTGTTATTCTCTCTCTGTTCCCCCCTCCAAACCAGACGTGAAAGTTGACCTTCCTGCTTTTTTATATTCATGAAAACCTTCTTATGGAAGGCATTAGTGTAACAGACTTTGCTGACTTTTTCTTTCTTTTTTTTTTTTGGCATGTGTGTGTGGGGGGGGTAATATCTTGGAGGAGGGAATTTATTTTTTGTAGTCACAAAAGAACAGTCTATTAAAATTTCTTTAGTCATCCCTGCGCGTTGCTTGGCCATCTTCTTTTCCACAATCCCCCGTCTATAGTTTTACAGATCCTCAACCCACAGGTTCCCCGGTGAAATCCAATTCCCCTGGACTGGACTGAGCACAGTAACTTCATATTCCAGGGCCAGCTTACCTCCCCACCTCCCTCTGCATACCTGGGATCCATTGCCGAGCATCGCTCTGCAGGGGACCATCCCTTCTAGGTCCCGCTTTACCTTACACAGAGATCAGATGAAGCTGTTGACCTTCTGACTTCTTCCTTTCTTGGTCTCAGACCGGTTTGTAAAGGAGACAGAAGAAATAAGGAGAGCTGTGTGCCCCACTCCTGCAGACTCCTCTTAGAAGTTAGACTTGACTTTTCAGCTCCTCCCACCTTTCCCCCTTTGTTTGTAGAACTGTTTGACCCTGGGAAAATCACACAACTAGAGTCATAGAAATTACAGCCTAAAAAAACCCAAGAACACACCCATTGTAAGCCTTTCAGCTCAGAAGCAGGGGGATTGTGTCGGATTAACCCAAGGCTAATTAGTGGTATTTGGTACCTGAATCCACGCACCTGTTTCCCGATACTCTCTCATCATGATGACTGGGAGGAAAAGACCCAAATCCAAGTTTCCAAGGAAATCTCTATATCACCCTGAGCTTCAGTGTCCTTGCTGAAGAAACCAGGAAGGGGTGGGATTAGAGGGTCTCTCAGGTCCTTCTCAATACAAGCAATCAAATAACTATCAAATGTTGCTTGGAGATTCTCTGAACATCCCCCAAATTAGCAAAACCAACAAAAATGTTTTCCCTGTCATGATGAAAAGCTTAACTTTTCACCTGTGTGACAATTTAAAAGAGATTGAATAGTATAAATGGATAAGAGCACAGACACTAAACCTAAAATATCTGGTGGGAATCCAGGCTCAGCCTCTTACTAGACAAGCTGTGTGATCTTGGGCAAGTCCCTTAACCTCTCTGTGCCCTTGTTTCATAATCTTTAAAAGGAGGATGAAAATCACAACGTCTATCCAATGATAACTGTAGGGATTAGATGAGTTTATGAAGGCACTTAAAATAGTGACCAGCACATTGTAAGTACCATGTAAGTGCTAAGTCTTATTATTTCAGACACCTGCAATTGGTAGGCTATAGATCATGACATAAAATCATTAGGTTACAACAGGAAGATTACAGGGATACACTCTTCACTTTACATATACTTCTTTTCTTGCATTTTAAGAACCAAAGAGCAACTGCATCAATTTATAAGAGGCTCTTACAGTATTTTTAGACCCGAGAGGAGAAACTTTTTAATCATACTCTCACTTGAGAAGACAAATTATTCATGTCATGACAATATATCTGTTATTGAGGGTGGGCTGAAAGCATCAGGATTGTGCTATGTAAGCACTTTGGCTTGTGCTGTTGGGTGAGGCTCTTTGGAATGTGTTACAGACAATTTATATTTCCTGCAAAAATCCAGAGGAAAGCCAGATGTTTTGCAAACTGGGGCTTGACAGCATTGGTTTTTGAATGCAATTTTTCTAATCCTTGCAGTCAGAAGAGATGTGTTTTACCCAGAGAACCCCACCTGCATTTAAGTTAAATTATTTTTAATTAGTTTCAAATTATTTTCCTGGAAAGTCTTAGACCTGAAAATTCCTGCTCACTTGCTCTCTCAATTATATCATTCAGAAGCATCCAGTCAGACCTACCCACCCAACCTTGGGCAAGAGTTTATCCCAAAGTCATTTGGTCTTAGAATATTTGCCAAATGAGATCCAAAGGTGATAACAGCTTGGGGATGGTTCTGGAACAGAAGTACCCCAGCGAGGGCCCTGCCTGATCCAACACCTGGGGACTGCTTCCGTCAGATGTGATGATGGAGGTGCCCGTCTCTTGCCTTCCTCCTTCTGCATTTTGGAGAGGAGTCCCGAGAGCTGCAGAGGTGGGGAGGTGAGCACTAACCACCGGTGGCCTCAGCCTCTGCCAGCAAGTCGAGGGGTGAGCGAGCAGGCACCGTGAGTCACAGGTGCAGAGTCACCAGGCAGGCAAGAGAGAAATGTTTCGGGTTTTACTTGGGTCCTCTGTTGACAATGAAGGACAGCCAAGTCACAGGGTGTCACCTGTTATGCTGAGGCAATTTATACATAAATCAGGCCCCATTAGGGGTGAATATCAGATGGAAAATGTGCCAGGCCACTGAGTCTGCTCATTGCTGTGCCAGGTACGAATCTGTGGCTTAAAAAGAAAAATTGAAGCAGGCAGAGAAATGTCAAAGCAAGAACAAGGTGGCTCAGAGGGAGGACAGGGCTTCCTAAATCTGAAGACTCTTCAAATGTTCTTTTCGGTGTGTTAACTTCTGGAATTCCTGTCTTTCTCTCAGAGGACAATGGCTTCATCTCCTCAGTATATCCAGATGTTTGTTCTCTTCCATGGTGACTGAGTGGCTGCACATTCCAGGCCCCTTTGCTCTTAATGCTCCCGTTCTTTCTACGTGGGACCCTGATTTTGATGCTAGACCCTCTTTTGCAAAGGCATTAGAAGACCACTGTGGCTCTGTGGAAAAGTCATCAAGGCCCAAAAGGTAAGCCACTGGTCTAGCATGACCCTCTGAGGACCCTTTCAGAAAGAAATTGCTTTTCTAAACTTGGATCCCAGGGGAGTTTCCAAGGCTTTTCTGGAAAGAGGCATCAGGAATCCCATCTCAGTATCAAGGAGAGCCATGGAACACAATGAAAAGCACAGGGGCTGCAGGAAATGGAATCCAGAGACTAGAAGAAAAGGAAGCTAAGCAGGGCAGGAAGTTGATCTGAAGACTTGCTGGAGATCCCTGGGTGGTGAACAAACTTGAAGCAGTTCAGATATTTCTGGACTTTTGATTCTCCAGCAGATTATATCACTTAATCCTGAATTTAATATATGGGAGTTATTTGCACTGTTTTATAAATCAAAGAGAAACTCAAGAGTAGATATGACGTACCCAAGAGTGTTCTACTCCCTGGGTCGCTTGGCTGGTGAACATGATGGTAGACTCCCTCCCTTCTGAAGAACCTGGCATGTGATTCTCATTGACTCCGCCCCTGCCTCTCTGACAGCTCCCGATGCTCTAGGCCCTCCATCTCTGTAGAGCCTCCCTCCATGCTCCTAGGTGGTCAGCCACCGTTCTGAGGGCACTGGCCATGCTCAGCTGCCCCTGGTACTGTGGCAAGGCTTGGCTCTGCTCCTCTGTCTGCCACTAGATGGTAAATCCTCATGAACTAGAATTGTGCCGTAGCCTTCTCTATGTTTATTCTTAGGCTCCATATGGTACCTGACATAAAGTAGGCAACATTTGTCTGTTCCGTAAAAACAAAGCTATTCCTCATTTTCCGTGAAAGCTGAGATCTAACCAGCACTAATTAATTAATGCAATTCACTTTAAGGTTAACATTTACTTTGGAAACTATCATTTTTTAGGGGCTAGGGAGGATAGAATAGATTAATATTGTGCTGAATGCCTGATACTGGGTAGATTGTTTTCTAGACAAAATCTTATTTAATCCTGAATTTAATATGTGAGAATTATTTTCACCATTTCATAACTTGAGAAACAGAAACAAAATAAAAGTGGCACATTCTAGTAAGTTACGGGGTTCAGTTTCGAAGCTAGTTCCTGCTGACTCCAAAGACTGAGCTTCACTATTGTCCCATATGTACAATGAAGAATTTTCAGTGTATGATTTATTAAATCCTGAATCAGACTTTTCTCTCTAACGGGGCAAGTCCTCATTTCTAATTTTTTTAAGAACTGGTTTTAAGCATAAGAAACAGTATTTTTGCACAATATACTTAAAAAGATAAGTGTGTCTACAGAAATTCATGCCTAAAATGCACAAAGCTAGGGCACTTCCTAAATGAAATTCTTTTTTCCCCTCTATTTAAAAAAAAAAAAGACTTTTTTCTCTCAGCCAAGTTAAAAGCAGAGTAAAAGAGGATCTTAGTAGTAGACCATTCCATTGAGAAGAGTGATTTGTCTTCATTAGTATTCCACTTTTTGCATGCTTTTAGTATGCAAATTGTATGCACTTTTTCTTCTGTTATCTATACCAGTGGCAAATTGTAATTCACTCCCACTGAAGGAATGCCACTGAAAATGAAAAGAACCTAATCTTTTAAAATTAGCCAGACTTTCTCTGATTTGGGTGGGACTATAGTGGCCTGCCTGAATTCATGGGGTCAGCTAAAGGATTTTTCAAAGATTTTTTTCTAGTCTAAGAGCCATTTAATTATTCTGCTTCCCTGAATTTTTTCCCATTTCCCATTTTAATATTTATCAAATCAGGAGGCATCTTCTTATTGATATAGATGTTTAAAGTGTTGGTATTTCTTTATTTCCCCCCATTTCTTTGGTTGTGTCTCACAGCTGATGGCATCTTAGAATTGAGTGAATCTAGGAATCTGTATGGGTACATTCAGGAGCTGTTCTGAGTCTCTGTAACCTTCTCTGCCCCCAAGGAATGGAGGCCTTCCTGGAATGAGGGCATATTTCCTTCTAAATTTTCTCCTGGCTGGGTAATGTCACAACCCTCCATCATCTGTTAGTTGCTTACCTATTAAATAATATATCGTGATAACCTGCTGTCCCTTACGTTTGGACTACTCTTCCTTTGTTGAATATGTAGGATCTGTGTAATTTGAAATCTTTTCTGATCTGTTGATGCTGAGCATGAAGAATCCAAATGCTAAGACTTAGAGGTGAGCAACACAAGATCCCTGGGGCTCGGGAGAAGAAGATAGGCCCCAAGCACAAACATCACCAAATCTGGGCCAGCCCAACTCCTCCTGGTTGTCATGGTGGTGGGAGGGGGCTAATTCAGGAGACAGTCTGGGAATGGGTGGACACCGCATGGCCTCGTTCAAGGGCCAGGCTTACTCTGTGAAACCTGAGACTGAAGCTTACTTCAGATGAGTGAGTCAGGTCTGCGGGAATCATTTTATAAGACTGCTCTTCTTACTACTGAAACTGACCAGAAAGCTCTCTTGTTTGTCTGAGACACCATCAAGAAGTGGGAACAGAGCTCAGCCAAGGCCATCATGGAAGTAAGGGGCAGAGAAAAATAAAGCCTATTCCTGATGGAGCCTCATCAAAGTTAGCCATTCAATAAGCTGGTTACTCAGCTGAGGTCACAGATGCCGAGGTTGGGGACAAGCTATTAACCCACACGGCATAGCTTTCCTGAGCTGTACACACTGGTAAGGATTTGAGGGGCTGCGTCTTCATTCAGAGGTTCCTCACATTTGCTGCTAGGACATCATTAATCTTTCTTGGAGTGAGAAATAGAATTATGAAATAATTACGAGAAATTATGATAACATAAAACAAATATTAAGATGCATTGTAATAAGAACTGGTATCTGACAATATCAGGAGACATATTTGGTTGTCCACCGTGGGATGGAGGGGAGCTTGGATTCTACCAGCATCTGGTGTATAGAAGCCAGGAATGCTGTCCATCCCACAAAGCACAGGACAGTCCCCTCAATGAAATGTCAGTAGTGCTGAGGCTGAGGGACACTGTAGTCGGCCCTCATACATTAATCTCAGGAATGTAGCAATATTGCTATATTTAAAATAACCTTTTAATTTTAGAATAATTTTAGATTAACAGAAGAGTTGCAGATTCATTGCAGGGAGTTCCCTTATACTCTACATCCAGCATCCATATCTTATATAGTATGGTATATTTATCACAACTGAAGAGCCAATATTAATACACTATTACTAACTAATGTCCATACTTCATATTTCCTTAGTTTTTACTAATATACCTTTTCTGTTCCAGGATCCCATGTTACATTTAGTTGTCATGTCTCCTTAGGCCCTTTATTTAGACTGTGGCAGTTTTTCAGGCTTTTCTTGATTTTGATGACAGTGACAACTTCGAGGAGCCCTAGTTAGGTATATTGTAAAATGTCTTTCATTTCAGTTTGTCTGATGCTTTTCTTGTGGCTAGAATGGGGTTATAGGCTTTTTGGAGGAAGACCACAGAATTAAATATCATTCTCATCACATCATATCAGAGGTACCTGCTATTCACATGACTGGCCGCTGTTGATGTTAACCTTGATCACCTGGCTGAGTTAGCATTTGTCAAGTTTCTTTGTAGCAGTTACTTTCTGCACCCCTTTCCATGCTGTATTCTTTGGAAGGAGTTCACCGCGTGCAACCCACACTTAAGGAGAGGGGAATTATGTGCCACCTCTTTGCGGACAGAGTATTTATCTATATACGTTATTTGAAATTTTAAGCTCTAAAGATTTGCCTACCCTGCCCCCCTTATTTACCTATGTATTCAACCATCTATTTATCAGTGCAGTGGATAGAATAGGGGCCCCTAAAAGGGTATGTCTACATCTTAAGCCCCGCAACCTATTTGGAAAAAGCGTTTTTGTGGATGCAATTAAATAAGAATCTTAGATGAGAATATCCTGGATTATTCGGGTGGGCCCTAAATCCAATGACAAGTATCCTCTAGCTGACATACAGTTTTGTATTGTTTCAGGTGTGCAGTGTAGTTATCTGACATTTATATACACTACAAAATCATCACCATGATAAAAAAAAAAAAACAACAAGTATTTTTATAAAGAAAGAAGACAGACCCAGAGAAGGAGGCCGTGCGAAGACAGAGGCAGAGGTTGGAGGGATGCGACCACAAGCCAAAGACTGTCTGGAGCCACCAGAAGCTGAAAGGGGCCAAGAATAGATTCTCCCAAAGACCCCACAATGGAGCACAGCTCCACTGACATCTTGATTTCCGACTTCTGGCCTTTAGAACTGTGAGAGAAGAAATTCCAATTGCTTTAGGCCACCCAGTTTGTGGTCATTGGTTATGGCAGCCACATTTTATTGCTCGAGTTGTTTCAGCTTTGGCCATTGGGAGCTCTTTCCTTCGGCAGCGGAAGCTTTTCCCGGGCATCCCTACCTCTTGTCCTGGTGTTTGTTATTGGTCCTCTGAGCGCCACCTCGGAGGTCCAGGGCCTGACCCTCCTTGGCAGAGTCTCTGAGTTAGTTCTGCCTGGAACCTGGCCGTCTCCAAATCCTAACCAGAAAGTGACCTTAATGCTTTATTACTCTTTAATCATTCTGCCACCTGTCAGGGCACCTAGGAGTTTAAGCACCATTTTCCAGAAGGCTTGCCAGAGGAGGAAAGAATTTTAACTGATAGGTTTTCACGAGAAGGCCAGGGGAAGGAAAAGTTTTCTGTTGGCAACTTCGAAATTTTAGGTACTTTAGGTCAGGTGCGCATATGTGTTAACTGAGGTGTCTTTAGCTAGCCTAAATGAAAGCCAGCATCCCAGTTTCCCTGAGGAATTTCCTTGCAGAGTTTAAGGATTATGACTGAAGTTGCTCTCCAGATGTAATATGGAAAAAAAAAAACCCCACACCCTTTTTAAATTTTAGACTTCCTCTCTTTGTAAGCTGGAGGGGTTTGGTATCCAGTTGCTACACATTTTGTAGAATTATTATGAATGTCTCCTTCACAGCAGACCGGTTTGTTCTGAGAACTGAAAGTGATAGCAAGAGTGGAGATGGGATCTCTGTTGCCCCAAACCTGCACCCCTTGGAATTGCCCATGTTCCTAAATGCTCCTGGCTTATTAGCCTTGAACCTGGGCTGTCACCTTTGGCCATTTCCTTTCCCTGCTCCTCCTTCATTCTCCCCTGCCCCATCCACACACCAAGTACATGCCATTTTTCCTTCTTTAAGTCTCCTCTACCTGTTTACTCCTCAGCACCATCACCCTAATCTAGACCCTTATCGCTTTATTTCTGTAATATTAAAAGTCTTTTAATTACCCACTTTTAGACTCTCTAGTATGTTCCCCTATGCGCACTAATGCATAATTGCATTTCCTAAACACAATCCTGTGTCTTCTTATGCCTCAGCTCATTACTCTTCAGTGCTTCATCAGTGCCTGAGCAAGAAGGTGCACACTCTTTACAGTTACTTTGGAGTTCTCCCAGATCCCCAGCTTAGTACGCCTGTTGAACTGTAATTCTTGTAACAAAAATGGCATGAAATCTTAGTGCTCACTGAACTGATTATTGACCCTGGGAAGATGCCTATTCTTATTATAATTTTCTCTCATTCTTCCCTCTGTCCCGAATGCCTTTTCTTCTTCTTTTCACTCAGTAACCCATAATTTAGATGCCCTGTCCTAAACCTGTGCTCCTCTCTTAAGGGTCCACATGTTGTCCCAGCTTCAGGTGATGGCTTCCTTCTTTAAATTCTTGTGTTCTCACCCATTCCAATATTTTCCAAACTGAGCTCTGCAGAAGCATGCTATGGGAATGGTTCTCAAACTTTGGCATGCATTAGAATCACCTGGATGGCTTCTTTTTTTTTTTTTTTTTTCTCCTCTCTTGATGTTTATTGGTTCTAAAGGCCAGGCTTTCTCCCAGGGGAGGCTGAAGGGGCTCATATCTTTTGGGCTCCGTGGACAGGGCGGTTCACGTGCTTGGGGGAGGCCAGGTAGGCCTTGAGCTTGGGCCGGGCACTGAGGCGCGCCACATAGGCCAAGAGCAGGGGGTGGGAGTCCAAGCAGCCAGGGGCCAGGACCTGGTGATTCAGCAATAGGTCCAGCAGGTTGTAGTCGGCGAAGGAGATCTGGTCACCCACCAGGAAGGCCTGGCCCTCCTGGTTCTGGATCAGCAGGGTCTCAAAAGGCTTCAGGTGCCCCGGCAGCTCCTGAAAATACTTGGCCTTGCCCTCCTCGTAGCTCCGATAGATGAGCTGGCTGCAGTGCCTACGGATGTCCTCCACGCCATCGTTCACCAGGTCCACCAGCGCCGCCTCCCGCTCGTCTTTGCTGTAGAGCCCAAAGGTGCGGCCCAGGTGTCGCAGGATGGCATTGGACTGGTACAGGGTGAGGTCTCCGTCCTGGAACTTGGGGAGCTGCCCATACAGACAGGAGGCCTTGAGCGGGCCCTGCAGCCAGCTCTCCTTGGTCACCACCTCCTCCTTCCAGCTCTGGCCCTGGTCAGCCAGCAGCATGCGCATGGCCTCGCAGCGCCCTTGGGTGGGGAAGTAGACGATGGTGTAGGGTGGCATAGGTCTCGGTGACGTGGAAGAGCAAGCAGGAGGCAGTCTGGATGGCTTCTTAAACAGAGATTGCTGAGTCCCTGCCAGAATCTCTGGTTTCGTAGGTCTGTGGTGGGACAGAAAATGGGTATCTCTGCTGAAACCCAGGTCTTTTGGCTGCTGCCAGTCTGGGGACCACACTCAGAGAACCACTATCCTATGGTTTTAAAATTTTCGTGTCCATCAGCATCCCTTGGGGTGCTGGTAAAAAGGGTAGATTCCAGGGCACTCACCTTTATGATCCTGAGGTGGCAGGTCTGGGCTGGGTCAGATCTTTTTTTAAAATCAGACTCAGGATAATTCTGATTCAGGTGGTCTTCATGTCTGCCTGAGAAGTCTTGTTCTGGAAAATGCAGGAGTTCTCATTTCTGAGAATAGTGGTGGTCCCATTTGGGTTTTACTACTTAGCATCTTTGAGTGTTTGGTCTATTGTTTCAATTAGAGCTAGTGTCTTGGGAAGGGTTTCTTTTTATTCTCAGGCTCTAGCACAATTATTCTCATGGGATAGATACTCAGGACAAATATTTTAGATTTCACTCAGTTAGAAACATAAGTTTTGTGATTATTAATTCCTATGAATTCTTTTGATGTAAATAAATAAGAATTAAATTGCTAGTGGGGTGGGTAGGAGAGCTGGAGCTGGGCTTTGTGCAAAAAACTCAGGCCACTTTGGATTCCCAGGTGTGGCTCCACTTTCCCCAATGTAGGCACCTGAAAGCCATGCCTTATATCTCTCTTATCACTTGAGGTGAGAACCAAATCGCCATTTGCCTGTGTTTAAGGTACGTTCTGATCTCAAAGTTAAAACCAAGCCATTTTGTCCTGTGCTTTCAGATAGTTTCTTATGAATGATAAACCTTAAAAAGTGAATCCAAATGTCACTTTCCTTTCAGCTCTAAGGGTAAGAAAGATTGAGGGCACAGGAGAAGTAAGGAAGATGAATTTTTACTTCTATCTTGAGTGATGGTTTAATGTTTGATCAGGAAGGGGAGCCTGGAGAGGGAGGGACAGGAAAGCTGGTAGCACCCCCCATATTTGCCCCATGATGCTGTGCGCATGGTAGAGAGGGCTTGCAATATGAGGTTCTCTCTCTCTGGTGCTGGCCAGACTGCACAGGCATCTCTAAGACTTAATGGAGAAGGTAGGGGAAGAGATTAGGAAGTAGTCACCTTCACAAGAAAAACAGAATTTAAAAAAATGATCTAGTTAGTTTTAAACAGAATTTTCCCAGGCTTACTTTGGTCATTAGTAGCATTTCCCTGGACAGTCATCCCCAGAAGACCCTGTAGAAAATGTTTGTGTAAATGTACATAACGACAACTGAATTTCTGTGTTATAGTAATGGAAGGGTGCTGACACTTTTAAGCCCTTATTTTTATTTATTTTAAAGGAGTTAAAGAAGTGTACGCATGCCCTGTTCCAAAGAATAATTTTAGGACATCCTGGTGCTCCTCAGGAATTGCACAATGCTTTAAAGTTCAAATCCAAAGTAGTTTTAAGAAATTTAATTAAATAAACATTTATTAATTTGATCCAGAAAATAGTTTTTTTTTTTTTTTTTTAAAGAACTGAATTTTATTTTAGGCTAATTCCAAATTTTAGAGTTGGAGGGAAGCTTCTGGTTGCAAACTGAGGTCCAGGTGAGTGACGTGGAAAAAGCCTGAATGCTCACCAGTAAGAAAAGGTGGGGGAAAAATAAGATAGTACACCTGTGCAAGGGAATCCAACACATGTATTCAAAAGAAGGAGGAGGAATGAGAGGGTGACCTGAAGGCACGCCCTTTATGCATTTTTGAGTAAAAACGAAGCAAATTACAAAATAATATGCATAGTATGATCTCAACTTTGCAAAATAAAACAAAACCACACCAAAACCCCAAAACAAAACAAAAAGCAAAACCACATATGAATAAACATGTTTTGATATGTTTGAGCATCAGAAAAAGCACGAAAGAATACTTCAAAACGTTGGTACTGGTTTTCTAGGAAGGGGTGAGAAGGAGGTTTCAGTTTTTCCTTTAAATATTTCTGTGTTGTTTGCTCGGGGCACTGACTCTATATTGCTTTTGTAGATAAATGGAAAATTCAATACCATATTTCTTTTAAAAAACATTCAAGAGAGGGAGGCCTCAGAGTGTTCCAAAATATTTTGTTAGAAAAACTACTGTTTTTTTTCCCCTCCCCTTTAAGTGAGCCGTGGTGAGCCATCAACTATGAAGCAGACAAGAGCTCAGGAAGTTCTTGGGGGCACTTGGTTTGTCCTCAAGTACGGAATGTTCTTCCCTGAGATGTTGAAATAAATCGTTAACCTGTGTTGCGAAGCGGGGACTTTCAAGCAAAGGTGAAATTCACTTAAATGTCACCTACATTATCTAAAAAATTGCTTGAAATGTTCTGAATATTGAGGTGGGGAGTGTCTAATTAGAGGATCCCATATTAGAGCAACTTCATAGCACGACGAATCTACTTAATGAACATTACTGTGTTAGTCCCAGAGGGAACCCAAAGCAATGCCCTGGACATTGTCCTTGGCCTCTAGGGGGTTTATCATGAAGATGAAAAGACTAAATACACATAAAAATTAGAGAACGTGGTGAGACAAAATGTAATCTATCTGTGCAGTGCTTATTTTCAGCATTGTAGACATTCAAAAAATGGACAGATGAGTGAAGGCTGCTGGATTTGGATGAACCCAACAATGCAAATTTTTGCATAACTAGAAGTAGATAAAATAAAAATCTGAGTCTCTGCAAAATGCCACAATTCCTTCAAGGAAAGAGATTCATTCAAAAACACCAAGATATAAAGGAACTGGAAGTCCCTTTAAAATTGTGCTAGTGGACAACATCTACCATTTGACCTTCTCCAAGTCCTTCTTATTCACATTCATTGTGATTATGAAGGTGACTAGTTAAGTGGCTGAGCTTTTGGGGTCATTTAAATATTTTTCAGTTTCTTCTTCTAGGGGCTTGGAAGGGGACCACTTCTGTAAATCTACACATGAGATTGCTGCTGCCAGTATTCATTAAGGAAGCTCCATGATTTCCCTGGCAATGTTGGTGTCTTCTGCAGAAGTCCCAGAAATCATCCCAAGAGCTTTGTAGGCTTGCCTCCTATTCTGGGCAGCCATCCAGCCAGGGCAGGGATTTGAAACATTTAGTGCCTAGCTCTTAGGATGCTAGTGTTTTCTCTGCCAAAGCTGTGTGTGTGTAAACTCCTTCCTGGATGTTGTGATTACCTAGAGCACCATTTGCAATGATAGGTACTCATGCAGTCTTCTCCATTTGCAAAGTGCTTTACCCTGGTATTCACTTATTATTTATTAGATGTTAATGCTTAATTACAGGATGCCTTTGCCAAGCCTTAGAAGGGTTGCCTGGGTGTGCTTGGCTTCTGGGGTGGGGTGCCAAGCCCCTTTCCCCCAGCTGGGCTGAATGAACATGGACTCACCCAGGTCACTTCATCAGCACAGCATACCACCAGCCCCTTGTATGTATGTGCCTTGATGACAGGAGACTGGAGAACAAAGCAGAAAACCCGACCTGATCCTGGGCTGTGTTCAGTCCTTCGGTACAAGGTTACCAACTTCTTCTAGGAAGATTGGGTACTTATGACTTTTCTCAGCAGCAAGGACCGCCTCCTTCCCTTGGATCTGGCAAACACTTATAGTTGCAGTCACTAGGAAATAATTCTCCTGTCAAATACATGGATAGTTTAAAGAGTATTTTTAATAATATAGTGGAGGTACTTACTATACTGCAATGTATGTTTTGTTGATGAATGTATATCTTTTCTAAAAGGGGGCCATTTTTCCTCCAAATAAACAAAAGCCCTTCCTCCTGTCTTGCTACCTATCAGTATTAGCGGTCAAGACTTTATAACCCAGTCGAGCAATTGAGTAAACAAAATATTCCTTGTCCAAAGAAGTTTAGAAATGCAGTTGAGTTTCTTTTCAATTATGAAACAGAAGCAAATTGGAACTTCTCTCAATTTTGATAAACTCTGGGATTGTAAGCGTCCTTTATGTGTGTGGGTTGAGTGAGTCTGGGACCTTGTAGCCAAAGGCAAAAGTCAATGTGTTGACCTCACATAATGGTGTTATTGATTAGCCTTCCATATCTGCACCGGTGAGGAGTTGACAAGGAAGTATTGCTGCTATGAACATCTGTAACTGTTCCATTGTTAGTTAGGGATGCTCCAGTTCTGGATCACTTTCCCATTGCTGCAAAGTTGAAGCAAAAGGGCTCCACACACCTCTCTTCATACCCTTCATTATCAGGGTGAACATGGCCATTTAGGCCTTTCCTCCTTTCACTGAAGCCCAATCCTTGTGCTGTCCTCCACTGTTTTCCGATGCTACCCGAACTACCTCAGCTCAGAGGGACCCGAGTGCCTGTGTCATGGTGCTGTGGAAGGGATGTCAGGAGATGATGTGGACCTCAATTTCCTCCTCACTGGTTTCCACTCTGGAATGTCTAAAAAACATGAAGAAGTGAAGTGTTATTCCTCTATGAAATGGGATCGACCATGGGGCACTTTATGGTATATAGTTCCTGGAATCATAATATTTCATTATGTATTTCCTCTCTAGTGTAATAGTGTTATCTGTATTTATTCTGCAATTCCTTGAGAAAGGGGAGGCACCTCCAAAATGGACATTAGTCTAGCATCTGAAAACCATCTCCAATTTGGAGAAAGCTTAAGATTAGTGGAAGCAGAGCCCTGATTCCCACGGAAGAAGTCTGTTCCAGGTGCTCTTCTCTCATTCCCTAGCATCTAGGAAACAGGTATTTGACCGGAGCTAAGCTTACTGTATTCTTACCTTAGACTTTGACTCTGGGGCAGTGGTGCAAAGAAACGGGTGTTGGGAGTGAAAGTTTTTTTTCTACCTTTTAAGATTCTTCTAGCTGGTTTAAGAATTGAATGGAAATGAGAAAGACTAACAGGAGAAAAACCCCCAAAATTTAATTACATGCACATGGAATCCCAATAATAAAGTTGAGACCTAAAGAAATGACCAAAGCAGGCAGTTTTTTATACCTTTTAGATGAAGAGACAATAAATCTGTGAGGAATTGACAGAGAAAATAAAAGTTATATTTGGGAGCTTCAATTAGTGAGGAATTCTAAACAGAATTTGGGGCAGGGTAGTAAATTAGTAGAAAGTAACAAGATTTGTTTGAACACCGTTCTCAGCTCTAAATTACCTATCTCTGCCCCCATGTCTCTTTGCCTCCTAGTACAGGGGAGGTACCTTCCACAAGGGAGATTTATTTCCTGCTTTCTGGAGACAAAGCTGGGGTCAAAGTGTTCTTTTTATACTGGCTGTTTCTTAAGTAAATTTTAATTTAAAAAAATCAATATGCCAAAGTGGTACATTTTTGGGTGACCTGACCTGAGCTCCTTATAGGGGCATTCTAGAATTTGTCTTAGAGGGATGGTTGTGGCTTCTTGTGTCTAGTGGCAGCATTCCCTGTCCAGGGCCAACATGGGGCTGGTAAAATGGGGCCACGGTAGGATCCTATGGAGAGTCTTCCATTGCCATGATTTTGGCTATGGCACTGGCTTTCCTATTTTGCCCACTTTCTGTGCCTGGTTGGCTAGTCTTTTTCTGAATCTTGTGATCTATCCCACATCCTTCAGATAAATTGCCTTACGCCTTCAAGTAATCAGAGTTAGTTTCCATTATGGAGCCAAGAATCCTGAACAGCACCGTTGCTCTGGGCCCAGGATATTGACTACCAAGTTTGGTAGAATCTCTGGCCCAGCACCTCTTTGTAACAATAAGAGAAAGTTTTCTTTGAACTTGAGAGTGAGACTTTGTGTCAGCTAACATGTGTTCCAAGTTAAGTCTCTGAAGTAGAAAGGCCTTTAGCCACTGTGTTTTTATTATTTTAATGTTTGATGCTCTAGTGACTAATTGCATGTTGCACACAAATGCTGATGGCAAAAAATTCCTCCAGATTCTTAATGCCACAGGTTCTGCTAATGCTGCTTGTAGCTAACCCTGCTGCAGTTGCCTATGAATTCATGCTGTGATGAGAGAAATTCTACAAATATTCTTGGCTTCAGGAGGGAAAATAACACTTTCTAGTGGAGGGTTATCCAAAGAATATCTTTGCCATTGCTTCGGAGATGTATTCTTTGGTTTGTCTTGCTCCCGAATGCTCATCCAGATTCAACAGTTGAAAATGGTGTATGTTGTTTCCCAAGGAATTTGATGTTTGCTTCATGCATTTTGACAAATGGATTAAATTTACTTATCATTTTTGGGAACTGTTTTCACAGTGCTCATTTCACATGACAGATTCTCACTTAGTGAATGGATATTATTTTGGTCCATGTGGCACGGTGTCTCTGGATCAGTCTTTACCTGGATCAGGCGGTAAGTCCATTATATTTCATTCGTGTGTGTAGAATTCCATAGTGATGCAAATCCTCATTTAAATTAATATAACCATATTAAAATATATGAAAATATCCGGAATTATGTTATGAATTAACACACAATTGCAATAGGAATTGAAAAAAACTCTCTGAATAAGTAAAACATTTATTCAACCAGTATTTATGACAGCATCTTACCAGGTACCAGGCTCTTTGAGCTGAGCAGAAGCTAATGTGCATCCCACCTTTGAGGGAGTATTTATTTAACAGAGGGAATTTACAATGTCAATGGGAAGCTCATACTCTCATGGCAATTATGGGTTGATAGTCAACCTACTAGTATGAACTCCTTGTTGGTTTACGTGTTCCCGACAAATCTTTGGAAGTGGGCATTTGGACACAGAAAGGTAATATCCTTTAAAGCTTTCAGGTCTCTACTACAAAAGTCCCCAGTATCTCAAAACTAATATTCTATGGCTGACTTTTCATTTATTTTCATAAACAGGATAACGGTAAGGTTTTGAAAATCTGAGGCCTAATGAGAATAAAAATAGAGATGAAATCAGAGCTACTTTGACTAGTTTGGTTAGTAAAAAGCACAGGTAATCTTACTTGATCCCTTTGGTTTACCAGGGTTTCTGTTTTTTAAATCATTTGTATGTGAGAAATGACTAAGACAAATCTCTTGATTTTTTTTTTTTTTTTTGCTTCTAGTCCTTCTCCATACTCCATTTTATTCTTCTGGCATACTCAAACAGACTCCCTGGGGCTGTTTTAATTTAGAGTAGAAGGCAGAGATGCCAGTGCTAATTTGGAGGCATCTACCAAGGTTTAGGGAGTGAACTGGGACACAGACTACCTCTTCCCACCGATTCAGCCTCCTTGTCCATGCATTCTTAATAATTATAGAGCAATATTTTCTTTCTCTGCAAAGGGACAGAAAAAGTATTCTGGGTTTTGTGCACCATTTGGTCTCACTCACGACTCCTCCACCCTGCCGTTGTAGTGTGAAAGTAGCCATAGACAATGCGTAAACAAATGAGCATGGCTGGCGGCCAGTAAAACCATTTATAGAAACTGAAACTTGAATTTCACCTAGCTTTCACATGTCCTGGGTCTTTTCAACCATTCAAAAACAAAGTCACTCTTGGCTCACAGGTTGTTCAAAAACAGGCAGCAGGCTGGATTTGGCTGGTGGCCAGGAATGTGCCTGTCTGTGTTGCAGGGAATCATTATGGAATGTTTCTTGTATGCACCCTGATGAATCTAGTTAGAATTGGTGCTTAAAGAAAACCAACATAATGAAGACATAATCATTTCAACACTAACTATGATCTCAGCATTTCTGGAATCCTTGTTTTTCACATTCCCACATTTAGAGATGATTGGTGGTGGCCCAGACATCTGCGCAGTGTGACCAGCTTCCTATGTCCTCTGTCAACCTCTCTCTTCTATGTTCATTCTGATATCCAATGCTGCTGGATTGTGCCCCATATTTATTTTTGCACTAAAAAAATTCTTCTCCTTATTTTTCTTTCTCCTCCTATTTGAGATTCTCCTTGGGTGATGTCTGCCAGCATTTGGGGAAGGCAGATGCCTATTTGTCTAGTGGCTCCTCAATCATCAAGGAAGCTTCCCAGGGGAGAATTTTGGATGAAGCTCCATATAAAGAGGTGACGACGTAGTTGTTGGCAGGGCTTCAAACTGCTGAGTCATCGCTGTGTCATCCTTTATAGGTTGCTGTCTCTATTACAAGGCAAATATGAGGGTGTGTGAATTTACATACACTTTATAAGATCAAAATCATCATACATTTGTCCATAGCTTTATGCAGGGTGGATCAAAGTAAAAAGTCCAGAAGCCCAGAGACTGAAAAGAAAAATGAGATTAAGATTTCATCATGATCCCAGATTTTAGCTGTACTTCAAAGGTGTTTGTTCTGTTGGCTTGTTTTAAAAACATGCTTAAGTGGGTTATTATATAATTTATTTCCAAGATTGAGGATTATAAGTACTGATAAACTAGAGACATTATGAGAAAGCCAATTTTTTTTTTTTGCATTTATCTTCAAATAAAAACATTACCAGGTAAATTTAAATGTTCGTGAGACCAACTGTATGCCTTTGACAAGGACTCTTTCTTGTCTTATTTTTGGTTGAGACTCCAAGGTAATAAGTCTCAACTTCTCCCATATTCCAAAGTGAAACACTGGGCTTCCTCATCAGGATTTGCAAAAGAGGGAGTCAAAATCCCATGTTGTGGCCTTTAGCTGGCCATCTGCCCCAGCCTATGAATGAGGTCATGGAGTCTGAGGGAAGAACCAGGAACCTGGAGAGAATTAACTTGGGAAAAGCTGGGCTTCGCATTTCATGTTTTGCCCATGTTTTATATCCCTACTACCTTCTCACCTCCCAACATGAAAGGGATTTTTCTTTCTCAAGGCAAGAAAGAAGGCTTTAAGGAGCTCATTTGCAGAGTGTGAACTGCAAACTCTGTAGTTTATTACCTACAAAAAAGCCTGCATGGGCGAGAGGCTGGCTGGCCTGGCCTGTGGCAGCTAAGGACAGGGCTGTGTGTGGGAGGTCATGTATGCTCTCTGATGGCCAGTCAGAGGTTCTGGCCACCTGGGGCCCAGGTTAAGGCCACGTGTGAGAGTACCAGCTTGGAGTTGTTTTAGATCTTGCCCTGAGGACTTCAGGGAGAAGCAAGAAGACATCAGCAGGAAAGGGTGGAGGTGAGGCACCAGATGGTAGGGTTGAAGGAGCAGTCCTCAACTTTCTGAGTTGAGAAATTTACCCTCATCGCAGCAACTGCAGGTGAGGGATCCCCAACTTGGAGATGTTGTCCAAAGAACCCACAAAGCATCCCACAATAGAATCGGCTTTAAACACCAACTAGAACCCAAACTAAAGCACACGGGTGTCAGTTAAGCGGTTTCTTCCCCGTCTCCTCCCCTCTCCTCCCTTCTTTCGCTCCAGTCCAAGGGGAGGGAGCAGCTACATGGAGAGGGCAGGGGAATGGAGGGTAGAGGTCCTTTCTCCCTTCCCCTTCAAACGAACCCCAGAAACCTAGCTCCTACCTCACTGCAGCATCCTCAGTGCTGTCATTGCACAAAGTGGTCAGAAAAATGGTTTTTAGGAAAAAAGTAATTCCATCAAAATAATGAGAAAAGAAAACAGTTAAAATAAGCAAGTAGAAACTGTATACATGAACAGAACTTTCTGTTTTATTGTTTTTAACTTTGCCTCACCAGAGTGTAAGGCAAGATTTTATGGGTGACAAGGAAGGCGGAAGCAGGAAGGTGAGAGGACGTCATGATGCGAAAAGTCTAACTGTGAATATTTTAGTATCAAAGTGTGAAAAATAACTTGGAAGCCTAAGTATGGGATTATGATATTGAGAAAAGAAAAAACAAGTCCTTCCCGAGGGAACGAGCAGAAGCCTGGAGACAAATGAGACAGTGGGTAGGTGAGATAAACTTATTTCATGCTTCATCTTTAATTTTTCAGATTCCAACTTGAACTTTTAATAGAAGGATAAACATGCAATGAATTAAAACGAGGAAAAAAAGCGTTAGAGCTGGGGTGCAGGGTGATGGGGTGGAGTTACCTATACATTTCTAGCTACTGTACAAACATTTCTTTTAAAGATTTATTTATTTATCTCAGAGAGAGAGAGAGAGAGAGAGAGAGCATGAGCAGAGGGAGAGGGAGGGGACGCAGACTCCGCGCTGAGCGCAAGGCTCAACGCGGGGCCCTATCCCAGGGTCCTGAGATCATGACCTGAACCAAAACCAAGAGTCATTCAGCCGCTTAATCAACCTGAGCCACCCAGACACCCCTGTACAAAATTTTTATAATAAAAAACTGAGCATCTATGATGTGAGCTCAGATAGTTTCTGATTATTATGAATAATCAAACCTCCTAGAATCTACACAATTTACTTTGTGATTAAAATTGAACCTATAATTTCAATGGACATCTTTGCTATACTGTTCCTTGAACTCAGAAGGAATAATACTAACCAGTTAAATTTTACCTTGTCATTTCCCTGAATATAAAATTTCCCTCTCAGGACCTATCTGGATCTCCCTCAGTTCACCGGATTACTCTGAGTCTGCCAATCACCTGTACATGGGCTGGCAATGCTTTCTCTAAGAGCCAGATATCATAGGCTTTAGGCTTAGTGAGCTATTAGTTCTGTCACAACTAGTCAACCTTGCCTTGAGCCATTAGGGAGGCCACAGACACTATGCAAATAAATGAATGGGCGCTGCTGGGCACCAGTTACACTTTCCTTATAGACGCTGAAACTTGCATTTCATATAATTTCCATGTGTCATGAAATAGCATTCTTCTTTCCATTTTTTTCCCCTTCAACCATTGAAAAATGGAAAAGCCATTCTTAGCTTGCTGGTTGTACAAAAACAGGTAGTGGGTTAGATTTGGCCCGCGGGCTGTACTTTGCTGAGCCCTGACTTGGAAACAGGAAGAGAAAAAATGAAAGTGATTTTTTATCATGGAACTGCTTTAAAAATTCTTTTCCGTCCTTGAAGGACCAAGAGGTAGAATTTTTTTTTTAAGTTACTGTAATAGTAACAACAGTTAATACTCGCATAGCACTTTCTATGTGCCTGGTGCTTTTTGAGGTAATTTACCTCTATTTACTCAATTCTTAAGAGAAGGCAATGAGATAAATACTATTATTACCATGCCCATTTTACAGATAAGGAAACTGAGGCACAGTGTTTAAATAATTTGCTCAAATTCTCAGTGTTAGTAAAAATAGTAGGGCCAGCATGGGAACCCAAGCTGTCTCATTCCAGCATGGGTGCATTTAACTCCAATTGACCCTTGAAAAATGTAAGGGTGAGGGGTGCCCCCCACGTCTGCTGACATTGTCAAAACTCTGTGCATAACTTTTGACTCCTCAGAAACTTAACTACGAGAATCTACTCTTGATCAGAAGCCTTACTGATAATGTAAACAATTAACTCACAATTTGTATGATTATGCATTACGTACTGTGTTCTTACCATAAGTAAGCTAGAGAAAAGAAAATGTTATTAAGAAAATTATAAGGAAGAGAAAAATACATTGACAGTCCTGTATATTATTTATTGAAAAAAAAAATCCCCATGTAAGTGGACCCGCACAGTTCAAACCAATGTTGCTCAGGGGTCAACTGTACTCTGTTAATTTTTAACTTATTTTAGTCACGTACCCGGTGAAGCCTGTCATGTGTTTCTCTGCTTGAGTATTCTCTGTAAGGTCTGGACAATTTAGTAGGATGTTTTCATCTGGAACCTGTCTTTGAGGTAGTCTCTGAAGTCAGGGGATAGAAAAATGCTGAGCAACCTTTTATTTCAAGTCAATACGTATTTAAAAAAATTCTTGCATAAAAAAATTCTTACAGTTTTAGCAGATAAAACAATCATTACAGGGAGGCTTCCAAAATTCTTTAAAAAATGAAAATGAAAAAAGCAAGCTTTCTTTGATCAACTAATTAATTTATACTGAAGATAGGACAGGCTTCAAGGGTTTGTGTGTCTATTATTTGAATTAATAATAAAATGTGTTGTTGACGTGGGGTCCACTGGGGACTTGGTGGCAATGGTTGTTCTTGGGGAAATAAACAGGTCCCTGACCAGCAGAATGTTTTAATTTCAATCAAGTTGCAAGTTGCTGAAAATCAAAACAAGGACTATAGCCTATAAGGAGAAAATTGATCATCAAAGACCCCAAGTCTGTGAAAATTTTCTCAAATATATGGCCAATTATAATCAGTTTCTGAAACAAGCTGTGTCTTAGGGGTGTGTGTGTGTGTGTGTGTGTGTGTATGTGTGTGTGTGTGTGTTTGTGTGTTTGTGCTCACTTGTGTGTGTTGGGGAAGGGCCACCTTTTGTTTATGTGGGGAAAGACTAGATGTGCCCTGTAGAAGCCTCTTGGTGCCACTGAATTCTAGCTACAGCACTTTTGAGTTGATAACATTTGGTCAATTCCTTTCCCTCTCTAGTGTCCAAATACTTCTCTGAAAAATGGAGATGATAATAGTCAAAACTCACAGGCTTGCTGGAAAGATTGAATGAGATAATGTATGTGCATTGTAAACTATGAGAGGACCATACATATATTAATCTCTTTTAATAAAGCCAGTGGGAAAAGACAAATTGAGCAGTACCTTTTGGTTTAAATGCAAAGGAACTATATTGCTGCTTGCATCAGCAAATTCAGATAAAACAGTTGCTATTTATTTATTTTTCAACAAGACCTGGAAGGCAGCTAATGATACAACCACTATCGCAGATGATTTTTGAGATCTGTGGAACTAGAGTTGGTGTCACCTCAGAAATGTCTTAGGGGATAGATTTTATTAAAATATTTGTTTTATATTCCTTTTGATGACAAGCATTTTTCCAGTTTTGCTCTAAACTTTTTATTTTTTAGAAGAAAACTCAACTACTCAAGTTAAAAATGTGTGTGGTGTCCTCTTGGGAGAGAAGGCATGCTATTCGCAAAAAATCTCAATACTTTAGGTAGTTCTTAACCTAGGGTTAACGCTCAAGAATAAGTTGATGTTTGATCTTTCTGTCTGGTGTTCTTTAAAATTGTCATGTTTATTGCAGCATTATTTGCAACAGCCAAATTATGGAAGCAGCCCATGTACATCGATAGATGAATGGATAAAGAAGATGTGATATATATATATATATATGAATATTATTCATCCATCAAAAAGAATGAAATCTTGCCATTTGCAATGATGTGGATGGAGCTAGAGAGTATCATGCTAAGTGAAATAAGTCAGTCAGAGAAGGACAAATACCATATGATTTGACTCATATGTGGAATTTAAGAAACAAAACATATGAACAAAGGGAAAAAATGAGATAAACCAAGAAACAGACTCTTAACTACAGAGAACAAACTCATGGTTACCAGAGGGGAGGTCGGAGGGGGGCTGGGGGAAATAGGTGATGGGGATTAAGGAGGGCACTTATCTTGAACACTGTGAAATGTATAAAATTGCAGGATCACTATATTATACACCTGAAATTAATATAACACTGTATGTTAATGACACTGGAATTAAAATAAAACTGAAAAAACTGCCAATGTTTTTTTCCAGGGTTAATCTTTATTTTTACCAGCCCAATCTACCATCATTCAAAATGAAATTATTGGCTTTCCTTAAAATTATCTTATATTTAATTGAATAAAATCTGCTTTCTGGTGGTTTCAGGATGGATAGGGTATACATAGGATTTGGGGTGTGCATTATTTAGAAGTGCAGCTCTTTGGGGGCAAGGATCATACTGAATGATTTCTGTCACATGCAAACACACACAGAGAAGAAAGAGAAATGCATCGCACATCCATATGTTTTAGCTCAGACTGCCATAACAAAATACCATAGAATGGATGGTTTAAACAACAGACATTTCTTTCTCATAGTTCTGGATGCTGTGAAGTCCAAGATCAAGGTGCATGCTCATTTCTTTCCTAGTTAGGACTTGCTTGCTGGCTTGTAGATAGCTGCTTTCTCTTTCTTACTGTGTCCTTGCATGAGAGAGACAGGGGGAGAGAGAGAGGGAGAGAGAGAGAGAGAATGAGCGCTATTTTTTTTTCTTATAAGAGCACTAATTCTGTCATGGGACTCTACCCTTGTGACCTTACTATTTCCTAAGGGTCCCAGCTCCTAATACCATCACATTGGAGGGTTAGGGCTTCAACATACGAATTTTAGGGGGCCACAAATCAGTCCATAGGACTGTAGAGGCAGCTTCTTTGCAGCAGATCCTCAAATGGAGTTGTTCCTGCTTGCTTGGGAGACAGAACAAAAACAATTATTCTAAAGCTAGTTGAACAGTCACCACAAATTGAACTGATGTGGAGAAACCTCATAAAATTTCATCTACAACTTTTGAGCACAAGCTAAGTGGTCCTAGGACTCCACTGGTACAAGGATGATTTGGGTAAGCAATAGCTCATGAATCCTGATAAAATCTCATTTTAATGAATTTGAGGGAATTGCAAGTAGCTTTGTTACATTCCAGTTATATTTAAATGGAACCCATTAAACAGAGCACAGGGGTGGTGTTATTTACTTGATTTAGTTTATCTGAATAAAGCAGACATTTCGTTTCTAGGTCCTGGTTTTGCTATCTCTTTCTTTTTCTAAATAATACTTTTTTTTTTTAAATCTCCCTTCCTCTGTACCATCCCCGCCTTGGAGATATTCTATCCCTGACCCCTAGTTCTGGCAATTTCCTTACTCTCATTCCTTCCCAACCTTCTTTCCTCCTCTGAAACCCTAATATAACAATACTGTAACAGTATAAAGCACTAATTCTGAACCATAGCTGTGTTTTCATTAAACAGATCAACTGCTATGTGGACAGGGACTTGTGAACACATCTGTTCTACAGGATTTTCCATTTAATATGATTTTCTGAAACCACATCAGCAAAGTACTATTATAATAAGCCATCCCCAAAGACATGGATATAGTTTTGCTAAACAGAACTCTAAATTAAAATGCTATATAATCATGGGATTCTGCTCATATTTACTTGCTGCCCTCCTTATATGAAGGTAAACTCTGAGCTAGTGTTATTTAGATACAGATTTCATGTTTTGCTCTCATCTAGTTATGGGGCTGGGTCTCTGTGGAGTTGCTTGCTTTCTCTTGCAAGGCCCCTCTAGATCATTTGGCACACAATGGGAAGGCTGTTGGGCTTGGGTACAGATGAATATTTGTGGAAGAACAAGCTTATTTATGCCAAATTAACTATTAACCTGTCCTATACAAATTGTACCTGTTTTAACCCCATTTAATAAAGTTATAATTGAGTTTACAAGAACTAGAGCCAAAAGCATAAATAATATTGCTTCAGTAGTTTTCCATTGGTTGGCTTGACTAATAGCATTATTTCTTGAATAATACCCCTATTCCTTTCCCCAAGTCTTGTAAAGTGCATCTTAGATCAAAGACAGAAGAAAACTGTCTCTGTGGCCCTGAATTTCAGATGAGTGAAACCCCAAAGATACTGTGGTATTTTATATTTGCCTGTAACAAAGATTTCCCATGAGAAAAAATTTGACTCTAGGTGGGCAGTCCCTGAAGTCTGTAGGATGGATTTTTTAGCTATGGCAGTTTAGATCCGTGGTTCTTTATTGGGAGCCACTTTGTTCCATACCTCCTCTGCAAGGAACATTTGGCAATGTCTGGAGACATTTTTGGTTTCTGGAATTTGGGGGTGGTGGTGTATCTGGTGAGCAGAGGCCAGGGATACTGCTAAACACCCTGTAATGCACAAGACAGTCTCCCACCATAAAGAATGATATGACCCCAAATGCCCATAAGTGCTGAGTTGGAGAAACCCTTGTTGTGAGAAGGAGCATGTTTGAACCTTAGCAGTCAAAAGGCTGAATAGCTCTGACAGTTCATACTATGGACTATAAAGTAACGACTAAAGAGTGACTTAGATCCATATGTCTTAATTTGGAGAGCTGTGCATAATGTATGAAGTGAATAAAAAGCAAGTTACCAAGTGACAATAATAATTATTGTAGCCAATCTTTATTGAGATCTTTGTTACTCTTGGTCAGGCATTGTGCTAAATGCTTTAATTACATCATCCATTTAATTCTTCCAACAATACGGGAGAAGCATTATTAGTAATCGTGCCTTATAAATGAAGTCATTGAGGCATGGAGAGTTTCGAGGAAGTTACCTAAAATCATGCAGATGGTAAGGCCTCCAGAGTCCATGTACCTTATCACCTCATCCATATGCATGGAGTCAGTTAGATGGTACCAAAGATTTTCTAAAAAGCAATAGTCTCTCCCCTACCTCTCTCTAAGCAGGGGTTCCATTCCTCAGAGAAAGTCCTTTAATAATTTTTGTTTTACTTCTGTTTCTTAAGTCCAAAACTCAAAATAGTTACTTGATTAAAAAAATTTGGTGTACTTTATTGGTTTATTTACCCCTACGATGAGAAAGGTTTAGCTCATTCAGACCATGGGAGCCCCTCCTTCCCCTCCTTTCAGTGTTTTTGCATATTATTTGCTGCTATTGGTTATCGATATAACCTTATATTACAGTGTGGTACTTAATTTTTGCATTCCATAAATCTTATTCCAACTCTCCTCTCTGTATATTCTGCATTTTAACTCTCCAGACTTTTCCCCAACTTGTTCTCTGGTCTGCTCACATCATTGCCAGGATCTTTAAGTCTTATGTGGTTCTGCAAACATCATGTTCTATAGGTGTCTGGAAGTTGATGTGGAAAAGTAAAAACCACTAGCTGGAGTTTACATAGTTGGGGAAGGAGTTATTCTTGACCCCTGCTGAGGTTACATTACATTTCCCTCTGTGCTCAATTTCTCAAACCTGTGAGGAAGGGGGTGAGCAGGGTTTGGGCACCAACAGGGGCTGTTCTGAGTAAAGACCATTCTAGAATCCCCAGTTTTCAGCCATTTCTTACTCCTGTTCACTCTGCACTCATATGTGCAGCCCCCTGGATTCCAAAAAGCCAATCTTCTCCAAATGTGTGTGTGGTTTCTTCATGTGCTTAGTGCTTTCAAAAACTCTATTGGAATATGTATTTTACTTTCTTTCACTAGCATTTTATTTCTTCGCATTTAAATTATTTTAATGGATAACAAAGTGTGTAGAAGACAGCCTAGATTATAGCCTCCCAGAGGGGAATTCAGATGTCTTTTTTCCCTTTGATTTGTGAGCCCAGCATGGTCCCTTCTATTACTTTGGAAAGAATTCCTCAGGGTCCTTTTGAACTTTGAAGAAGTCTCTATGGAGGCTTGATAACCACACTTCTAAGATTGCTGCTCTTGGCAACCATTAAATTAAAAGCTGGAGTGTTCCCTTAAGATAGCAACATGGTGCTTCAGAGGATTCCCAGGTGAAGGGGATTTGGCGCTGTACAGGAAGTCTATGCATGAAAGCTTTGGCGTCCACTGTGCCTCCGTTCTGACCTTGGACCAGTCTCCATGGAAGCCATGTCATGCCCTGTAAAGTGGGAGGAAATCACCCTAGGAGGAGACCCCTGGGGTTAGCTTTTCACAAGCTTCCCTCTCAAAAACAGACAAGGGATCCAAAAGATTTCTGTAGGGTTCTGGGAAAGGAGGCCTGAAAGCCCACCTATTCTGAAGTGGATGATTGTAGGGGTGGGATTCCTGCTCTTTCACCCCCTTGTACAGAATCCCCTGTAATGATTCAGAGACATTCTATCACAATTCTCCTGACATCAGCAGACCTTGAATAAGCGCATTTTATTTTTTTTTAAATATATATCTATTTGAGAGAGAGAGAGAGAGAAAGACAGAGCATGCAGGAGGAGAGGGGCAGAGGAAGAGGGAGTCCCAAACAGACTCCACACTAAGTGTGGAGCCTGACATGGGGCTCGATCTCATGACCCTGAGATCATGAACTGAGCTGAAATCAAGAGTCTGATGCTTAACCTACTGTACCACCCAGGTGCCCCAAATGCATTTAATTTCTATTTAGAAAGATTTTTCAAAAAGTTTCCTGATATATGGGAACTTTTTCCTCCCTGTGGGGGGAAATCTGATGATTCTCTCTAAAAGGAACTTTAGGATGAAGTAGTGGCTTACCTACTAGTTTATTTATCTAGACAACACATAGTAAAATGTCACAAACAAACACAAAAAAATAGACTTGAGAAGAGAACACATACGATGCACTGTGACCATGCAGAGCTCTGGTCTCCTCTGAAGGGAGTCTCTCAGCCCTGGGAGCAGGAGAGGAGGAACTCTTGTTGAGTTTGTTGAAGAGAGCCAGCCACCATCTTGGAGGAGCTGGGAACCATCCAACAAGACTGACAGTTATGCAAGGACCAGGTCATCTGTGGACCTTTCCAGAGTGGCATCCATGCACCAACATACCTCCTCTCACTTTCCCTTTACATTTTCTCTCTTTTGAATTTGTAATCTTTCAGAGGTGTTTGGGACACACTCTACAGTCATCAAAATTCCTCTAGTGAGAGGACCAGGGAGAAAAAGGAAAAACTCTTCTACCTTATAATTTTAAGTTTTAGCATCATGTAATTAAAAGACCTCTGACTTTGAAAAGCCATTTCTCCCATATTTGAGGTTAAAAGTCCTTTTCTTAGGCTCCCGGAAAAGGAATTTTGATGGCGGCTCAGAGAAGGTAGTTACCCTACCTAATCTGAATGAACACTCCAAGGAGAATTTATAAACTTTCAGATTGACTCCTCCTGGTTCTGCTTCTTGGTAAGACCACCCTGGCATGTCCCAGGGCAACAATGAATGACTTGTGACATTAACAGAATTCTCAGGTTGAGAATGCACCTGAGACCCAGACCTACTGAATCCAAATCTCCAGCTTGCAGGGCCCAGGAATCTGCACAATTTACAAAGTCCCCAAATGATTCTGAAGTAGAGGTGTTTGTAGGTCACTGTCTTAATATATATTAATCCCAGCTAGCAATCTTTTATAAGCCTTCCAAGATCAGGATACTGTTTGATGAGCTTTTGAATTTTATTTACTCTAAGCATCAGGACTGACTACAGAATTTGCAGGGCCCAGTACAAAATGAATATATGGGGCCTCTTATTTAAAAAGTTATTAAGAATTTCAAGATGGGGATAGCAGAGCATTAAACCAAGCATGGGGCTTGGGGCAACTATACAGGTGGCAAGCCTATGAAACCAGCGTTGCTAAGCATCTATTAGCTGGCAATGATTATAGGAGACATGAAGCCTGGGATTAACAACACTTCCAAAATTCAATTAGCAGCGAATCTGGAAGGTGAAGACTATTTATCCATGGGCCATTTCACAGAAGATAGCTCCCTGTGCGAGTGAGAAAAGAATTTGGCCAAATCAGCCAAGCAGGTAGAGCTGGGTAGGTCTGCTGTGTGCAGCTCTAGAGGACGTCAATCTGTGTATGCAGTGCTCAGCCTGCATGGCTACATATGACAACCCTAAGTAAAGATAAATACTGACAGTAAGTAACCCGTGGGACATGGTTGGGAAGAAAAACGCATGCACATCTCTGGTCAAGGTTTAGATTGGTTGATTGATTATTTATTTATTTTTAATAAATTTTTTATTGTTATGTTAATCACCATACATTACATCATTAGTTTTTGATGTAGTGTTCCATGATTCATTGTTTGTGCATAACACCCAGTGCTCCAGGCAGAACGTGCCCTCTTTAATACCCGTCACCAGGCTAACCCATCCCCCCACCCCCTCCCTTCTAGAACCCTCAGTTTGTTTTTCAGAGTCCATCGTCTCTCATGGTTCATCTCCCCCTCCGACTTACTCCCCTTCATTGTTCCCCTCCTGCTATCTTCTTTTTTTTTTTCTTAACATATATTGCATTATTTGTTTCAGAAGTACAGATCTGTGATTCATCAGTCTTGCACAATTCACAGCGCTCACCATAGCACATACCCTCCCCAATGTCTATCACCCAGCCACCCCATCCCTCCCACCCTCACCACTCCAGCAACCCTCAGTTTGTTTCCTGAGATTAAGAATTCCTCATATCAGTGAGGTCATATGATACATGTCTTTCTCTGATTGACTTATTTCACTCAGCATAACACCCTCCAGTTCCATCCACATCGTTGCAAATGGCAAGATCTCATTCCTTTTGATGGCTGCATAATATTCCATTGTATATATATACCACATCTTCTTTATCCATTCATCTGTCGATGGACATCTTGGCTCTTTCCACAGTTTGGCTATTGTGGACATTGCTGCTATAAACACTGGGGTGCACGTACCCCTTCATAGATTGGTTGATTAAATTATTTAAATTTAAAGTCCCTATTTCTTTACCTCTGTGAGAGATAATTAACCAAGACTTGACTGAAAATGATGACATCCCCTTCAGACTTGTTCTTTTAAAGGCTGATCAGATGTCTAACAGGAGCCTGGAAACTATGGGGAGAAAGATGGAGCTAGAGACAAGACCTACAGTTTCTTTAGGAGTGTTTTGAGATCTAAAGAAGGTCCAGCACTGCGCTCGAGGAGTTTTGGAAGGGGCTTCTGCACTAATAATACCAATTACCATTCATATGAAACACTACGGTGTTCTTCTCTTATACCATCTTATTTAATTATATCCATATTCAGATTTACCATTATCTCCTTCTGATAGATGAACAAATGAAGGTTCAGAGAGGTAAGAAGTTAAGTAACATCTGGAGGGGCTCCGAAGCAAGCGGGTGGGAGATCTGGGGTAGGACCTGAGACCACGCCCAATACCCGAGCCACTCCCTTCCCTTTTATTTTTTATTTTTTAATTTTTTTTATAAAAGATTTTATTTATTTATTTGACAGAGAGAGACAGCGAGAGAGGAACACAAGCAGGGGGAGTGGGAGAGGGAGAAGCTGGCTTCCCGCAGAGCGGATCATGACCAGAGCAAACACTTAACGACTGAGCCACCCGGGTGCCCCTCCCCCCGACTCCCTTCCCTTTTAAGGATTCTAGATTTCTTTTCGGCAAGGGCAGTTGTCTCATCCACCTTAAAATAGCAGATCAATCACAAGGAACTGGATAGGACCTCAGGAAAAATCTCTTGCCATAAAAAGAGATTATTTAGATCCTATCCAGAATGGTGGATTTTAATTCTTGCCAACTTAATTTATCCTAATTTAGAAACCGCCTGGCGTAATCCTCTGGGACTGTATACAAAATTGTACTTTACTTTATGTCTTAGTACAGGCCGTTATAACAAAATACCATAGGTCTTGTGGCTTAAACAACAAACATTTATTTCTCACATTTCTAGGGGCTGGAAGTTCAAGATCGAGGTGCCAGCAGATGTTTTGTCAGGTGAGAACTATTTCCCTGTTTTGCAGACCTTCTCAGTGTGTGCTCACAGGTCCTTTCCTCAGTGCACACACATGAACAGAGAGAGCTCTCTCTCTTCCTCGGCTTCTACGGGCACTAATCTCATCATGACAGCCTCACCCTCATGACTTCACCTAAATCTAATTATCTCCCCAAAGCCCCATCTTTGTCAAATACTATCACCTTGAGGGGTAAGGTTTCAACATATGAGTTCTGGGGGGATGCAAACATTCAGCCCATAGCACTCGGTTTATACACACACACAATTTCTCTGATTCCAAAATTGCCTTATCTACATTCATTTTTGCTTACATTACTGAGGGCCAACATTGTGATAGATTTTTTTCTTTTTAAAAAATTTTTAAATTTAACTTTTAGTTAACATACAGTGCAATATTGCTTTCAGGAGTAGAATTCAATGATTCATCACTTACATACAAAACCTTGGGCTCATCACAAGTGCCCTCTTTAATGCCCATCCCTCATCCAGCCCATCCCCCACCCACCTTCTTCCATCAACCCTCAGTTTGTTCTCTATCCTTGAGAGTCTCTTATGGTTTGTTTCCCTCTCTCCTTTTCTCCACCCTCCCATATGTTCATCTGTTTTGTTTCTTAAATTCCACATGAGTGAAATCATGTGGTATTTGTCTTTCTCTGACTGGCTTATTTTGCTTAGCAGCATACACTCTAGCTCCATCCATGTCATTCCAAATGGCAAGATTTCATTCTTTTTGATGACTGAGTAATATATATATATATATATACCACATCTTCTTTATTCATTCATCAGTTGATGGACCTTTGGGTTCTCTCCATAGTTTGACTATTGTTGATAATGCTGCTATAAGCATGGGGGGTGCATGTGTCCCTTAGAATCTGTATTTTTGTATCCTTGGGGTAAATACCTAGTAGTAAAGTTTCTGGGTCATAGGGTAGTTCTATTTTTAACTTTTTGAAGAAGCCCCAAATTGTTCTCCAGAGCGGCTGCACCAGTTTGCATTCCCACCAACAGTGCAAGAGGGTTCCCCATTCTCTGCATCCTCGCCAACACCCGTTGTTTCTTGTGTTGTAAATTTTAGTCATTCTGACAGGTGTGAGGTGAGATCTCATCATGGTTTTGGTTTCTATTTCCCCGGTGATGAGTGACGTTTTTCTTAAGTACTTCATGCACATAATTCATTTACTCCCCATGACAAGCTGTGAAGCGGTTACCATTATTATCCCCACTTCAGGGATGAGGACATTGAGGCACGCAGATTAAGTGACTTGCCCAAAGTCATACTGCTAGCAAGGGTTTGAAACCAGGATTGGGACTCAGGCAGCTTTTAAACGTATATATATATTAACACTACTTCAGAATCCTTGTCAATAAAGACAGTCTTTTAGCAAATCAATTTTCAGTTTTAAGGAGCAGAGAGTAGTGATTCTCAACATTGGCTGCACATTAGAATCCTCTCAATAGCTATTAAAAAATACCTATGCTAGTGCTGCACCTGAGACTAAATCAGAATCTCTAGTGTCTTAACCTTCATTTTTAAAAATATGACATTTAAATAATTAGAATAACTGCTGGATTATTGGATGCATGCCCAACTGCCATTTAATGTCCCATTTCATTCCCTTTAAGTGTACCTGGGCTGGTCACACAATCACACAGTGGAAGAATATAGAACCATCTGGAGGTAAATGTACTTTGTTTCCTGGATCCCTGTAAATTAGTACATATCTCACCTGAATATACATACAGATTGCCTGGGGATCTCAAGACCTTAAGATTCTGATTAAGGAGATCTGCAATGGGGCCTGGGATCCTGCATTTCCTAGATGAATCTGATGCTGTTGGAATCCTTAGCAAACTTGTAACCAGTTTTTCCTTTTCTACTTCTAGTCTTGCTTCCTCTGATTCATCAGCCCTCTTTCCCCCTTTGTGTGGCTTCACACTTGAACTTCTCTAGCTGTTCTATTTTATTGATGAGCCTATTGACACTTGATACCCCTGCAATATTTTCAAAGTACATAAATTCTAATATTACCCTCTGGTTCTAACACCTCACTAGGCATATTATTAACTTAACCTCATGGTAACATGAGCAACATCTTGGACACTATTTAACTCCCTAGGCCTGCTTTCCATCAGTCCTCCCCAATAGGGAAGAATGGCCCAGCCAGAGCAAAAAGGGATACAGACATATTTCTTCATGCTGGTGATCAGATTTTCATATTTTGATCTACGTCAATGTTACTGACCCTGGCTGCACATTTTGAAATCACCTGTAGAGCTTTAAAAATGCTGGAAGCCCAGTACACACTTCTAGACATTATGAAACAATTGGTCTGTGGTGGGGGCCTTGGTAGTAGTAGTTGTAAAAGCTGCCCAGGCAATTCTATTGTGCACTCGGGGTTGAGAATCACTGATCTATGCAAAGGCTTAAGAAGCTACTGAATGTTTGGGCTTATTGACAATGTATCAGTCAGCTACTGCTGTGTAACAGACAACCACAAAATCCCAGAACAATAAGCATTGTCTGCTCATGCATCTCTGAGATGACTGGGAAGCCCTCGTGATCCCAACATAGTTGATTGGGCTTGGCTTCAGGCCATGGGCTTAGTTTGTCTTGGGTTCATGTGACTCTTATTCTTTGGTGACCTGCAGGCTATCCAGGGCATACTCTCTTCATGGCAATGACTGCATTGCAAGGAAAGTGAGTAGAAAGCTGTGATGTCTCCTAAAGCTTATGCTCTGTACTGCCACACTTTCACTTCTGCCCATGTTCCACTGGCCAAAGTAAGTCATATGACCTAGCTCAAAACCAGTGGGCTCTGTAATCTAATAGTACCTTTAAAAAAAAAATTTATTTGAGAGAGAGAGAGAGAGTGAGCACACACGAGTGGAGGGGTGGGGCAGAGGGAGAGAGAAAATCCCAGGCAGACTCCCTGCTGAGTTTAGAGCCCAACATGGGGCTCAATCCCATGACCCTGAGATCATGGCTTGAGCCAAAATCAAGAGTTGGAAGCCCAACCAGCTGAGCTCCCCGGCCACCTCTAATAGTAATTTTAAACTATTTTCCTTGGCCATGGTTCTCACTGGAGGTATTTTGAGCAGAGTTACAACTGAGTTATTATCTCATGCTGCAATTCCCTCCCAGGCTTAACAAGACTCCAGGAAGGTAATTATTGTTTCCTCCGTCTAGTGAAACTTGTAATTTAAAAATAATCTCCCAAATCACCATCTTTCTACAGCCATGTATTCACCCTCCTTTTATTTTTTTTAATATTTATGTTAACTCTCCATTGGTCTTGTGCAAAACCATACTGGATCCTGAAGCAAAAGGAAAGAAAAATTAGCAACACTAATTCTGTGTTTGTTAAGCTTATGATATGTTATCATGAACTTATTTTTACCACTTTTTATTTTTTTAAGTACTGCATTAAAAGTGTTACTTATTTTATTCCTGAGTTTTTGGCTTCTCCTTAGTTTTGGCCCTGCTCTTCAGAAATGTATGTCTGGGTGAATTGTGGCTTCCAGGGATCTGGCCCTGCTCCCTCTCGAGAGGATACTGCTGAGTTTCCCAAGAGATTTCTTTCTACCCCAGCTTTTTACATAACCTGCTTCTCTAGAACAAAACTGTGAAGTCTTTTCATTTGACAAATAAATATATTCATGTGCTTTGGCCTCCCTTTCTGTGTTAAGATTAGACAGGACACCCTCCCTCATTCACTGCAATGCTGACCTCTAGAAGCTCTGGTGTCTGAACTCAGGAATCTGGAAAACTCAGCAGTCAGCTGAAAGACTTCTTCATACGTCCTCCCACAGGGCACCAGGGCATATGGTAGGTACAAATTAAACACAGTAAGGACTGGATAGCTAATTATTCCCTGAGGCAAATATGTAGATCAAGCATGCTGATAACTCTGGGTTATATACTTAAACCCTTTGCTATTAATTTTATGAAATATGTATAGAGAAAAGCTTCATCATTTTAATAACTCTCAGGAAGGTGACTCTTGGATAAATAAAGTCCTGTGGTATAATGACACAACATGGGCTTTGGAGTCAGAGAAGAGTTTGTATCTTGCACCAATCAGGTATCAAATGTGTGACCCTGAGAAAAGTTCTCAACCTCTCTGAATCTCAATTTAGGGAAGATAATGCTCTTTCCTTTTGAGGTGGAGGTATATAGGTAAATAGCTCATGGCATATAACAGAGCTTAAGAAATGATAGTTATGGAGAAACTGAGTTTTTGACCAAGAAAAAATATTCTTGATTTAAGCATCAAAGCTGCTTAAAAGTGTAACATTTTAGATAAAAGTCCTTAAAAATTTATTACACATTCACTTTCCTCCTTACCTAGAATAGACTGAGTTTACTTTATCTCCATGCTCCAAGGCTGTTAATAAGCACAGCTGTTCTTGAGCTCTGATGAAATGTCCCAGGACCTATTGATTCATGAAGGCCAATTTGTCCTTGTGGACATCGCTTACGATGTCAGTGTGTTTATCTGCTTTTTCTGCTCTTTGGCCTTCTCCCTTGCTATCACAAGTCTGCTGTCACTTGTCCTTGCTACCCCATTTGCCCCTCTTTTTACTTGAGAGTCCTGACTTGTGGTAGGTTTGTAAACCAGATGGCTCACTAAATACAATTGTGGGCACATAAAGAGCATTACTAGGCCATGACTAAGGACCAAGGGAATCCCTTATGGGTAGTGCATGCATTTTCTGGCATCTGTTTTGCAAGGAGTTTGCTTCTTGGCTAGGTCCTAAATAGATGAAGCTCTTAGGCATCTGGATTTGGGAGGGAAGAAGAGGAATTATAACATTTCATGTTGTTTTGAATGGACAGAAGGGTCCCAGTGAGGTGGATGGCTGCTTCGTGAGAGCCAGGACCCTGCTTTGTGTGACCTGCCATCCTTCATGCCACCCAGCATATTCTGTATTCATGTTAGTTGCTAAATAAATAGTTGCTGCCTTAAAGTCGTTTTAATATACTTGTCTAGAAAAAAGTAAGTGCCCTCAGATCATATTAACAAAGGGTTACAAAAAGCATAAATGTTTGAAAGGGACTTACTTTTTCTTTTGAAAAATTTAACAATGATTTAAGAGAAACCTTGTTTGGGAATGGTGTTTATGGGTACAGAGATGCCACCTTTTAACCATGGTGTTTACTTTGTCACTAACTGTACTGACTGATATGGAAATACCCCAGGCAAAAGAAATTTTCAACTAGAAAAACATGGAGGCCAAATATCCTGGCCTTAAATTACTTCCTATATGTATCGTTAGAGGTGGGTAAAAGTGAGCTATTGAGCTGTCTTGGAATTCAGGTGACATTCTGTGCCTAGGTATGCATCTAGAGAAACTCATACTCCTAGAAGAGATACATGTCTATGAATGTTCCCAAATGGAGATTACATAAATGTCCATCAATGATGAAATGGATAATCATGGTACATTCACCCAATGGCATGCCATGTAGTTATGAATATTACATACAACATGATTGACTTGCAAAACTGAATATTGGAAATTCACAGGAGAGCATTCATCATGTTTGCTTTTATGTAAAGCTAATGGACAGGCAAATGGAGCTGTACTTTACTGCAGGTGTACTCACTGGTGATGAAGCTGTATTGAGAAGCCAGGGATTACATCCGTAGCATATCCTTTTTTCTCCTGCAGCCACCAACAATCTCAAAACTTCTGTGGCTTGAAATAAGTTTTATCTCTCTGCTCTCACATTGTTAGTGTCTTCATTTTAGGATCCACGTTGATGGAGCAGCCACCATACAGACCATTGCTTGAGGCAAACAGAAAAAGAGAAGGTGGAGAAGCACACACTGACTTTCAAAGCTTCTACTCAGGCACTTCCGACCACATTTCACTTGACAAAAAAGTGACATGGCCAAACCAAACTTCTCATGTGCGGGCAGGTGCAGTCCTACAAAGTGGCCAGAAGGAGAGAGCCAGAATAATTGTGAGCAGATCTGATGACTACCAAAGGGATGATTTACCTAAAAATCAACATACTTTTGAGAGGCTAAAAGGTAAACACAATTTGGGAGGGACATCTGAGGCCTTCTGATATAACCTGATGCTCTCTTTCTTGATCTGGTTGGTGAGTTTATAAAAATGAGGATTCTTTAAACTGTACATATATATTTTCTCATATTCCTTATTTCTCTGCCATATTTCATAATATAAGATAAATTATAAAAAGAAGAACCATTTAAGATATATAGATAATATATATGGTAATATAATTATAGAAGGTATTTGGAAGGATTTAAGAGATAGTCAACTCAGAGAGAGGGAGGAGGTATTGGGAGATGAAATGGAAAATTTTGCATTTCATATCATACTCTTCTGTTTACATTTCCTTCTTATGGTGTATGTGGTTTGCTTATATAATGAAAGACTAATTTTTAAAAAAGAATGAAAAAAATCAAGACATCGGATAAAAATATGTTCCTGGTCTCTGTGTGAGACATGTGTGTTTACTTCCCAACTCCAGGTGATGACCAGTGCTGGAAGAGGGGTGGAGGCGCTGAAAATGTATCTCAAAACAAAGAGGAAGGAGTGGACAGTCCTCACAGTGGATGGGAAGATGCACATCAGCTACAACAGCAGGAAGAAGCTTGGATGTGATTTGACACCAAGCCACCCCAGACAGTGGACCTCCGAAGACCCATCCCTGGGGGTCACTGTCCAACAGTCCAGAGCCTCAAAAGGCCCCAGAAAGCCGAAGCTGAACGCCTTGGTCAATTGTGAGGATGGGTGTCTGAAAGGACAGTCTCCTCCCGGCTCTGGTAGAACTGAACTGCATCAGCTGGAAATTTCCCTACAGCTGCAGGAGCAGTGGATATATTATACTTGTAATGAGAAGTTAATCTGCATAAAAAGTAGCATTGAATCTGTTTTTGTTTTTGGTTGTTGTGTAAATCTGTCAGGAGGAAAATTAAAAACAAAACCTTCATTTAGACATTGAAATTCAGGCCCAAGTTGTGGAGAGCATGACGTCTGAGTTATTCTTTAAGGTCTGCATAGGGTTTATTTTAGAGAAATGGGGTGAGCAGAGTGTGCTCGTCAAGAAAATGTGGTGACATGTATGTGAGTTGTCTGAGAGGGACAGGGACTCCACTGTGGCTGCCCTCAGGGGGCCTGAGGAAGAGTAGAGAAAGAAGGAGGGCTTGGGTCCCTGTATTAGTTTCCTGTGGTTTATGTAACCAACTGCCACAAACTGACAGAAGCCTACTTTCTCATGGTCCTAGAGGTCAGAAGTGCAATCTTAGTTTAATCAGGCTAAGATTCAAGGTGCCTGCTGGGCCGTGCTCCCTCGGGAGGCACTAGAAGAGAATCTCTTTCTTGTCTCTTCCAGCTTTTGGTGGCTGCCAAAATTTCTGTATCAAAGGTGATTCCTGCTTGTGCCTCTCCAAACTCTGCCTGTCTTCACACTGCCTCTCCTCTCCATGCCCAGTCTCCCTCCGCCTCCCCCTTAGAATGACACTTGTGATGGCATCTAGAGCCTAACTGGATCATCTCTCCATGTCAAGATCCTCAGTTTAATCACATCTGCAAAGATCCTTTTTCCTTATAACGTGACATTTATAGGTTCCAGGGATTAGGACCTGGTGCTTTGGGGACCATTATTCAGCCTAGTAGAATCCAGATCATGAAAGTGAGCCCTTGAGCTTTCTGTGCCTAGAAAATGAGGATTCGGACAGTGCAAGGATTTATGAACATTATTATAATGTCATCTGGTAAACAAATCCTTCTGCATCCACCTTGGACAGGTACTTTTTATTGGCTTATTGTGCCTGCCTCGTGTCTTTGGGCAACAACAGGTATGTGGCCCTTGGACCCTGTAACTCCTTCAAGTCACTCTATGCTTGGGAAAGAGTTTTTATTTTATAGCTCCTGGTACTATTCTTAATTCTTTAGAAAACAGGGTGGGGGACATTCATTTTAGACTCATTTGGGAGCCAGCTGGTGCGTCCATTTAAATGAAAGGGTACAAATCTTTTCGGAGTTCAGTTTCCTTGCAGGTGAACATAAAGCATATTTATTTGGAATTATAATTGCATTCGTCGGCAGAACCACAAGAGCTGGTACAGGACGCTGGGGAGATCCTGGTATACATATTCCATTGATTTCTGTCCCAGTTGGGATCAGTAGTACAGATCACAAATAAGAAAAAAAAAGCAATTTTGCTAAATGTATTAGTATGGAAAGATAGTTAAGGGTTGAAAAAAAGAATAGAACAATTGTTTGTAAGTCGGAACAAGTGATATATTTCTCATTGTGATCAATTTTTGATTCAGTAAGAAGTTGCTGCCTCTTCCACTATTGTTTCCGATGCCTCAATCTTCATCCCTTCTGGAAATAATTTTGTTCATCTCTCAGTTGAAATTTTTCTTTCAACTCCTAAAATACTATTGTTGGCAGTATTTTGTGTGTGTACGTGTAGGGGGGGGAGAAGATTAATAAGGCAGAAATGAAATTGGTTCTTGTTTTCAGTGTTTCCTTGGTTACACTGGTTAAAAGTGCATTCCTTTTGCATTTTCAGGGCTTTCAAAGTGCACACCAAAGACTCCAGATGAGACATTGCCAGTTAATACCACAGACGTTGCTCTCATGCAGCTCATGAGTGAGTGAGCAAAGATAAGACCCCGTGGGATGTCATGTGGATAAAAGGTCAGTGGAGTGGAATGGACAGCTCTTGTAAAAATTACCAAGTCCTGGAAGATGTTGCAAAAATATAAAATTAAAAAATGTTTCAGTATCATGGGAAAATAATTTTATAAATCAGCAACGGGAAAGAATACATTTTTATCATGTTACCCAGTTTGCAAGTTTCTTTCATATATATATGTGTAGTAATCTGAATATATACATTCATCTGAGTCTTCAAACAGTTTGGTGAGACAAGGTAGAACCCAGTGTTCTTTTCGCTACATTTTGCTACTGTGATGGTTGACAAAACCTGTCTCAAAGGCTTAGCACTGTGTGACACACATAGACACACACACACCTACCTTTGCATTTGTGGTTTAAATGCTTTTTTTAAAATAAAAAAATTATTTATTTATTGGACAGAGAGAGAGAGAGAGAGAGAGAGAGCACAAGCAGGGGAAGCAGCAGAGGGAGAGGGAGAAGCAGGCTCCCAGCTGAGCAGGGAGCCCGATGTGGGACTCGATCCCAGGACCCTGGGATCATGACCTGAGCTGAAGGCAGACACATAACCAACTGAGCCACCCAGGTGCCACTGTTGTTTAAATGTTTTGACTAGAATGCACTACTTGCCCTGGTAAGGATGGCATGTTGTGATAGGGAAATGATCTGTGTTCCTTAATCCAAAAAGATATCGGGGCAACATTGCATCACATGATAAATAAAAGTGATACTTTCTTTCTCTGGATAAGTACCCTTCAAGCATTACCTGGATGCTTACTAAACATGAGGATTTTTCCTTCTCATCCCAGACCCCTGAAGCAGATGGTGATTAAGAACACTAATATTTGAGTAGCGCTGTCCTTGACTATCTTGCTCTTTGGTTGATGTATATATATTCCTTCCCTGTTATCTATGATGTCCATTGGAGACACCGATGTTGCTGTGGCAACGATCAACTGCAGACTTATTTTGCTGTGGGCATCCATCCCATAACTCCTTCTTGTTTAACCGGTGATAGGAGAAGCAATTATAGCCTGATCTAAAAGACCTGTTGAGTGTGCTGGGTTGTACCCTAGATATCCTTGTGGCAGCACTCCAGCAGAACACCAGCTCTTGAGTCCATTCCTTGGGTGCATTCCTTGTAGAGGGTGGAGGTCAGACTTTGATGGGAGGGACAGATAAGAGGGAGTCTCGGAGACTCTCGTAGTTATCTGGGGACTGAGGTCCATTTTGATTCCTATGTGTGCTTCTTATAAGCAGTGTCCTTTTAGGCAAAAAAGATACATTTTCTTTTGTTTATGTGGTTTATGTTTGGGATTATCTTTTTTTTTTTTTCTATTAGCAGTTCTGCTACTACCTCCATTTAAGATCAGCTCCCACCTCTTGCCTCCGCTCTCCCTTGTTAACCAAACACTGTTTTGCATAAGTTTCTGCTCTTTATGTGAGAACACGATTTGGAATCAACCACAAGGAAGGAAAAATGGTTGGTCTAAGCCAATCAAGGAGGATCCGTGCTCCTTACCAAAGACTGGCCCAGGCAAGGTAATGTGACATCATTCTGGCCAATGCCATACAAAGGGATATCTGTGGAGGGGGTTTCTGGAGAAATGTTTTCTTCATTCTCAAAAACAGATGTTTATGAAGAAGCAGATATTTTCTGCTGCTGACATTTTTGTTCCTGCATGTGATGCTTGGAACTGTGATAGTCATCTTGGGATAATAAAAGGAACTACCCTGAGGAGACCATGCTAAGTATGACTGAGAGGAAACATAGAAAGAACCCTGGGTCCTTGTCAAGCTCGTGGGGCTGCCTGACTGACTAAGCCTACAAACTCCTCATCTCCAGACCTCTTGTCATATGAAAATCGATTCTGATTCATGATCTGAGTTGGAAAGAATATGGCATCTACTCACATTTGAACTTAATGGATATGGCTCAGAAGTTTGAGGAGACAACTTGTACTTTAGAATGGAGATTTCAGAGAAGTATTTTCAAAAATTTAATATGTATTTGAATCTGAGTAACTTGTTAAAACAGAGTTATGATTGAAGAGTTCTGGGCCAGGACCATAAATTCTACGTTTCTTATGTGGTCCCAGAATACCACTGCTGTTGGTCTACAGACCACGATCCCAAACATCGGAGGCTAAAAACTCATACAACTCAAAACTCATACAACTTCAAAGGTACCAGGGTACCTTTTGGATCAGGCCACCAAACTTTGAGCCAATTACTATTCTGGAAAAAAAAAATCCTGTTTGTTTGTTTGTTTGTTTGTTTTGTAGAAAGTTTGAGATTGAGTTTTCTAGGATACAATACTGTGGAAATGCTATTTGACTCAGGGAATAGGAATCTGAGAAGTCTCATTTTGATTTTACACTATTTTTGTATCTATGACAGAGACAAACTTCTCACCTCCTAAAAGCAGAAAGATTTTTAAAAAGTAACGTTCTTTTCCTTCTATGCATAGAATGCAATAGGAAATGAGTGAGCACACACTAGCAATTGAGTGTAAATGTTTAGACAGCCAGAGCAAACCTAGAATAATGGGTGTTTCAACTCTAAGAAAATATGTTGTCATTTAAACTCAGGGATAATGCCACCATCTGTCCCTAGGAGTAGTGCCTTTTCCAAGTAGTGGTGAAAGAATGACACAGAGTCATTTCACATGAAATCTGACTCATCTCATAGAATTTATGGGGGCATTGGACTGGTCAAGGGTGCAGAAGCTGCTGTTAAGGAAAATGAAATTTATGTGTTCATATGAGTCTTGAAAGTGTGACTTTAGTCTCAGGAACACTATGGTCCAACTAAATTATATCCCTTCATTTATTCATCAATTCATTGAACAAATATTGAGAATCTTCTATGTGCTGGATACCGTGCTACGTGTTATAAGAAGATATAAACAGATAAGGTCTCTAATCTTGAGGAATTTTAATGCAAACAGTGAGAAAAGCTGTGATGGAGGTATGTGATGGTAAGTTATAGTGAAGGAGGTATTCAAGGCTGTGGTAGGGGAGCAGGAAACAGTCCACAGGTTAGTAATGTTTGAGCTGTGACTTGGAAATGATTAGAACATGGCAGGCATGCTAGGGTAAGAAGAAAGTTAGAGGAAGTCATTGTAGAAAAAGAGAAAATTGTGTGCAATGGTGTATAGGTATGAAGAAGCTGTGTTCAGGCAACAGAAAGTAAAGAACAAGGAAATGAGAAATTTACATGAAACTCATGAAAATGCATAGTTTTTATTGTTTCTGTAGTTTCTATAACATGGCACCCAGAAAAATAAGTTTAGTGATAGAAGTTTTAAAAGTACATTTGAAACTAGCAGATTGGCACATGGGATGTTCATTGAATGTATCGTATGAACTCTTCTGGGGCAGACAGGAATTGTGAACTGTGGGATGGGTTGGTATAAGGCAATTTGAAGAGGTAGAGCCTGTGGGGTTCTGGAGAGTATTTGCCTCAACTAAAGGCACTCAATGGAAATGAAAATTAAACTCTGTCTCTCCATCCCATACCGCACAGCACATCTGTGGCGGGATTTGGCCCATAGGTGGCTAATGTTTTGGCTCCTCTTTTGGCTTAATATTATTTTAAGGAGGAATATTCTGAAATTAACCCCTATTTTGCTTGAGGCTAGGAGCATTAGGCGGCTTCAGTCGGAATATGGAGGGCCTATTTTGGACTCTGTGATCAAATTGGAGTCTAGAGATAAAAGTTGGGTGATCAGAAATCTTAAAACTACATTGGACTCAGCAAATTGGCAAATGGTATCATGGCTGCAACTGGGCTCTTCAGAATTTAAATTAACATTCTTACCCTCTACTTGCTTTGAAATAAATTTAATAACCAGACTCTCATCACCAGTCTCTTGGTAAGGCAGCAGCCAGCTTCTGTCGCAGAATGTTTTAGCATTCCTCCTGGTAATATGCAGGATTTCATAATTCTGGGTATCTGACTGTTGCTGATGCCAGTATGGAGAAGGGACCCAAATGCCAAAGGGGTCTAAATCCTTCAGTGCATTTGAGCAGTGTTAGGGAGAGATCATATGGAAAACGTAGGAATGGACCTCCTAGGAAACAGTGTTTGGATTAGGTGACACCTACAGTGTTAAATAGGTGATGGGGATTAAGGAGTGCACTTACGGTGATGAGTACTAGGTGTTGTATGGAAGTGTTGAATTGCTGTATTGTACACCTGAAACTAATATCACACTCTATGTTCCCTAACTGGAATTTAAATAAAAACTTAAAAAAACAAAAAAAGAGACACCTACGATGGCAATGTGATCTATTCATTCCACCACTTGCTACCCTTAGTCATGTGTCCTTAGGAACTTGAATCTGGGAGAAATTGTAAAATGTACTGGAAAAAATAATTTTTTTTCTTTCTTATGAACTTTGTTAAAACATCAGAATACAGTAATATCTGATCTCCTGTACAGTTGTAGGCACTAGGATATTAATCAAGTCCAGTAGGTTTTCACTATCCAAACCAGTCTTTGTTTTCTCTGAAGTTATCCCAGAAACTCTCAGGGCCATGAGCCAAAAAAAGAGGATCCATGCACTGCTGTAGAGTAGGGTTGCCAGATCTAGCAAATAAAAATATGAGATGGCCAGTTAAATTTGAATTCCAGAAAAATAATAATTTTTTAGCATAAGTAGGTTCTACATATTGCATAAAACCCCACTAGACATTGGGTCTTTGATTCCCCATGACATTCTTGTAGTCTACAGAGTTCTACCTAAGAGAAATTGTACAAGAAAGCCATTTGGAAATTGACTTTCACCTAATATGGGAATTAGCTATCAAGAGGTTCCTGGAATTGTAATTACCCATTGTAAACCAGAGGGCTTTCCATCATTCATGTTCATAGAAGGAATAAACCTTTTATGCTACAGAGGGGCCTTTATGAAGGAGAGTTGACCTGACTTGTAGAAAGTGTAGGAGTCAGTAATTAGGATGGTTTTATGACCTCCTTTCTCAGGAAAGAAGAGCAGTTGACAATTTGGCTTCTGATCCCCATTTACAAAAGATGTCAGAAGCTACTGTTTTGGGGTTTGTAGCATTAACAATTTTGTAAGATTTCCAGAATTTTTGCGATTTTCCATCTCTTTTATTTTAGTAATCTCAGTCTGATTTCCCAGAGTAACTGGCAGTGAAACCCTTAAAAAGATTAAAGAGTGGGTTTCTGGCCCAGGAAGCATGGCGAAGCAGATAAACTAAAATTTTGCTACTACAATGCTCAGAAGTGTGGGGTAACATCTAATGCACACTATTCTAAATGCATAGCTGAGAAAAGCAAGAAAATAAAGTCTCAGGTGTTGGAAACTAAGCCAGAACTGAAAACCAGAACAGAAAGAAGAAAACCACAGCAGAACTGCTGTGGCTGACTGAGCTGGGGCTGTCTGTCTTGATGTTACAGCATGGATTTTAACTCTTGTTGAGGTGAAAGGGGATGAGTGTTGTCCCTTTGTGAGATGGGTCTTGGAAATTACACATCTGCCTTAAGTTGGATACTTAAGTGACCCACCTGTGGACTAGAAAATTATTGCCCCTGGGACAAGCAAAACATAAAGCATTTTTCCTGTTCGCTGGGCTCTTGATAAGAATTCAAAACTGTAGGTGTCAGTCTCCATTGTTTTGGGGTTTGAATTTTATAACTGGTATAGTTTGAAACTTCAATTCTCCCACTATAAAAGTAAGCAAAGCAGATTTTGGTGGACATTTAAGCAATCTCCTCTGCATTATTCGTTTGCATTTTAATAATTTCGGAGTGTGGAAGGCCATTTTTATGTAAGTTGCAAAACCCTTAGGCCATAAACAGAATTGATTAATTTAGCCTCATAAATATAAAAAAAAATTACCTGGCAAAATCACCATGAATGAAGTCAAAAGATATGACTAATCTTGGAAAAATACAACTCATTTGTCAGAGAAGGGCTTAGCTCCCAAATGTATGAAGATGGCTTGAATCAAAATAAAAGAACTATGTCTATGTATTGTTCTAAGAGTTTTATCATTTTAGTTCTTACATTTAGGTCTTTGATAATTTCTGAGTTCATTTTTGTATGTGGTGTGAAGTTGGGGTCCAACTTTATTCTTTTGCTTGTGGATATTCACTTGTTACAGCATCATTTGTTGAAAACAGGCTATTATTTCCTCATTGAATTTTCTTGAAATCTTGGTCAAAAATCAATTGACTATAAATGTAAGCCTTTAGTTTGGACTCTCAGTTGATCTATATGTCTACCCTTTTGCTGGTACCACACAGACACAGTCTGGATTATAGTAATTTTGTAGTAAGTTTGAAATCAAGAAGTATGAGTCTTCCAACTTTGCTCTTTAAAAAAAACAAAAAACTATTTTAGCTATTCTGGGCCCCTTGCACTTCTACATGCATTTTAGGATAGGCTTATCCATTTTTGCAAAAAAATATAGCTAAGAGTTTAGTAGGGATTGCATTGAATGTGTAGATTGATATGGGAAATATTGCTATATTAACAATATTAAGTCTTTTGATCCATGGACATGGAACGTCTTTTCATTTCTTTGGGTCTTTAATTTCTTTTAACAATGTTTTTTTGTTGTTGTTTGTTTGGTTTTGGTTTTCAATGTACAATTCTCACATTTCTTTTGTTAAATTTATTCCTATTTTATTCTTTTTTTTTTTTGAGAGAGAGAGTGTGCAAACAGTATCTTTCTGAAATCTATTACACTTCTCAGCCTTGTTGAATAGAGTATATAGGGCATGGTTTTATTTTTTTTCAGAATGCTTTTATGATTATCTTTTAAAAGCTCTTTTGTTCACACCACTTAAAATTGTATACTATTCAATTGCATGAAAATTTATAATTTTTCCATTGTTGGATGATAAGACTATTTCAACTTTTTTTTCCTTTTCATGAATGCTGCTATGATGAGCAACTTTATATAGGCTATTATTAAACACATATATTATTTGGTGTTACTTAAAATCTGGTGCCTTCAGGGTCACTGAAGAACATGGGGTTATTTGACATTACACTAGAAGGCATAGTATGTTATGCTTTCATTCTCATAATTTCCTGTTTTAATTTTTTCTTTTCTCCCTTGATGTCAGATTGTTCCTCACCACAAGCATTCCTGCTTTGTTAAAATTTATCCCCTGAATTCTATCTTTCCATCTTTCAAATCAGTTGTAAAATGGGAAACCAGGTAACTGAGTGTGATATACTTGCTTATGAAGAAAGGTAGGTACAGTGTAAGTGTCTTGTAGGAGAAAAATACCTGTTTTATTAAATATAATTATTTACCCAGACCAGATAATTTTTTTTTAAACAAAACTTCAGGTTTGTTGGATGAAGTTCTTGTTACTCAACTAAATTAAAAAAAAAATTAAATCTAAAAATAATAAGAAGGTTTCAGTTGAGGCATGCCCCCGGTAATAAAAAAGTCCATTGAGATTTGTGAGTGAGGGGAAATACCTTATTTTTATGACTGAGTGAAGTGGTGTGAATTCAAGAAGGTTTAGGAAGGAGGGAAGCATTAGAATTTATGGATTTGAGGAAATGGGATGATCTGCTTGGTTGCATTCTGGCACCACTCACTCCCTAGACATAAACTGCCACCCGATTTAATGTGTTGTTGAATAGTCATTTCATCTAGGGCTCCATGGAATTTGTTCCATGACACACAGGCCTCTACCTGATCTATTTGGAATGTAATATGTTATCAGTCATGGTGGCTAATGCTAACTGCTGAATATCAAAGCTTATTAACTGGCTTCCACTTCCTAGGTGATTATCCCCCAGCAGTTCACAAGGGGAAGTACAAATGTACAAATCATTATACATGACTTTGAACTCGCTTGCAAAAACCCTGGGGTGGTATTTTGAAGTAGTTTTGGCTGAATTGCCAAATAAATTTGAGGATTGGATGCCAGGGGGTTCTTACATGGCTAATGGCACATAGAAAGGTTTTCCATGAGAAATCAGGATCCATCTTCTAGAATAGAGTTGACTAATAAGGCAGGCTGGGATGGCCAGAGAGTTCATATGGAGTCTGTCTCTTATCCTTAATAGGCCCTGTGTTTAGCAATCTCTGGGTTACCAGAAGATTCCCCTAAACTCATTTGGGTGGGGATATGAAATACATAATGATATCTCCGAGTAGAAATGATATGAGAAAATGTTATGTAATATGAGAAGACAGACTTTGGAATATTTTACTACATGTGAAACAAACACACACACACAGACAACACACACACACCCACACACACACCACAAACCAGGAGATTTGAGGTTTAGTCCTGGCTATAGCAATCATTCATTCTTTGATCTTAAGTCATTTAACTTTTCAGTGTCTCATCTATGATGTAAATTGGAATGGGTAATGGAAAACAGTTCAATTCATAATAGATTAGAAACTGTTTGTTAACTAGGGAGTAGGTGAAGTCATTATAGCAAAAAGATGTTATTGGACTTGCTTTAAAAATTATGGGGGTGCCTGGGTGGCTCAGTTGGTTAAGCATCCAACTCTTGGTTTTGTGCTCAGGTCATGGCTCAGGGTCACAAGATGGAGCCCTACGTTGGGCTCTGTGCTCAGCAGGGAGTCTGCCTCTCTCCCTCCTCCCCTCCCCCCACTTCCTCTCTCTCTAACAAAAGAATAAATCTTTTTAAAAATTATGTAAAAGCTTTGATTTCTCCAGACTATTATTTGACAAAATTCCATAGTAAATTACTCACTAGGGTGGTAGATTGTCAGTCCAGCAAAATGCAATGATCAGGTAATCTTTATTGACCTTACATTCATCCTATTCTTTTTTGCTTCTGTATAAAATAATTATGTTCACGGATTCACTTATCTTAGTACATACAAATTTACAATCCGTACTCATGTTAAGGTTCTGGTCACCATTTATGTTTACATTATTTTGAATTCTACCATTCATAGTACTTTAAAAATATTTACTTTTATACTCAAAGGACCCTCCTTTGAGTCAATGATCCATGTACTTTAACTGGGGGAAAAATGTAACCTAATGGTAATGATAAAAATAAAAATTTACCCTCAAATAAAAGATAAGGATAGGAAACCCACAGCTGAGATGACCTGCATCCTGTTAACTAAATCTAATCTGAGGCCAAGTGACCAAACTAGTCCTTGCAGTGTACACACGACCTTTGAGAAAATGACAATTAAGAAACTAACGAGATGTCTGCAGAAATCATAAGTGTATTTACAGTTGCATTTGTAAAACATTTGAACAAAATAGTTTCATTGCCTTTCTCCTCTGAAACCATGCTTTTATCCACCACAGGCTGATTAATAAACACTACTCTTCACACGATACCTTGAGACAAATAGGAAGCTGCATTGAAGGTACTGCTATAGGTCACATGGTTTAGTCCCATGTAAACCAATGGTTCTCAAACATGGCTACATGGCAGAACCCTGGGGGAGCTTCTAAGAATATGGATTTCTGGGCCTTACCCCTATCTTCTAAGGTTGAATCTTGGGTTGTTGGGTCTAGAATCTGTACTTTTTTAGAGGTTGGAGAGCTAGCCTAGCCCTTGTCTACATGTCTGCATGGGATCCACTAGCCCAGAACTTTCTGGAAAGATGGGCATATACATTATTTTGAAAAGTCTATAGGAATTTTTAAGTTTCCTCAGATACTTTTGGTGGCATGACTTCAAACTTAACAACTCCTATAGTTTGGAAATTCTCTTTTGGATCTAACCCATATCCTTCATGCTCAGTTTAAGTCTATTTTGTTTTGGGGACTGAAGAACAACTGATGATATTCAGACGTCATTTATATATAGGAGCCTGGCAAGCCTCACTATTTCTTTCATCTAGATAACTAGTTTTATTTACTTTACTGTACTTTTTGCCCATCATTTCTATTTCCTAACTCTTAAATTCTTTAGTATTCTCTTTCAATGCTCATTCTTCTCCAGCTGGAGAGAAACAGGAGGAGTAGAACAAGCAAGAGACAAGACTCAGAGAGCCTTCCAATGTATGAGCTATCTTATCTTGTCAAGTCATTCATATAATCATTCATTCTTTGAGAAATATACATTGGCTAGCTATTGCTGCATAATAAACAACCACAAAAATCTCAGTAGTAGAAAATAAAAAACATGTATTTGGCTGACATATCCATGGTGACTGTTGATCTCTGCTGAGTTTGGTCATGTGCCTGTGGGTTGGCCTAAGGTTGCCCATGAATGCTGAGTCCATCTAATGTGGTCCTGCAATACTTGTCCTCCTGCCTGGCCCGGTGGACTTACCTGGACATGTTCTTCTCATAGAGATAGTAGAGGGGCAAGAGAACTAATGGAAATATACACTGTTTTTCAACACTTGGAACTGGTGTTGAAACAATAATTTAATTTACCACAAATGTCTACTATCTTCCAGGGCCATTTCTTTTTTATCTTTCTGGGCCCATATTTCCTCTTTTGTAAAATTGAGACAGTGATACCTGCGGTTGATTCTCAACTTTGGAGGTTTTTTTGGATGAAATCTGAAACTGGTTCCTGTATGCAGAGGGCAGGGAGGGACCAAAGAAAGAGAGACCACTGCAGATCAGTAGGTAGCAGATTTTTTTTTAAAGCGGGGGGGGGGGGTGTGGTTAGAGGGAGAGAGAAAGAGAGAGAGAAAGGGAGAGAAAGGAGGGGCAGAGAGAGAGAGAGAGAATCCTAAGCAGGATCCACACCCAGCATGGAGCCTGATGCAGGACTTGATCTCATAACCCTGAGTTCATGACCTGAGCCAAAATCAAGAGTTGGACACTTAACCGACTGAGCCACCCAGGTGCCCCTGTAGGTGGCATGTTTAATAAGCAAGGAAGCTGACATATGAGGCTTGTCTTGGGGGGCTGCAAGATGAGTAGATGTCAGTACCTGCCTGCCAGATCTTAAATTTATATAGAAGCTTTAATGGGGTTCATTCATGTACACTGTTCAGATGGACTCAACAACACATTATTCTCTCAAGGCTTCATCTTTGAAAAATGGCTCCATCTGTGGGGATGGTGGGCAGAATAAACATTCCAGGACGGGGTGGGGAGGGTGGTGAGGAGCACCTGATTGCCTGTGTCCAGCTCTTGGGTCAACCAGAGGTCATATCCTCTTGATGTCCTCCTTCAATACCTGCTTTGGGAACTTCATAGTTTTGTAATAAGGCTTGAATGTGATGTTAAAGAGTTTAGTCAGCTTTTAGTATGGAGGCTTTGGGCTTTCCAGACCTGGTTTCCAGCAGAGATTGCTGAGAACATTGGAGAGAGGGCAGAGCTGCTAGATGCTTGGTTGATAATGGTTGGGATGGAGGTTCCTGACCTCATGGAACTTACAGACAGACGTGAATCAGAGAATTATTAAAGAAACACAAACACAATTTAAGGTGCCAGGAGAGTATGTGCTGGGAGTGATTGACCTCCCAATACAGGGAGGTCAGACTGATGTTCTCCAGGCCAGAGCTAAGCACTTAGAGTTACATAAAGTCTCACTTAATCAGAAAGGTGGGCTGGGTGGGATGGGGCCCATCTGGTAGAAGGGTGGTATGAGGAGCCTAGGAACATGGCCAAAACTGAGAGGTGAGGGGGGCCCACAAAGCATGAGGCCAGGCAGGTGAGAGGGGAGGGGGAATTTGAGGGACATAAGTGGCCACCTTTTGGCCTGTAGTGTGAATCCTAATGGGCTAAGTTTTCCAGACTGCCTGCTGAGATGCCCTGGGGTGTTGTGATGGATTCACAGGGGTGTTATGTTTTAAAATTTTGAGGGAAACCAGCAACATCTGTTGGACACCATGTGAACTATTCCTCTAACTTATCTGCACTAATTACTTAATAAATGGAACAACTAGGTATTCATTTTGGCCTAGAGGCTCTGGAAAAAAAAATGCTGAGACACAAAGTCACTGTGAGCTGAGCAATTTGGGAATCTGTCCTAAGGGTGATGTGAAGCCATAGAGGGTGACTTGTGTCCTGAAGAGGGTGCCAATCAGATTTGCATATGGAAAAGAGGACTCCGACAAAAGGTGGGGAGTGGCTTAGGGAGAGCTGGTGGGCAGACAGATGTGGAAGCACAAGACAATGAGAGCGGAGAAAGAATGAGGCTGGCCTGGGAGGCCCCGAAAGCCAGGTCAAGGGTACCTGCGGCTCCTCCTCTATGGCCCAACATAGGCCCTAATTGTTATTAGACCTGCACAGAGCACGTGTCCTAATGTTTTTGGTTTTTTAAATGGAAAACTTATCTTGGGCATTTTTTCCCAGATATAATCTGGAGTTGGGTCTAATTTGCCTGAAATATGCTTGCAGGAAGTTCTAACTGAGCTGGTGCAAGTTCTACACCCTACTCACAGTCTTCTTTTACCCACAGGAAGAGGACACGAGGAATACGACATATTTCAGACCAGATCACGTGAACTGAAATTCCAGCTCTGCTACTTACAAACTCTGTCACCCTTGGGATGTCATTATCCTCTCCTGGCCTTATGCACTTCACGGGGCTGTTGCAAAGATTAGAAGACGGCCACACAAATTGCTGAGACCAGAGTCTGGCACACTGTTAGGATTTTGTGAACATTAGCTATTGTCATTGTTATGATCATGCTTACCTCCCCTGCCTCCTTAGGTCTCATAAAAATTCCAGGGACATATAAGGGCGCCTGGGTGGCTCAGTCGGTTAAGCGTCTGACTCTTGATTTCAGCTCAGGTCATGATCTCAGGGTCATGGGATCAAGCTCCACATTGGTCTCCATGCTGGGCATGGAGCCTGATTGGGATTCTCTCTCTCCCTCTCCTTCTACCCCTCCCCACCCCACTCTCTCTCTCTCTTAAAAATTCCAGAGGCATATAATACCATGTACAACCTTATCCGCAAATGAGAAATAAGAGTTGGGATGGGTGTAACAGGTAGGGTTACTGTGTTACGGGTTTTGATGCCAATGGTCTGGGATGCCTTCCTTCTGGTCCAGGTTGGGGCAGATTCTTCCATGGGTTTGTGGTGTCCACAGACCACACTGTGGTAGAGGTGGCCATCAAGATTCCATGTTCACTGCATTGTGGGCTACGGATTTGGGCATTTTCATTTGGGCAGTCAGTTTGTTCAGCTCTGTAAGTATGAGACCATGAAAAATAACATCTGCTGTTGTTTTTTTTTTTTGGAACAAACATATTATTGCTTTGCTTTTGATCTGTGAGATTACAAAGAGTGCTGTAATGTGTTCATGTGGTTAAATTAGGTAATTATGATGAGTGGAAAACACCAGGTTCCTCACATTCCCTATAAGGATGAATGGGGATTCATTTGGATTTTACCCGAGCATCTTTACCTCCATCAATCCTTCCCCCAAACCTCTTTAAATAAAAGAGAAATAACATAAGGTTCCTGATACAAAAAGGAGAGTAAATACACTTTAAGAATAAATCCCTACAATTGTTCCTAATATTTAGATGCGTAAGAGATGTCAGATAAGATGGTCTCAATATATTCCGGTCACAACTGGTGGGTTGAAGACTTGCTTTTCATTGTTTGTTCTTTGTTCATGACCTTGTGGCCAAGATTAAATAGTGTAAGAGTCAGCAAATGCCAAGGGTGACATTTTGAGAGGGTTGGTCTGCCAGTGAAGTGCTGTAGCGCGTCTCTTCACACTGTGCAGCTTCTCTCGGCCCCAGCCAGCTGCTTGGCTGTTAGACGTTTTTCTTGTGAAAAAACCAAACAAACAAGCCTGACCCTTGGAATTGTAAATAGGAACAGGCAATCATTGAAATTGCAGCTAAAAAGAGAAACCATTTGAAAAAATTCCAAAAGAACAAATGGCCTTGGACATATTCTCCTCACATATGGAATGAAGAGAATTATGCTTTTAGAGTAATGGTTCTTAACCCCTGGGGTGCAGGTTAGAATCATCTAGGACTCTTCCAGAGCGCCATAGTGCTATGAAGTCAGGGCTGGGGGTGGGGGAGCAGGAAGAGAACAGGGGCATCAGCCTTTTGTAAAATCTCCCTGGGCCATTTAATGTAACCAGGGTTGGGTGCCTTTCCTAGTACAGGAATATTTATGGAAGTAAGGAAGACATGGTAACAGAGTGTTGAGAATCCCAGGATCTCCAAAATAGAGGAGGAGGAGGCATTGTTTAGCATCCTGGAGTCTAAATCCTTATTCAGCTGATTATTAGCTGAGTTACTTTGGGAAATCACCAACATCTGTTAGCCTCAATTTCCTCCTCCATAGAATGATAATAATTGGCATAAAAATGCCTATTCCAACAGGTTTTTGGAGATTTCCATGAGATGTGGCCAGGGGAGTCTCTGTTCTCCCCTTCATATTCGCCACAAAGCAGGACTCTTGGCATTTTCTGTACTTTGTTGCACACCCCAGAACAAATCTAAAGTCACACATCATTAGCAAGGGGGAAAGATTTTGCTGACAGCTTCACAGGGGGTAAGAATAATGTGGGAAACAAAAGCAAAAGAAAAATTAAATCTCCTTACTACCTACAGCCCACTGACAAGTCCTTGAAATGCAGAGTGACCTTCCTCTAGAAACTCAGCTGCCTCCATGTTAATACTTTGCTAAGGGCAAAAGGCAAGCTTAGCCCAACCCCCAGGATCCTGCAAGTCTACTTTAACATATAAAAATTCCTTTGGAAACATCCTTCCCCAGGATACATGTTGGCAATCATCCCCCAAGCATATGGCCCACCTATATACATCTGAAGGGTCTCATGACTAAGGTTTTATTAGGTGGTAATAAATGACCTTTCCTCAACAATAGCTAGCCCCTCAGGATCCTAGGAACCTTGCTTCCAAATTCCTAGAGACTTACACTATCCCTAACCCCCTCCCAACTTGAAAGTATATAATGGGTCACTCCTCATGACCCCAGTGTAGCTCTTTCTGCCCACTGGTCCTGTCTCCCTCTGCTTTAATAAAACCACTTTTTTTACACCAAAGCCATCTCAAGAATTCTTTCTTGGCCGTCAGCTTCGAACCCTCATGTCTTTCCTACATCAAGAAGATGTGGCTTTCATCTACCTTATGCAGCAAAACTTAATATTAACGCCCATCTGACCTCTCTGACCTCCTCCAAATCTCACAGCAGCCCCACCTCCTTGACTGTCTCTCCTCCAGGTGCTCCCAGTCTGCTTCTGAAGCCTCTCAGTTGTCTGCTCTCTGCCCCGCTCCCCACACTCTGCGTACCTGGGGCTATGTGGGTTTTCAGCCTAGAATAAAAGAAATGTGAGGTACAACACGAGAAAATGGAAGGCTTGGAAGTTTCCTCCTTCTAGTCCTTAAAAATTTGGGAGACAGAGAGGCATGGAGAACACATTTTTCCTATAGGGCGTGGACTCTCAGCAGTGGCACTGTTGACATTTCGGAGTAGATAATTCTTTGTTTTGAGGGGGGGAATGTCCTGTGTATTTGTGTTGGTTTTCTACTGCTCTAGAAAGAGTTACTACAAACCTAGTGGCTTAAAACCAAATCCATTTATTATCTCACAGTTTCTGTGAGTCAGAAGGGCATGTAGCTGGGTGCTCTGCTCAGGGTCTCACAAGGCTGAAATCAAGGTGCTGCTCAGGACGATTCTCATCTGAGTCTCTGTGGCCTCACGGTTGTGGGACGGTGGCCTCCACTTCTTCCTGGCTGTTGGATGGGACTCACTCTCAGCTCCTCAAGGCCACCTGCACTTCCTGCCTCATGGTTTCCTCTGTGGGGAGTTCTCAGTGCGGCTATCGGCTTCTTCAAGACCAGTAAAACCCACGTCCGCTGCTTCTTGTCTCTTAAGCCTCACCTGGTTCGGTGAGGCCCACACAGGATATTTTCCCCTTTGCTTAAGTCAAAGTCAGTTGATTAGGGATCTTAATTATAGATGTAAAAATTCCTTTTGCCATATCAAGAGACACAATCACAGGAGCCATACCCCATCATATTTGCAGGTTTTGCCCCTAGTTAGGTGGAGGGGCTGATGCAGGGCATGTGTACCAGCAGATGGAAGTCTTGGGTGCTGTCCACCACTGCGTTCTAGGATGGTTATCAGCATCCTTAGCCTCTGCTCCCCAGATGTCAGGAGCAACCCTCTCCCCTTTCCAAGCTGTGACAACAAAAGTGTCTCCAGACATTGTCAAATGTCCCCTGGGAAACAAAATCACCCTAGGTTGAGGGCCACTGTCCCAGGATTTTAACCTGTTACATAAGTAAAGGATTCTAAAAATTCTAAAATGAAATTACCTCAAAGATTTCCCCTTCACCAACCCAGGGACAGACTAGCAAGATGACGGCTATGGCTAAGAACGAGATGCAAAGGGATTGAGTTTTTCTGAAGCATTCATAGCAGGTGCAGCACTCAGGATCCCTTGTATGCCCCCACAGGCGATGCTACCAGTCAGCCCGGTGGGGGGGTGGGCGGTGCCACACGACACCTGAGGCCAGACCCTGCCTGGAGGGCGTGGCAGAGACTCAAAGGTCTCATGAGTCTGACAGTTCAAAAGTCCCATAAAGCAGTGGCCAAAGCAAGAGGAATGAGACCTTGGGTCACACCCGCCACCAAATCCAGCCACAGATGTCAGCAGGAGGACAAAGGACATTGGCCCAGAGACCATAGGAGCCAGAAGACTCCTTCACCCCATTGCCAAAAAGTCATATGAGCCACCTATCTTCAGGAAAGCAATGCTGAGAGACAGCGCTATAGTTAAAGACGCCGAGAAATCCAAAAGATGTCATTTAAACCAGCTTTGACAAGGATTGGACCCTGAACAGAAGTAACTGAAAAGAGACAATTTCAACCAGAAAAGACCAAAATGTTGACTGCTGTTTGATCTGTGCCTATGCACACAAACACCATTTAGGAGCATAGGGAATAAAAAGGAATGGGGGCTTTGGGGGAAGAAATACAGATATGCATTTTTTTCTGAAGTTTTATGTGCTCTGTGAGTAACTTGTGACCCTGTAACAGTGTGATAAGTATTGTTAGAAGAAAAGTTCTGTGTAATAAATAATAGAGAGATAACTCTCACTGAGATTTGATAGCATTGCTTGTATTCATCAGGCATCCTTCCAGCTGAAAATAACAGAAAACCCACTAGCAATGGCTTAAATGAGTGGCTTCTAACTTTACTTGCATCAGAATCACCTGGAGGACTTGGTAAAGCATGGATTTCTGGGCCCTATCCTCAGGGTCTCTCATTCAGTAGGACTGGGGTGGTATCCAGAGATTTGCATGCCTAACAAGTTGCTGGTCCAGGTACTCGACTTTCAGAACCATTGGCTTAACTCACAGAATATTTATGGTCTAATTAGCAAGAAGTCTGTAGACAAGTGGTTCTCAGAGTTGGCTTATCAGCTCAGTGACGCATCAGGGACCCAGTTTCTTTCTATGCTTTGAGTCCACCAGGCTTCATGTACTATCTTTTCATGTCACGCATATCCTGTGATGGTTACAAAATAGCTGCTGCTGCACTGGTCATCACACCCCCACCCAGCTTTCAAAGGTAGAAAGAGCGGAAAGGAAATGAGAAAAACCCATAGATATTTTTCAGCCAAGTTCCCTGGATACTGTGTAATTGGAGATGACTAATGAGGCCATTTTGGGACTGGCAAATTATCACACACTGGGCACATTTTCCTTGGCAGAGAGGGTAAAATTGGGTTATTAGCTGATCTATGGTCACGTTGCTTTCACGGAAGCCGCGTTTACCTCCCCTGCTATTGTCTTGGATTTATGAGCTATTGATATCCCTGAAGGGACTGACCCTGTCAATGGCTTCCCATAAGTTGGAGTCTTTGGATCTTTTTAATATAGCCCTGAGAACATCCTTGAAATGTTATTTCTGTCCTTATCTTGAACAGACATTGATTGAATTGGGAAAATAAAACCTCTTTGAGAAAACCTCTTGATACATGTACTAAATTTTATCATCTGCCACATCTTAATATCTCATGTTTTTTAAATCAGAAATAGTCTCTGGCTTGTTTGGTTTTGCTTCTGATTTTTCTTATCAAAACACTGTAAACATTTTTCTCTTAATCTGATCAAAACAGGCTAAGTCTGAAATTATAAATAATTCTTGTTTTTGTATTTTTGGAATGTCATAAAATTGTGCTGTAGGCAGAATGCTGTGGACTGAGAAGATAAATCTGCTTGAGAGGGAAGGGAATATAGGGTCTCTAGACTCTGTCACTTTATGAAAAGACAAACCGACCTGTGCCTTTAAGATTCGGATTAATTCATAGGCTTCTGTTAAAAAATTCCAAGGGGGAAATGTGTCTTTGGGTCTGGTGTTTTGCTTCCTGGTTTGGATTACTGCCAGCTGGAGAAAATGCAGTTCTAGCAGTTTATAGCCACATTGGAAGAGCAGGATCTGTGCACTCTTCTGGGAAAGTGTTATCTTGAAACTTGCGGTAGTTGGTTGTGCATTAAAGCTAAGAGAGGGACAGGAACGAATGGCTGGAACTGGTGTGTGTTTCACTGCTGGTAGAGCCTAGCTAAGCTGGAGCCAAGTAGTGGGTGCTCCTTAGGTGCTTCTGTGGGACCCCTGAGGAATTGGCGGTGGTCTTGTCTGGGGGCCACAGAGGCAGGGACCATGCTTAATCCCAGTGAGATTTCTTTCTGTCCTCACAGGAACCTTGTGGGCAACGTTTCTTTGAAGGACCCACAGCATCTCCGATCTTGGGAGAGGGGAGGCCGCTTCTGAAGACAGACTGGGAACAGGGCTTCTCATTTCTGGTTGAAGTCTTCCTCACTTGGATTCTGCTTCTCAGCTCAGAGATGCAGACTCACAGACAAGTTGTGTCTTCTCTTTTGAGGAAATATGGGTTTATTAGCTCCTGGGGTTAAAGACACTGGATATCGATTGAAACTATAGGGAGGAGGACAAAACCCCCAAACTTACAGACTGGTGGAGAAACAGGAAGGGCAGTGGGGAGACCTCTCTGGGGGAAATCAGGAGGAATGAGCCTAGAGTAGTATCCCTTCTAAACTGTATTTGTGGAATTAGAATCACAGGGGTGCTCCTTTAAAACAAAACAAAACAAAAAGAAACCCACAAAAGATCTTTGACTTCCATCTCAGATTTACTGGATCAAAATGTCGGGGGGGGGTGGAGAGGAGTGTGTTATGGGCTGAATTGTGTCCTCCCACAATTCATATGTTGATACCTTGAGCGCCAGGACCTCAGAATCTGACTGTATTTGGAAATAGGGTCTTCAGAGAGAGCATTAAGTTAAAATGAAACCATTAGGGTGGGCCCTATTCAAAGCAGTCTGGCTTTTGTCCTTACAAGAAGTGATAAGACCGCCTGGGTGGCTCAGTTGGTTGGGCGGCTGCCTTCCGCTCAGGTCATGATCCTGGAGTCCCGGGATCGAGTCCCGCGTCGGGCTCCCCGCTCAGCGGGGAGTCTGCTTCTCCCTCTGGCCCTCCCCCCTCTCATGTGCGCTCTCTCTCTCTCTCTCTCTCTCTCGTTCTCTCTCTCAAATGAATAAATAAAGAATCTTAAAAAAAAAAAAAGAAGTGGTAAGACCACTTGAGGACACCTAGAGAAGGTGGCCATTCACAAGCCAAGGGGAGGGGCCTCAGGAGAGACCAAATCTGCCAATCCTGTGATCTTGGACTTCTAGCCTCAGAACTGGGAGAAAATAAATTTCTATTGTTTAAGCTATCCAGTCTGTGGTGCTTTTTATGATAGCCCTCACAAACTATTACAGGTGGAAATGCATTTTTAAAATGTTACGCAAGTGATTTTTATGCAAACTAAATTTAAAGAATTAGGGGCGCCTGGGTGGCTCAGATGGTTAAGTGTCTGCCTTGGGCTCAGGTCATCATCTCGGGGTCCTGGGATCAAGCCCAGCATCAGGCTCCCTGCTCAGCGGGGAGTCTCCTCCCTCCCTACTCTCGCCCTGTTTGTGCTTTCTCTCTCAGTCCAATAAATAAATCAAATCTTTAAAATAAATAAATAAATAATTTAAAGAATGAACATTTTAGGGTTTAGAAAATGGATTTGAGTTGAGCCCCGTTTGTTTTTTAAATTCACTTGGGCACCTGATTAAAATGATCCAGAAGAATAGAAGGTGAGGAGGAGTGAGGACATTCAAGCCCACAAATCCCTACTGAGTAAGGGCAAAACTGATCCAGGATTGTGTGGGTTTTGTTTGGCCTTCAGTACCAAGAAGAACCAGGAATTCAGCAGACACGAGGCCCTGGCTGAACAGCTTATGAGAGGGAGACTCTGCCACCCTCCTAGACTCGACTGGATACACCTAGCACTACTTCCTTTCTCAGCAGAAATAAACAATTGACAGTGTCATTAAAGGTAAATGGGTGGTTTCATGTCACACCGACCACATCAGGTCCTGGACCAGGATGGGACAACAGGTGACAAGGGCACAAAATTTCAGAGGCAAAGTCGTGCAAATCCCGACCACCTGTGTATACAGCAGAGAGCTTGGGGCATAGAGTATAAGAAGGCATTCTCTTCCAGGGTCCTGCAAGTGCAGGGTGAGCTCTAGTATGACTTTGCCTCCTTAAATTGCAGACTTAGTCACCTGCTTGTCTTATCCTGGTCCAGGCCCTGGCCCTCTGTGACGCAAACTAGTCCACTTCCCTCCAAAGATATTGCCGGCAGTATGTTTATTTTCACAGATCAGGAAGACAATGTGTGGATCTGGTTGAGTGAGTCTCAGAGGGTGGCAGGGACACTGTGTCCCTGGAAGCTGAACCCCCTCAGTGCTGGGTCAGAGCCTGGTGCCTGCTTAATCCCTGGTTCTTCTTGGAACTAAAGACCAAACAAAACTCAGCTTGCTTGTTGACTGTGGTCAGGCTAAGCGAGGGCTTGGGGACAGGTGGGGACAGTCCCTCAGCCATCCTTTCTGCTTTGTCCTGGCAGCATCCTTGCCATCTCTCCTGCTACGTTTAAGAGGGTGCAAATAAATGCTGGCAATGGTTTTGTTGAGTTTCCTGTTGGCGGGGGTGTGTTTCTCCTGCATTCCGTCCAAGGGCCAACCCCAAGGAGACTTCCAAGTTCATCTCGTCGGTTCTCAATACCAGATCTAATAATACGTGATCATGGAAGTTTAAGGGACCTTAAGGATCATTGAGCTGCACCCTTCATTTGGCAGATGAGAAACCTGAGACCTACAGAATAGAATCAAGATACCAGGGCCACATACTGGAAAAAGAGGGGCTAGCAACTACATTTAGACAATTAGGCCAATATTTCCTACACTAGGCTGAGTCAGACCATGCAGACAGCCAGGTGGTTTCTTAAGGGATCTAACTGACTTCTCTACATGTTAAGGCCCAAACAGAAGGGCATACTCAGTCCCTCCTTCCTAGGCCTCAGATCCACACGTCTTTTCACGGGAGGTGCTTCTGAAACACAGTTGAATAAGTTAATATGCTGCTTTCCCTCTCAGTTGTCACCAAATAGGTGATTTCTTCTAAGAATAAGCAAATGTATTATTTCATTAAAAAAGAGTGAAAGAATTGCCCTTGAGTATTGCCCTAAAGTACTGCACCTAGAGATTCACAATTGTCCTAGAGCCAAGGGCTTGTATCCTGCTGGAGGCAAGGAGTCTCTGAGCCTGCTGAGACCTTATGGAGAGTGTTGTGTGTTTTATAGGTTGGGGTTCTGTTGGTAAATCTTAAGCATCAACTTGACTGGACTAAAGAGTGCCCAGACAGCTAGTAAAACATTATTTCTGAGTGTGTTTGCCAGGAAATCTCTGGAAGAGATGAGCATTAGAATCTGCAGACTGATAAAGATGAGGCCTCACCAGTGTGGCAGGGCTCCCCAGTCCATCAAGGGCATGAATAGAATAAAAAGGCAGATGGTGGGATTCTAAGCCTCCATAACTGCATGACTTAATTCCACATAAAGCAAAACAAAACAAAACAAAAAACCCAACCAAACAAAACTTTTGTCCATCTCTCTCTCTCTGTATATATCCTATTAGTTCTGTTTCTCTGGAGAACCCTGATTAATCTAAGTTGTTTCTTCCCATTTCCGTTCTCTTCATCAGCACTGAGCATGCCTTCACAAGACAACACTTCAAAATCATGCCCCAAGTGGTAATTAACAGAAGCAGAGTAGAGGTTTATTTGTCTTGTGGATCCTTCACTCAGGAAGGGGAGTTCCCCCGCTCCCTGCCCATGTGGGGGCTCAAGTAAGTATCCCTGGAGGTGAAATGAGGTGCAAGCAGCCTCCTGTGCCTCAGCCAGGAAGAATGGTACAAGTGGTGCAGCGGAGTAGAAAAAGAAGAAAATTTGACCAGGGGATGAGGGCTTCCTGATGCCCATCCAAGGTGACTTTGCCTCTGATTGTGAAAGACAACCAGTTGGGAAGAGTAAGGAAACTTTTGCACCATTTTCTGAAAGCTGACTGTGTTTGCGACCATCTCTGTCACCAGGGAAAATAGTATGTTATAGTGGTTTCAGAGTGTGGAGCACAGAACTAGATCGATCGGGTCTGAATCCAATTCTGCCACTCACTAGAGAGGTAACTGGGGCAACTTATCTAGCATCTGTGTACCTTTAATTTCTTATCTGTGAAATGATAATAACTCTAATACCCAGATCTCATTTGATTGTTGTGAAGCTTAAGTCAGTGACAACACATAGCCTGGCACATGAGAAGCAAACAAATACCAGCTATTAAATTGCAAGGGACAAAGACATATATGCATCGGTGCTGAGAAGGAAGAACCATCATTAGCTCTATAAAAATACATAGTCTCATTAAGGTTTGCACCTCAAGTTTTTTTTTAAAGATTTTATTTTTAAGTAATCTCTATACCCAACATGGGGCTTGAATTTACAGCCCAGAAATCAAGAGGCGCATGTTACACCGACTGAGCCAGCCCAGTACCCCCCCATGTCACGTTTTCAAGTTAAATTATGTTACTTTGTGCCTCAGTAAGGCAGCTTAGTTTAATGTATTAAAAAATTCTTGTTCTGAGTAGCAAAAAGCATTAGAAAAGAGGCCTGTTGTATTAACCAAATGCATTAGTTTGTCCTCATAACCTGGATTCTCCGAAAAGAGGAAAGTCCGGCGGCAAATTTAAGTGCTTATTTCTAAGATTGCTGAAGGGTTATTTTTCACTCAAGTTCTGGCAGCATTGCCGAAACCACTGAACTCTCCGGGGCAATTCTCTTCATCCTGCTTTTGGCCAGTGGAATGCCCTGTGGGCAGCTGACACAGTAGCTGCCTCCTTAATCCTCCAGAGAACTCCCTTCCTGTCTTCTCTCCCACCTGCAAGCACCAACTGGGATGCAGTTAATTAAGTTTGCCCTTTGGAAAACTCCAGAGGTCAGGGAATTTAACCTGCTCTCTCCCCCTTTTGTTCAGGTATGGGACCCAAGCTGCCAGGTTTTAGAACAATGAAGCATTTCACACCATACCACCTGCTCCTTAAATGTCAAAACCAGCAGCAGTGTTTACAGTTTTATACAACAGATACTTTCTAGCAACCCCGAAAGCAAATTTCAGGGCGTTATGTATCCACTACCAGGTGAGAAGGTTAAAAGACTAAGAACACCGAAAATAAATATTTGGCTCTTTATGTACATAGAACACGAAAATCCTCTTTTCTTCACAGTAGCAGTTTTAAACTAAATTGTTTTCTTAATGCTGATAAAATTAAATGATATATTTCTTCGGTGTTTAGTTTTAAGACCTAGAGAAAGAAAGCTAGCGTTCTGTATGTTGTTTTTATATAACGGTCTTGTTCATTTTCGCCCTTCACTTTAGGCCTGGGCAGAGTCAAGATGGTGCTGAAATTTGAGGAAAAGAATGTCTTTCCCATGCTGCCCCTGGTTTACTGATAACATTTATGTAATGAATAAATTCTCATGCTATTTTGTGTATCTTCCTCTGACCCAGGGAGAACATTCCAATCTTACGTAGTAAGTCTGTACATCATGGGTGCTGCCGAGAAGGAGAACACTTGGGGACAGAAACAGGCCAGATATTCATGCTGCCATCCTTCTGCATGGGTTTTGGGAGCCTGCAGGGAGTTGCCTAGGTCTTCGGCAGCAGGTCTGGTCCTGGGGGTCCAAGGTGAGGTCAGGCACTTACTTTACTTTCTTTCTCCCATGGGGAGGGTGTCTCTGTTCTGGGTTGCCTGGGCGTGGGGTAGGGTGATGATGGGGGATTGTGAATCCATTAGTGAGTCCTTTCTTGTTTCTGTTCTTCATCCTTCACCTGGAAACCTTGGCTCTTGTAAAGGTATTTTTCTTCATGGCTAATTGTTCAAGTTGATATTTCTGGGGCTTGCGGGGGAGTGGGAGGGTGAACACTGGAAATTCCTATGCTGCCATTTTGCTCACATCACCCTCGTACAATAGATTTTTGAGAGAATGTTGGAAGCAGCAGGAACTGATGTAGTCACAGAGGGTTTCATGGCAAAGGTGGGGCTTGAACCAAACCTAGAAGAATAATTAAGACGATTAAGGGAAGGGAGAAAACATTTTGGACTTGAGATCAGCATGAAGAACAATCTGGAAGCAGGAAAGAAGATGAAGTATTTTTGAGGAAGGCTATTGATTAGAGAAGAAATTGTATCATGGGAAACAATGGCTGATGACAGATTATAAATAGCCTTGAACAATCAGGCAGTTGTTGGAGTTGGTACAGATGACAAAAGGTGACATTTTGGGGTTCTTAATGTTTGGAGAGATGTGAGAAATCTTGTATTTTAGAAAGAATACTATGAAAGCACTACTGAGAATATATTTCTAATGGAGGTGGTGGGGGGCGATCTGGGATAGTAGGTAGGGAGATAGGTAACAAGAAAATGAGCATAACACCTGTCTCCCCCGAGCAGCGTTCTCCCCAGCCAACTAATTTGTGTCAGATGGAGGTACTTTGACATCTTATAGGCAAGAAAACTCGGAATCATATTTGCTTCTTCTCTAATCTCTATTTTCTGAGTCACCAAACAGTTTAATGTGGCACCTTGGCACATACATCTCTTTTTGCTCTTTCTTTCCCTTCCCAGTGTCCTGGACCACTTCAAAGTAGTTTAGTTAGGATGAGAAGTTCATTTGAAAGGGAGATGACATCAAGACTGGATATTTAAATGGAGGGGGCCTCCGAACCACGAGAGACGATGGACTCTGAGAAACAAACTGAGGGTTCTAGAGGGGAGGGGGGGAGGGGGACGGGTTAGCCCGGTGATGGGTATTAAAGAGGGCACGTTCTGCGTGGAGCCCTGGGTGTTATGCACAAACAATGAATCATGGAACACTACATCCAAAACTAATGATGTCATGTATGGTGACTAACATAACATAATAAAAATAAATAAATAAATGGAGGGGTCCTCTAAGGAGTTAGAAATGTGAGGTGGAATCGTAAATGGTATTTTCAGACACGAGATGAAGACGTGGAAATCTTCCACACAGCTGCTGCTGGAGGAGTCTATCCATTTACTGGAGGGTGGGTATGAAGGGGTATTTGTGCTGACAGACACCTATACAAAAACCAAACAGAGTCCTGGCAGAAAAGAGAGAAAGGAATATAGAAGAGTTAGAGGAATAGAAGGACCATACAGAGCAAAAAGAAAGGGAAAAATAAATTGGAAATGCATTTGATGCAAATGAAAAGGAAATCTCGAGTAAGAAATTAAGCAAGAGTTGGATGCTTCAGAGAATTGAGGAAAGTGATGATGTGGGAAAGAATACTGGGTTTTAAAACAAATTCGTTTTTGTTCTCCAGCAATGAACAAGGTAATTTGAATTAGACCTCACACTAAGAACAACTAGAAAACCTGGACAAAATGTTTTAAAAAATGGTTTATCTATTTAAAGTCATCACAGAAACAACTGGGTTGACTCATGCTGAAAGGTGAATCTGACATTTAGGGCTATTTTCCCTTAGACACATTTGCTAAATCCGGAAGGGATAATTGAGAAGCTGAGATACTGGGCAGAAATTTTGAAACCATTTGTGATGAGGGACAAGAAAATTAAAGTTTAGGTTGAGAACCCAAATAATTATACCCTGGGAGTCAAGGTGAATTGGAGGTACATCAGTCCGGGAACGGACTGAAGTCATTCTTTGAATGATCTCAGTTCTTGAAATCAAATCAAAGGCAATTCCATATGGAAATTAACTACATGGGAAATCTACAGCTGCAAAATGCGAAGTGAAATATGAAGAGTTAAAATTAGAAACAGGAGAAGAGAGTGTAAACAATACTGCAAAAAAAGAATGAGTTGGAGCCCCTAGAGCAGTGAAGGCAGATAATGGGCCAGAAGCACTCTGCAATATGATCAAATCTGAGGATTTTCTAAAGTTAGCAAAAGATGTTGTCACATATTCAATCATCTTTACAGACCCCAAGCAGGAGAACAACCAACAAACCAACCAACTTAGGTTCCTTAAAATATAACATCTGAAACCACAAATGAAGAAGAAATCACAAAAGCATCCAGAGGCTGGAAAAAGCCAAAGCACTCTCAAGGAAGCAACTATTAGAATGACAAGCTGCCTTCAGTATAGAAACAATCAAGCTCGGAGGTAATGAAATGTTATCTTTAAAATGTTCATGGTAAATAAGTGCTGCTAAGAATTCTGTAGCCAGTGAAAATACCTTCCAAAAATAGATAAATAGGATCTTCAAGACAAGTAAATACTAGGAGAATTTATCACCTGTAATCTACACCAAAGACAGAAAGAACGTTATTCAGGCTCCAAATTTAGGATACAGGAAGAAATAAAATACAGTGAAAATGAGAAACAGATGAACAGATTTAAATGAATAATGATTATGTTAAAAATAATAGTGGAGCCTTATGAGAAAATATGACAATATCATAGAAGAATAAGGGGAATGAATATAATTAAAATCTTGCAAGTTTTTTGCACTGGTCTGGAAGAGAGAAAAAGTACCAAGGAACATCGGACTTTGATAACTCAAGGATGAATATTGTCGTCTTTAGGGAAATCACCAAAAGAAGGGCAGATATTACTACTAAAATAATAGTGAGAAAGAAATGGAATAATAAAAATACTTAATCCAAAAGGAAGAAAGAGAAAAAAAACCATGAGGAACAGGTGAGGCAAATGGAAGGGGCCAAGTCTGACAGCACATGGAAACCCTCAGATGTCACTAATTATATCTACTGTACATGAACTAATGCTCCCCTTCAAACACAAAATTTGTCAAATGAGATAAAACATTAACCAAAAACAGCTTACAAGAGATGCATCAAAAATATAAAACTAAGGTAAAAAGAATGAAGAGAGAGGTTATACCATGCAAACTCCAACCAAAAGAAAGCTTGTGTGTGTGTGTGTGTGTGTGTGTGTGTGTGTGTGTGTACACCCACACATCCACCTGACCATATACATTTTAGAGCAAAAGTATAAATAAAAGATAGAGTGTTCAAAATAATAAAATATTCACTTCGCTAAGAAGATATAAAAATTCTATTTCTGTGTATACCTAATAACAGAGACATATAAAGCAAAAATTGGCAGAAGTGGAAAAATCCCCAGTCATAACAGAGAATTTTATTATTTATTTATTTGGGGGGCTAGGGCTGGGGGGAGAAGCAGAGGGAGAGGGACAAGCAGACTCCATACCGACCACAGAGCCTGACATAGGGCTCAATCTCATGATATCATGACCTGAGCCCAAATCAAGAGTCAGATGCTTAACCGATTGAGCCACCTAGGCACCCCATAACAGAGAATTTTAAAATGCCTCACTCAAAAAGTGTTTGAGAAAGCAGACCAAAAAAAGTAAGTAAATGGAATATTTGAAAAACACGAATAACTACTATACTACCTAATTAGAGATGTAGAAACTATAACCAACAACAACGAAATATACATTATTTTTAAGCACACATGGAAAACTTACATAAATTGATCATCTGTAAAGCCGTAAAGCAAGTTTCAACAAATTTCAAAGGATTGAAATCATATGGAATATGTCATTGCATACAGAGCAATTAAACTATAAAAATCAGTAACACAAAGTTAACTAGAACTTCTCCACTTTTACAAATAAATACACTCCAAATGACCTATGGGTCAAAGAAGATGTCATAATGGAAGATAGTAAATATTTTGAAATGAATAATAATAAAAACACTTATCAAAATTTGTGCAATGCCATTAAAGCTGTGTTTAAAGGATAATATAGAACCTTAAACACACATATGAGATAAAAAGAAAGTTTGAAAGTCAATGACATAACTATTTCCAAAACATGTATCTGACAAAGGGTTTGCATCTAGAATGTACAGTGACTTCTCACAACCCAATAATTAGAAAACAACTTAATGTAAAATGTACAAAAGGCATAAGCAGATACCTCACAAATAAAAATAGCCAATAAGCACATGAACAAAACAATGCTTAATGCTCCTAGTTATCAGGGAAGTGCAAAATGAGATAGTATCACACGTTAGTGGAATGGCTGAAGTTAAAAAGACTGACAATACCAAGTATTGGTGAGGATGAGGGACAATGTAGTAGGCAGGAATGCAAAATTGGTACAAGTACTTGGGAAAACAATATGGCAACATCTTACAAAGTGAAATTTACAATTAATATATGACCGAGTAATCCTATTTCTAGTTAACCAAGAGAAATGGAACATATGTATAAATATTATGTACAAGAATGCCCATAGCAATTATTCATAGAGACCAAAATGTGGAAACAACTCAAATGGCCAAGTGGTGAATGATTAAACAAATAATAAACAAACTGTGGTATTTCTATACTATGGAATACCAGTCAGAAGTAAAAAGTACTAAAATATTAATGCAGAAGAAAAAGTAGTAAAATATTAATGCTTGCAACATGGATAGATCTCAAAAATATTATGTGAATTGAAAGAAGTCAAACACAACTGACTACCTAATCTAGTTATTTCATTTGCTTGAAGCTCTGGGAAAGGCAAGACCCTGGTGATATCAAAATTAAGATATTTAATAACCTAAGAAAACTAGAGTGGCATTAAGAAACTGAAAAACAAGAGTGACAGAAGACATTCGTATGAAAAAAACTGACAAAGGGCTTGTGTCCAGATTACATAAAGAACCACCACAAATCCATAAGGAAAAGAAGATAGCCAATGGCCAATAAACATATAGAAAAGTGCTCTGCTTTATTATTTACCAGGACATTGCAAATTAAAGGAACGATGAGATACAATGTGCACCACAAAATGGCTGAAGCTACAATAACTGACGATACCAAACACTGGAGAGTCCCTGGAACAACAGGAACTTCTGCATGGAAGTAGAAATTCGCACAATTGCTAATTATCTATTAGTGTTAACAGAAGGTCTTGAAATTTTGCTCTTAGTTATCCAACAGTGATGTGTGCACATGTGCATTTTGAATACAAAAAAGAAAGACTGTATAAGAAGGTTCATAGCAACATTATCTATTATAGTCCAAATTAGAAACAACCTGAAAGTACATCCACAGAAATACGGGTAAAAAAAATTGTGGAATAGTCAGTCGTACAGTGCAAATACCTGCACAACTTCTTCTTTACGTGCAGTGCATACAATGGCATGGGTGCATCTCACCGTCAGAATGACATGGACGCATCTCATCATCAGAATGTTGAATGATATGTGCCAGACACAATTCCACAATAAGGCAGACACATGATTCCATTCTTAAAAAGTTGAGAAGCAGGAAAAAATAAGTGCCGTGTTAGCATGGGATAGATATATTTGGGGGGAGAAGGAAGGGATTAGTGACTGAGAGGAGGCATGAAGGAACGCTTTTGGGTTGTTGCACAGCTGTTTTTTTTTTTGTGATAATTATTGATGTTTTTGTTCTATGCATTTTTCTGTTTGTGTTATACTTTACAATAAATAAGGAAAAACTATAAGGCAGTCATTGGTGATCTTCAAGAGAATGATTTCAGCAATATTGTTGGAGACAGGTTCGTGTAAGGGGAAGGCTGGGCAGGACGTAGAAACAACAGTTAAGAGATCACTGGTGTTTGGCTGTGGAAGCAAAGGACAGAAAATAAGATTTGCTGTTTGGCTGTGGAAGCAAAGGACAGAAAATAAGATTTGCTCTCTTCATTATTGTAGAATGTTTTAGTTCTCAGTTAAATCTTTTTTTGTCCGAAAGTGGGAAGACATAAATCTGCCTTTTTTACTTCCTGATACTTTTCCACGAAATCCTAATGGTGTTGCTTCCTTATCTTTTATTTGAATGCTTATTCAAACTGCACTAATATTAGATTTTGGAAGAAACAGATCTTCTGTTATAAAGAGCTATTTTGTGTAATTTTGCTCATTCTATATAACAGCGAGGACTGGTAATTGAGGGAAGGCAGGGGATATCTCAGCTGTACAAAAGAAAGATACTTGGTCAATTTTTTCCATTTTTCCTTTGAGGATTCCTGAAAGGACTCCATGTTCCTAGCATTGCATAAGATTCTCTCTGGGTGAGGAGACTTTGCTATATCCGATGGCCCCTGAAAGCATCTCAACCTAACCAGCTGTCTAGAACAATTCATGTGCTGATAACAAGGGAAATTGAATAGAAGGGTGCCTACTGCCATTAGGGCTCTTATCACAGTGTATTATGTGAATCGCTTCCATATTTAAGTCTCAAAAAAGAAAGGTAACATGAGTGTTAAAATTGGTCACGCAGCAGTTTCTTAGAAAAAGACTTCTCTCCTGGCTTGGAGATAAAAACAAAGTGGATCGAGAAGGAGAAGAGAAACTTCACAGATCACCAGCCAGAACAGAACTGGGCCAGAAATCGGGTAGAATTCTGAGACCTCAATAGAAGAATTGTTTTCTTCAAAGTCCCTTTGGTTGGAAGGAACATCATTACCATGACTTCACTGTTTTGATCGGAGTCAGGAAATATCAGGAGATATGCAAAATCTAATCAACTGTCATTTATTTGTCTCTATGCATCGTGGCTCGACCAGCCAGAACGTCATCTAACCAAACATCCAAATCAGGTGATTAAATTAAGAATTGTGTCAATGATCAAGAAAAGTTATTACTGATTTTATTACAAGAACATCAATATTAAGAATTTGATTTATTCCATCATTTCCTACGATGGAAACACTGATACCATCCCAAGCAATTTGGGCTTCCTATCTCAGCAGATGAAAGTAGGAAATTCACTCTAAATTATAACTCAAAAATTTATTTAACCCCAGATATTTGAGTCATATTCAACTTTTCAGAGATAAAGTTTGATCTTAAATGAATCCATACAACAACTAAGGACCTATAACTAAGTATTCCATGTCAAACATCAAGCACCTGCAAAGAAGGGACAGAATTTGCTTCAAAAGCACTCAGTGCAAATCGAACTATGAGAATCCTTAATGCACTGATCTTCAATCAGTGATGCATTCCTAATCATTATAGTGGGGAAATACATCTTTGATTTCTAATTTACTTTTGCATGACATTATTTAGAATACTGATGACTTTTGCGCTGTACTTTGAAGGGTTGATTTTATGTTATCATTTCAGGGGACCTCACTTTGTTGCTTCCATGTAACTTGTATGTGTCTGCCTCAAAGCACAATCGTGATTTTACTCTCACTCTTGTCTAGGACTGCTGTTTTGTGAGAGAATAATCTTGCATTGCATCAGATTAGGACAAAGATGGATTTATCACAGTCTCATGTGTTGCTGGACTATGAGCTAATTTTGTTTACCTATTGGTAATTCAGTTTCATCTATTTATAATCATAATTATTCAGTGACTCAATTTCAACTGTCTTGGGGGTGAGTTGACCAGATATTTTTGTTTGAGTGGGTAGTTCTAGATTTTGGGCCCTCAATCAGGGATCAGGTGTGTTAAAAATAATCAGCCTACTCAGGATCATGGCTCATACAGTAGAAGAACTGGCATTAAAGGAGTACGATAGACTGATTGCATCAATGGCCCCCATTCTCCATCTCTCTGTGTACTACTCCTTTTGCCTTCTAACTCTCCAGTGCTCTCTGGATTGGGCATTCTATCCCACCCCTTGACTCTGGGCTCGGCATGTGTCTTGCCTTGGACAATGGCATGTTAGCAAATGTGACCCCCCATATGGAGGTCTGAACAAGCACTTGCATACTTTTGCTTGTTCTCTTGCTCCTCTGTAATTGCAGTGACCAGGTGCCTGGCTGGCCTGCTGTAAGATGAGGCATGTGGACCAGAGCCACGTTGTTCCAGACATCCCAGCTTGAGGCCATCCTAGATCAGCCAATAGCCCGCTACCCTGAGACTCGAGAGTCAGCCCAGCTGAGGCCAGAACTGCTCAGTGGAACCCAGCCTCAATCAACAACCCACACACTCTTCAACAAAATAAGTGCCTATTATTTTAAGCCACTGGGAAGTTTGTTATATACCATTATTGTAGGTAGCTGACAAAAGGTAGTACTGTCAACATTTACTTGTTGGTTCCATTGGTGATGTAGCACTTCCTAGACTCATTCATTCTGCTTACCCGATGGCCAGAGAGGGCAAGTAGGGACCTTCAACACAGTGGAAACTCAGTCACTTGGAAGGGCAGGAATGGAAGGCAGAGATTGTTTTGACCCTTCTCAACCTCAGCTTAGTCCTGGGTTTGCAGGAAGGTGGGTGTCAAGTCAGGTGATGAGGGACTCCTCCCCAAAGCTGTAGGCTCTTTTATCAGCCCAGGGGCAAGTCCAGGTTGAAAGTGGTTTTTCTTCCTTTGTGCTCCATGTGCTCCATTCTTCCATTGAGGGCTCAGATACCTCCTCACTTCACAGGAAAAGAAAACCACCAGGAAGCATTTGAAACATGTTCATGTCTTTCCAGTTGCTAAGTAATGATTTCAGCTTGCTCAGCACCTTATGGAGACCCTAGGACCTCATATGTTTTAAGATTTCTGACTTTAAGAAAGATGTTTAATTCCATCTCGATGTTTTTACAGTGTAGTGTGGAACATGGTGCAAATGCATTTCTATAAGTGGATTTTTATTTAATGATAATACTAATACTTATCTTTTTTTTTTAATCTATTAGCACCATAAAGCTCCACATACTCATCTGAGTTAAAGTTATCAGAGAGAAAGGAAAAGCAAAAGCTCAAAATAACCCTGAGAATTGTTGTTTGGGTGATTCTGCTCACAAATCATCTTATTTCACAAGATTTTGGAAAGCATCATCACTCCCTGCTGCAACTGGGCCATTTTGCAGCTTGAAGTTTTGAGGTGACTCACCTGCAAATGGAGCTAACAATAGACTGAATGAGAAGGCTCAGCAAAATGATAGATGTGATGATGTGTGAGACTTACCAAGAGAGAGGCTACGCAAAGTGTTCTTTGTACCTTTCTGTCACTGCTTATCTGTCTACAGGGCTGGTCCACTTGGAGAACTTTGGAATTTCTAGCTCATTAGGTGGTTTAAAATTGTTTATGTTATGACTTTCAGGTAATGACGGCTGTGATCATTTGTACACTATGCCACTTCTATCTTGACTGACAGAGTAACGGAAAAAATATAAAAATATTAGGGATCAGACATCACCGCCAGAAATTATAAAAAGGAAATGCTAAAAAGCTGGGAACATTTCTTTCTATTTAATGCAGATTTTTCAAAAAAATGAAGCAAGGCAAGGAGGATACAGGGTTGAATGAAACTTTCAGAAATATGCCACTGGTGGCCATTTTGGGGGGTGAGCCCTACAGACCATGGGGACATTAGGGAAAGTCAGGTAAGCTCACTGGATTCCTGGTCATGGATGTGGATCCACAGCAGTTGAAAGCACTATAAGAGGGAGACTTTAGAATTCATGCAAGAGTCACATCAAGCAGAAAGCTTCTAGTGAGGTGAAATTTCTTCTGGACACATTTTGTTTTCTTGAAACACAGACTGAAAGAAGAAATAAATGAATCAAGACTTTCAGAATTTTAAGGAAAAAATGTTTGTCCTGATAATTTTATACTTAACTGTGTTTTCATCAAAATGAGAATGCAAAGTACATTTTCAGATATTAATCAGCTAAAAAAATGTATACCGCTAATAATGCACTCATTCTAAGCCACAAGAGAGTTTAAGAAGATAGAAAAAGGAAGGCAAACTCAAATTTAGAATGGGACTATTTTTATAAAAATATAATTAATGGTAAATATTGAAAAAATGGGAAACAGAATGAAATCTAAAGGATTATTGTGCTTATAGGGTAAAATCAATTGAATAGGTCATGAATAGTTATTGAAAGGTGATAAAAATTTTTTAAAGTTAGAAACGAGGTCATACTAACAAAAATAGAAAGTAGGAGATGAGGATGGGGTATAGGTAGAAATAGAAATGTTTTCAAGCTACATGTAGGAGAATACATAGGTCTGTATTTTCTGATATAATTTTTAAAGATAACAGTTATATGTGAGATTTTGTTCATTGTGAGTATAACATTCTATACAGAATTGTGCACACAGTAGATGTGTAGGGTTTGGTGCATAATTATAAAGCAAATACCGGTGTAACCACCAGTCACCGAAGAAAGGGCTTTATCCCAGCCCCCCAGAAACCAGCTTTGTTCTCTGATCACACTTCCATTCCTCCCCACTAACTTCTCCTCATCCAAACTTCTCTTGCTTTCAGATAAAATAGCGTTGCCATCTGAACAACGTGGTGTCCTTTTCCTCCTTTTTAGCCTTATAGAAATAGAATATAAGCATTATATTATATTTGGCTTTTTTGGTTCAACAATTTGTGTCATCCATATTGTTGACCTAGCTCAGTTTGTTTGCTTTTATACTTTAAAGGATTTTATTGTCTATTCAGAAAATTTATTTTTTAAATTTTATTTTATTATGTTATGTTAATCACCATACATTGCATCATTTGTTTTTGATGTAGTGTTCCATGATTCATTGTTTGCGTATAACACCCAGGGCTCCATGCAGAACGTGCCCTCTTTAATACCCACCACCAGGCTAACTCATCCCCCCACCCCTCTACCCTCTAGAACCCGCAGTTTGTTTCACAGAGTCCATAGTCTCTCATGGTTCATCTCCCCCTCCAATTTCCCCCCCTTCATTTTTCCCTTCCTACTATCTTCTTCTTCTTCTACTTCTTCTTCTTTTTTTTAACATACAATGTATTATTTGTTTCAGAGGTACAGGTCTGTGATTCATCAGTCTTACACAATTCACAGTGCTCACCATAGCACATACCCTCCCCAATGGCTATCACCCAGCCACCCCATCCCTCCCACCCCCCACCACTCCAGCAACCCTCAGTTTGTTTCCTAGATTAAGAATTCCTCATATCAGTGAGATCATATGATACATGTCTTTCTCTGATTGACTTATTTTGCTTAGCATAATACCCTCTAGTTCCATCCACGTCATTGCAAATGGCAAGATTTCGTTTTTTTTTTTTGATGGCTGCATAATATTCCATTGTATATACATACCACATCTTCTTTATCCATTCATCTGTTGATGGACATCTTGGCTCTTTCCATACTTTGGCTATTGTGGACACTGCTGCTATAAACCCTGGGGTGCACGTACCCCTTTGGGTCACTACATTTGTATCCTTGGGGTACATAGCCAGTAGTGCAATTGCTGGGTCATACAGTAGCTCTATTTTCAACTTTTTGAGGAACCTCCATACTATTTTCCAGAGTGGCTGCACCAGCTTGCATTCCCACCGACAGTGTAGGAGGGTTCCCCTTTCTCAGCATCCCCGCCAACATCTGTCATTTCCTGACTTGTTAATTTTAGCCATTCTGACTGGTGTGAGATGGTATCTCATTGAGGTTTTGATTTGGATTTCCCTGATGCCGAACGATGTTGAGCACTTTTTCATGTGTCTGTTGGCCATTTGGATGTCTTCTTTGGAAAAATGTCTGTTCGTGTCTTCTGCCCATTTCTTGATTGGATGATTTGTTTTTTGGGGGTTGAGTTTGCTAAGTTCTTTATAGATTTGTGGATACTAGCCCTTTATCTGATATGTCATTTGCAAATATCTTCTCCCATTCTGTCGGTTGTCTTTTGGTTTTGTTGACTGTTTCTTTTGCTGTGCAAAAGCTTTTTATCTTGATGAAGTCCCAATAGTTCATTTTTGGCCTTGCTTCCTTTGCCTTTGGTGATGTTTCTAGGAAGTTGTTGCTACTGAGGTCGAAGAGGTTGCTGCCAGTGTTCTCCTCTAGAATTTTGAGGGACTCCTGTCTCACATTTAGGTCTTTCATCCATTTTGAGTCTATTTTTGTGTGTGGTGTAAGGAAATGGCCTAGTTTCATTCTTCTGCATGTGGCTGTCCAATTTTCCCAACACCATTTGTTGAAGAGACTGTCTTTTTTCCATGGACATTCTTTCCTGCTTTGTTGAAGATTAGTTGACCATAGAGTTGAGAGTCCATTTCTGGGCTCTCTATTCTGTTCCATTGATCTATGTGTCTGTTTTTGTGCCAGTACCATACTGTCTTGATGATGACAGCTTTGTAATAGAGCTGGAAGTCCGGAATTGTGATGCTACCAGCTTTGCTTTTCCTTTTCAACACTCCTCTGGCTAGTCTGGGTCTTTTCTGGTTCCATACAAATTTTAGGATTATTTGTTCCATTTCTTTGAAAATAGTTGTCGGTGTTTTGATAGGGATTGCATTAAATGTGTAGATTGCTCTAGGTGGCACTGACATCTTCACAATATTTGTTCTTCCAATCCATGAGCCTGGAACGTTTTTCCATTTCTTTGTGTCTTCCTCAATTTCTTTCATGAGTGTTTTATAGTTTTCTGAGTACAGATTCTTTGCCTCTTTGGTTAGATTTATTCCTAGGTATCTTATGGTTTTGGGTGCAATTGTAAATGGGATCAACTCCTTAATTTCTCTTTCTTCTGTTTTGTTGTTGTTGTACAGAAATGCAACTGATTTCTGTGCATTGATTTTATATCTTGCCACTTTACTGAATTCCTGTATGAGTTCTAGCAATTTTGGGGTGGAGTCTTTTGGGTTTTCCACATAAAGTATCGTATCATCTGCAAAGAATGAGAGTTTGACTTCTTTGCCGATTCGGATGCCTTTTATTTCTTTTTGCTGTCTGATTGCTATGGCTAGGACTTCTAGTACTATGTTGAATAGTGTGGTGATAGTGGACATCCCTGCCGTGTTCCTGACCTTAGGGGAAAAGCTCTGTTTTTCCCAATTGAGAATGATATTCGCTGTGGGTTTTTCATAGATGGCTTTTATGATATTGAGGTATGTACCCTCTATCCCTACACTCTGAAGAGTTTTAATCAAGAATGGATGCTGTACTTTGTCAAATGCTTTTTCTGCATCTATTGAGAGGATCATATGGTTCTTGTTCTTTCTTTTATTAATGTATTGTATCATGTTGATTGGTTTGCAGATGTTGAACCAACCTTGCAGCCCAGAAATAAATCCCACTTGGTCGTCGTGAATAATCCTTTTAATGTACTGTTGGATCCTATTGGCTAGTATTTTGGTGAGAATTTTTGAATCCATGTTCATCAGCGATATTGGTCTATAATTCTCCTTTTTTATGGGGTCTTTGATTTTTGGGATCAAGGTAATGCTGGCCTCATAAAATGAGTTTGGAAGTTTTCCTTCCATTTCTAGTTTTTGGAACAGTTTTAGAAGAATAGGTATTAATTCTTCTTTAAATGTTTGGTAGAATTCCCCTGGGAAGCCATCTGGCCCTGGGCTCTTGTTTTTTGGGAGATTTTTGATGACTGCTTCAATTTCCTTAGTGGTTATGGGTCTGTTCAGGTTTTCTATTTCTTCCTGGTTTAGTTTTGATAGTTTATACATCTCTAGCAATGCATCCATTTCTTCCAGATTATCAAATGTGCTGGCATATAGTTGCTCATAATATGTTCTTATAATTGTTTGTATTTCTTTGGTGTTGGTTGTGATCTCTCCTCTTTCATTCATGATTTTATTTATTTGGGTCCTTTCTCTTTTCTTTTCGATAAGTCTGGCCAGGGGTTTCTCAATCTTATTAATTCTTTCAAAGAACTAGCTCCTAGTTTCGTTGATCTGTTCTACTGTTCTTTTGGTTTCTATTTCATTGATTTCTGCTCTGATCTTTATTATTTCTCTTCTCCTACTGGGTTTAGGCTTTATTTGCTGTTCTTTCTCCAGCTCCTTTAGGTGTAGGGTTAGGTTGTGTATTTGAGACCTTTTCTTGTTTCTTGAGAAAGGCTTGTATTGCTATATACTTTCCTCTTAGGACACCTTTGCTGCATCCCAAAGATTCTGAACAGTTGTGTTTTCATTTTCATTTGTTTCCATGAATTTTTTAAATTCTTCTTTAATTTCCTGGTTGACCCATTCATTCTTTAGTAGGATGCTCTTTAGCCTCCACATATTTGAGTTCTTTCCAAATTTCCTCTTGTGATTGAGTTCTAGTTTCAAAGCATTGTGGTCCAAAAATATGCAGGGAATGATCCCAATCTTTGGTACTGGTTGAGATCTGATTTGTGACCTAGGATGTGATCTATTCTGGAGAATGTTCCATGGGCACTAGAGAAGAATGTGTATTCTGTTGCTTTGGGATGGAATGTTCTGAAGATATCTGTGAAGTCCATTTGGTCCAGTGTATTATTTAAAGTCTTTATTTCCTTGTTGATCTTTTGCTTAGATGATCTGTCCATTTCAGTGAGGGGGGTGTTTAAATCCCCTACTATTACTGTATTGTTATCAATGTGTTTCTTTGCTTTTGTTATTAATTGGCTTATATAATTAGCTGCTCCCATGTTAGGGGCATAGGTATTTACAATTGTTAGATCTTCTTGTTGTATAGACCCTTTAAGTAGGATATAGTGCCCTTCCTCATCTCTTATTATAGTCTTTGGTTTAAAATCTAATTTGTCTGACATAAGGATTGCCACCTCAGCTTTCTTTTGACATCCATTAGCATGGTAAATGGTTTTTCACCCCCTCATTTTCAATCTGGAGGTGTCTTTGGGTCTAAAATGAGTCTCTTGCCGACAGCATATCGATGGGTCTTGCTTTTTTTATCCAATCTGATACCCTGTGTCTTTTGATTGGGGCATTTAGTCCATTGACATTCAGGGTAATTATTGAAAAATATGAATTTAGTGCCGTTGTATTGCCTGTAAGGTGGCTTTTATTGTATGTTGTCTCTGTTCCATTCTGGTCTATGTTACTTTTAGGCTCTCTCCTTGCTTAGAGGACCCCTTTCAATATTTCTTGTAGGGCTGGTTTTGTGTTTGCAGATTCTTTTAGTTTTTGTTAGTCCTGGGAGTTTTTATCTCTTCTTCTATTTTCAGTGACGGCCTAGCTGGATATAGTATTCTTGGCTGCATATTTTTCTCGTTTAGTGCTCTGAATATATCATGCCCCTCCTTTCTGGCCTGCCAGGTCTCTGTGGATAGGTTTGCTCCCAATCTAATGTTTCTACCATTGTAGGTTACAGATCTTTTGTCCCAAGCTGCTTTCAGGATTTTCTCTTTGTCTCTGAGACTTGTAAGTTTTACTATTAGATGTTGGGGTGTTGACCTATTTTTGTTGATTTTGACGGGGATTCTCTGTGCCTCCTGGATCTTGATGCCTGTTTCCTTTCCCAAATTAGGGAAGTTCTCTGCTATAATTTGCTCCTATATACCTTCTGCCCCTCTCTCTCTTTCTTCTTCTTCTGGGATCCCAAATATCCTAATATTGTTTCATCTTATGGTATCACTTATCTCTCGAATTCTGCCCTTGTGATCCAGTAGTTGTTTATCTCTCTTTTTCTCAGCTTCTTTATTTCCATCATTTGGTCTTCTATATCGTAATTCTCTCTTCTGCCTCATTTATCCTCACAGTTAGAGCCTCCAGTTTTGATTGCACCTCATTAATAGCCTTTTTGATTTCGATTTGGTTAGATTTTAGCTCTTTTATTTCTCCTGAAGGGGTTTCTCTAGTATCTTCCATGGTTTTTTCAAGCCCAGCGAGTATCTTTATAATCGTCATTCTGAACTCTAGTTCCAACATCTACTAATGTCCATATTGATTAGGTCCCTGGCAGTCGGTACTGCCTGTTGTTCTTTTTTTGAGGTGAGTTTTTCTGTCTTGTCATTTTGTCCAGAGGAGAATAGATGCATGAGAGAACAAAATGCTAACAGGGTAACAACGACCCCAGAAAAATATACACTAAACAAATCAGAAGAGATCTGAAACCGGGGGAAAAGAAAGGGAAAGAAAGAAAAAAGAAAAAGAAAAAAAAAAGAAAATGATCAAATATGATCAGGCGGGTGAACAGATCAGTGCCACACACTAGATTTTGGGTGTATTTTCGTCTGTTAGAAGAAACTGTGTCCCAAAATTTTAAAGAAAGAAAAACATATATGCACAAAAATAAGGGTAAATATGATGAAGGGATGGAATATGACTGTAAAGATGAAAATTATAAAAGATTTTAAAAGAGGAATTGATAAGATAAGAAGCTAGTTGAGAAAAGAAAGAAGAGAAACTTAAAAAAAAAAACCAAAAAAAAAAAAAAAAGGAGAGAATGTGATCAGGCAGGAGACTAGAACAAAACCATACACTAGAGATTTAGGGTAAATTTTGGCCTGTTAGAAGAAACTGTATCCCAAAATTTTAAAGAGAGAACAATTTACATACATACCAAAAATGAGGTCAACTACAATGAAGGGCTGACTATGACTCTAAAAATGAAAATAAAAAAGATTTTTAAAAAAGGGATTGATTGATAAGGTGTTGGTTGAAAAAGGGAAAAAGAAAAATTCAAAAAAAAATAGAAAAAGAAAAAAGATAATTAAAAAAATTAACTTTGAAAGTCTAAAGAATCATGGGAAAAAAAGCCATGAATTCTATGTGCATTATTCCCCTAGTGCTGGCGTTCTGTGGTTCTCACTGATGGGTAAACTTGGTCTTGGCTGGCTGTTTTTGCTGATCTTCTGGGGGAGGGGCCTGTTGTAGTGGTCCTCAAATGTCTTTGCCAGAGGCAGAATTTCCCTGCCCTTGCGAGGGGCCAAGCTAAGTAATCTGCTTGGGTTTGCTCTTGGGAGCTTTTGTTTCCTGCAAGCTTTCCGTACAGCTTCAGAGGATGAGAGAGAAAATGGCAGCCTCCCAATCTCCACCCCAGAGGAGCAGAGAGCTTGGGGCCCCACTCCTCAGTGCACCCCCAGAGAAAAGCAGTCAATCACTCCCATCTCCCCGGTCTCTGGCCGCATTCCATGCTCACCTGGCCTGTGACCAAGTATTTCCAACTCTGGCATATGACCCCTTGTGGAGTCTCCAAACCTAGCTGATTCCTGCAGTGCTCTCCCGTGCCACTCCTACTGGGGAAAGAAGGGGAGTCTCCCCAGATCTGCTGCTTGTTGGGTCCCTGCTGGAAGAGCAGTGGCCTGACTGTGCCTCAGATCACAGTTTATGGCAACCCCAAGCTGAGAGCCCACTCCTCGGCTCTGTCTTTGCAGCCTGCTTCCTAGCTCTGATACCTGGGAGCTCTGCTGCCCTCAGGCACCCCTGGTCTTCCTATGACCCCCGAGGGTCCTGAGACCACAGTGTCCCAGTGAGGATTCCACCCCCCACTTAGCCACTGGAGCAACGTCCCTCAGCGGAGCAGACTTCTTAAAAGTTCCGATTTTGTGCTCCGCTGCTCTATCACTTGCCGGTAGCCAGCTGATGCAGGCTCCCTCCCCCTGTGGTCTATCTTCCCATATATCGCCTCAGATTCACATCTCCACATGTCCTACCTTCCAGAAAGTGGTCGCTTTTCTGTTCAGAGAGTTGCTGCTCTTCTTTTCTTCAATCTCCTGTTGAGTTCGTAGGTGTTCAGAATGGTTTGATACCTATCCAGCTGAATTCCTGGGCCCAGATGAAATTTAGTCTCCTACTCTTCCACCATCTTGCTCCCCTCCCTATTCAGACGATTTATTCATTCCTTCTAATGTTGGTGAACTTTTGGCTTATTTTCAGTTCTTGGCTTTTATGAGAGGTAGGCCTTTAAATATTTTAAAAGGTGATGACATAGAGAATTGAAAACAAGATGAATAGTTGAAAAAATGAAACATAATTTATACATCAAAATAATGATGAAGAGAAAACAGCAAGAAAACTTAAAATAGGAGCTATAATATGGGATGACCAAAGTAAATCCAAACACATGGAATAACAGAAAATGTTACCCTTTATTAAAAGGTAAATCCTGGGATTGGGTCAAAACAGTATCTGAATGAGAGCCTCTGATCACAGGTACTCATAAAATGAAACAATTTAGAAAGGCTGAGTGAAAGGTTAGGAAAATCTACATAAGCAAAAAAGCAAAAAAAAAAAACAAAAAAACAAATGGAGTTACTGTAATAATATTAAACAATTAGGATTCACTGTGAAATAATTAAATCGGACAAAGAAGTCCATAACTTTTTAAAAGAGTATAATAAAATTGTATGCTTTGAATTAAAAAAATGCCAAATTACATAAAAACCAAGTTGTTAGAAATTCAAGAATAATTTAAAAATACAATAGAAGTAGAAGATGTTCATATTTTTTCTCAGTACTTGACAGATGAAGTAGGAAATAAATGCCAAAGACATATCTGAATAATAAAATAAATTCAGATAATTTATTAGATATATATTGAGTTATTTTTTCTATAACAAAGGGTAAAAAGAAAAGATACTCAGTATATAACTAAAAAAATTAGGTAAAGAATAACAAAATATAACTTACAAAGGAGAATGGAGAAATTATGCAGATAGCAAAAATTAATGAGGTTAGAAAACATAAAAATAAAATAACTGATGCCTCATTACAAAAGAGAAGGACAGATACTGAGAGATAAAAAATTATAAGCAGACAGTCTCTTCAACAAACAGTGCTGAGAAAATTGGACAGCCACATGCAGAAGAATGAAACTGGACCATTTTCTTACACCATACATAAAAATAAACTCAAAATGGATGAAAGACCTAAATGTGAGACAGGAATCCATCAAAATCCTAGAAGAGAACACAGGCAGCAACCTCTTTGACCTCAGCTGCAGCAACTTCTTGCTAGACACGTCTCCAAAGGCAAGGGAAACAAAAGCAAAAATGAACTTTTGGGACTTCAACAAAATAAAAAGCTCAACATCACTCATCATCAGGGAAATACAAATTAAAACCACAATGAGATACCACCTCATACTGTTCAGAATGGCTAAAATTAACAAGTCAGCAAACAACAAATGTTGGCAAGGATGTGGAGAAAGGGGAACCCTTCTACACTGTTGGTGGGAATGTGAGCTGAGCCACTCTGGAAAACAGTATGGAGGTTCCTCAAGAAGTTAAAAACAGAGCTACCTTACGACCCAGCAATTGCACTACTAAGTATTTACCCCAAAGATACTATCCAAAGGCGCAACTGCACCTCAATGTTTATAGCAGCAATGTCCACAATAGCCAAACTATGGAAAGAGCTCAGATGTCCATCGACAGATAAATGGATAAAGAAGATGTGGTAGATATATATAATGGAATAGTACTCAGCCATAAAAAAAATGAAATCTTGCCATTTGCAACAATGTGGAAGGAACTAGAGGGTATTACGCTAAGTGAAATAAATCAATCAGGGGAGACAATTATCATATGATCTCACTCATATGTGGAATTTAAGAAACAAAACAGAGGATCATAGGGAAGGGAGGGAAAAATAAAACAAGATGAAGCCAGAGAGGAAGACAAACCATAAGAGACTCTTAACAATAGGAAACAAACTGAGGGTTGCTGGAGGGGAGATGGGGTGGGGGGATGGGGTAATTGGGTGATGGGCATTAAGGAGGGCACGTGATGTAATGAGCACTGGGTATTATTGTATGCAACTGATGAATCATTGACCTCTACCTCTGAAACTAATAATACACTATATGTTAATTAATTGAATTTAAATTAAAAATATTAGAAGAAAAAATAAAATAAATAAAAAGCAATAAAAAATTATAAGCAAATATTATTTGCGATTCTGCCCTAAATAATTTTCAAAACTCAAAAAAATGAATGAATAGGAGGAAATATAGAAGGGGATCCAATAAGAAGAAAAAATAGAGAATCTGAGCATATAAACAAATACTTGAGCTACATATTGAAGATGTTTGCCAAAATTGACTTTCTGAAGGGGTGCCTGGTTAGCTCAGTCGGTTAAACATCAGAGTCTTGATCTCAGGGTTTGTGAGTTCAAGACTCACATTGGGCTTCCCACAGGATGTGGATCCTACTTAAAAAAATAAATAAATAAAAAGTAACTGTGTGAAAATGCTTTGGGCCAGAATGCTGGAGCTCTGTTACTCTGCAAAGGACAGGTAAGAACATTCATCAGTCCTGTGCTCTATGAGCTCTGCTATGGCCCAAGGATAACTCACACACTAGTAATTTTACAAATGAATACTATGCAAATTGGGTCATGAAAGTACAAAAGAGAAAGCAAAGCAACCAATCTTCATTTATAAATATAGTAACATTCTAAATAAATTTATGGTAAGTTAAATTCCAGAAAAAATCATAGAGTTACATGTTAAAAATAAATTTATTACAAATCTAGTAAAAAGTGTGGATGAACCTTTTGGAGTGGGCAAGGTCTGGGTCTGTCCAAACATAACAACAAAGGTAGAAACTATTAAAAATAGTTCATAAATGTGTATCAGCAACAGAATGATCCAAATTAAAATATAAGAGCCAAAGAGGAAAATAAATCGCAAAGCTCTGTCAAAGCACTCATATGCTGAATATATAAAGAGCTCTTACAAATTAAAAAAAAAAATGCCTCAATAGAAAATTGGGCAGATGCAAGCAGACAATTCACCAAAGAATTAATGAACATTATCAATAAACAAATCACTCAGTTTCTCTAGTCATTGAAGCATTAGAAATTCAAACTCCTTGGTATTGAGCTGTGGTCAGTGCATTTTTGACCTTGTGAAAAGTTCAAAGCTACTTAAGAGATTTTGACGTATTCCTAAGGTTTATATTCTCAAATCATCCCTGATTCTGGGCTCCCATTTCCAAGAGTTGTTTTGGGAATCTATCTCATGCCCAATGGCATGATAATTTTGTCAACATAGGGAAAATTAGGACTTTTTCAATAGTCAGCCAGCCAGCTAGCCAGCCAGACACAGACATACACCTTCCTCCATCTTTTGGTGGCCTTTTTTAGGGAGATGCCTCAGCATTACAATACTGGATTATCTTATTTCTTTCTCCCCCACCCGCACTCTCTCGTTTTTCTCTACCCCATTCCCTTTTTCTCCCCAGCAATTCCTCCTTGTGCCGGTGGCAGAGAAGGTTAACAGTCCCCTGCCTTGGCTTCTTTTGACAACTGTCCTGTGAGAGTCTCATCTTCTACCCCAAGGAGTTTATCAAAGCAGTGTCCTAACAAGACAGTTCTTTAAGAAGAATCCACTGTTGGCTGTTGGGATAATAATGCTTCTGCCACTGTATTAAGACCAAATGCAAGACTTCAAAGAAAATGTTTGCCTTTGCCATGGGCTGCTTTAGATTCCCTCCCATGGATCTCTACCAATATTTCCTGGGGACATTTGTTTGCTCTCTGCTGTCATTAGAATTACTCGGGACAACTTTGAAAATCCCCAAGTGAGGTATTACTGACCACTTCAGGAATCTTCTTTCAGAACGTTCGTTTCTAAAGTTTAGGAGGACCACCCTTAACCCTGTCCCCCTGGTGGCTAGTGACAACCTAGTGAGCTGCTCTTGGCCACAGCTATGAAGATTATCAAGGGATCTAATGCTCTTTAATTACTGCTTGTATGGAATTAGAGGATTTGTGTTGGAATCTTGTTCTAACAGCACGGAACTGTAACTATTAAGCATTCCAAATCATTTGAGCTCTATATTCATTAATTGCATGCTATGTATATATAGCCAAAAAGTTATATGTGATTAAGAATCTACTACAAATTTAAATAAATTGAAATTTTTATTTGGGAGAAATTAGACCCCTACAAAGCCTTGACTTTTGGAAGGAGAATGGAGAACGATTATTTCTTGGGTATCTAAATGTCCCAGGTATTACACTCACACAAACTCTATGTGGAAGCTCCTATTATCATTTCCATTGACAGATAAGGAAAGAAGTTTGGGGAGGTTACTGCCTTGCTCAAGGTCACACAGCTAGTTAAGTCAGACAGCCTAGTTTTCCTATGTAATCCTCACAGAAAACTATGAGATAATTTAGACAGACAATGGTTTTTGCTTGCTTCATCTAAATTACAGAAATTACCTGGATGATTGGTTTTTCTGTAATGGAAATCTAGCAAGGCTGCTGAAAACCTGGAATTTTCCCCATTTTTCCAGAAGGCCCTTGGTCATCCTGAGTCTTATTGACTACCTTTGCTTTAAGGTGTGTGTGTGTGTGTGTGTGTGTGTGTGTGTGTGTGTGTGTGTGTTTATCATTGTATGGTTGCTTTTTCAAAAATTTTTCCTTTTTTTTTGTCCTTTACTTATTGTTAATTTCTAGTCCCACTCTGTCTATTACAGCCAAAACACCGACATTCACCAGTAGATCACTGCAGTTAAGACACCCTCTTAATTGCAAGAGGTGAAAGTTAATCATTTGAATCATTATTTGATATTTTCCAGACCAAGAGTGCCCAGGAGGCTTTTTAATATGGAAATCCACCAAATGATAATAGGAAAAAATTTACTTCTTCCCTGTGCAGTTATAATTTAAAGGTGAAAATAAGTACAATTCAGCTAAATGGAATTATTAGTTGGTGTTAAACATTATAACTTTACAAGCTATGAATAATAAATTTCCCCACAGCCTCCTCCTAAACTGTTTGTAGGAAATTGAAAGCACAGAACAGATACCTCACCATCACTTTATATAATTCAGAATTTAGTTTTTTTTAGATTTAATGTCCTCGAGTATAAGAACAAACTTACTAGGATTAACTTTTAATTTAGTTACCTGTAAGACATGAAAATCATGTCTCCAACTTCAGGAAGTATAAAGTCAACATCAGATTTAGGTAGGTGGCTGATGACTAGGAAGACTTCTCATCTATAGTTCTCTTGGATTGTATTCCAGTGGCTCATTTGAAAGTGGCAAACTTTCTTATTGCCAGATCACAGAGCCCAGAGTTTACTTTATGTCCCCCTCAGTTTTACCTCTTCTTGTACTTATCTGTAAGTGACATCTCCCATTCCTAGAAACAAACAAAACCAACAACCATGCATCAGCAATTGCCCACCTTAGTTTTGAAAATTCTCTGGCTCATCAGGCTACTTTCATATCTTTTGGAAGCTTAGGATATTCATCTCTCCTTACTTGAAAATAATTGGGGGGAAAATTGTTTGTAATGCTCAATGACAGCTTACTCTCTTATTGTGCCTTTTATGTATGAATCACAAAGCTTTTTATAAACCATAACTCGGGTCTTGCAGCTCCCCAGAGAGGCAGGTCCCATTAACACTGTTTTACAGATGGTCATGAAACAGGCCCAGGGAGTTTCAATGAGCAGCCTAAGGTCAGGCAGTGAGTCAGTGGGAAAGTTGGGGGACAAACATGTGGAACTTCTGACATGTGCCTCGAATCTGATGCCTTAAGAAGGGTGAAGAATTAATAAATGAGCAAGATAAATGGACATCCACTTGAAGAAACTGTTTTGCAATAAGCAATAATCATTCTGATGAATCATTCAAATTGGGTCTTAGCTTAAGTGAATCTGCAATTGCAGAATATTTTTCCTGGTAACTCACCATGGCATACAATTTTTTGGTAAATTGACCTTTTGACTTTTGCATTTAAGTTTATAAGTATATAAATGGGAGGTCACAGCATTACTGCTAGGGTGATATTTGGTTGTTTCTGTTATGTTATGTAGACAACTAAGGGGGAAGATCTTTAAAATATGCAACAGTAGAAAATGCAGTGGGAGACACAAGATAATTTCAAGTGATACAGTATAATATTTGGAGAGGCAGCAATGAACAATTAAAAAACTGGAAGCTACTTTTTTATAGCCATCATTTGGTCAGTCCAACCTCTGCTACACTTAAACCATTTTACTTGAAGGAGGATTCTATTTGGTAAGAGCACTTGGAGAAGGAGGACTTGATAATGCTAGAAAATGGTCTGTTAGTGAAATGTGTAGCTCTATCTGGTGCAAGTAAAATGATTTGGTCATTGAGGGTGGTTGATCGACTATCTAGATTGGGCTTGATGTTTACACTCTGTTTAGAGTCACCAGAGGGCCAAGGTCTGCTCCTCAACTTTGCATGCTGAGCCTTTTGGTTTTGTTAGTTTACCCAGTGTTAGCAGGCTCTGGAGGACTGAGTCAAGTTAGCCAAACCTTCAAGAGACTGATGTATAAACTACAGGGGCCATTTAATTCACATGAAGATCAGATTAGTTCATTTGTGCTGGATACTTGGTGCATTCTATTTTTAATAGGCCAATAGGAAAACCAAACTAATATCAGAATTCTACTTCAAGAGTCCAGTTCGAGAGTTGAATGATCTGAATGACAGACATGTTTATTATGTCTGAAAATGGTGTATTTGCCTAGTGGACAATGAGAACACCTGCTTGGCTCTCAGATGCCCTGCAGGTCTCTATCCTTCTACAAAGATTACATTATCTTTGATATGTTTGCATTAGTTGAAGTGCAGTTTCTCTAATGATAATTATCATTTTTGCCTCAGTGTAGAAGATATAAAAGACAATTTAGTAAAAAAAAAAAAAACCACAAAACCCATTTGGAAGCTATCTCTTCAAAAATTGATTAATTCTGAAGATGTCTACACATTTCATTTCATTCATTTTATCTCTCATTTTTGATGGATTCTGATTAAGTTCTTTTTCCATGCCCATCTTCTGAATTATAGCTCCAGATTCTGGGGCAGCACTAAACTGGGGACTACTGTTATTCTTGAATTATATATTATACAAATCTAATCCCTCATATTGAAACTTAATCATTCCTTTTAGCTCTTCCTAGTTATTTTTTAGTTTTTTTCTCCTGTGCCCATTTATCCTCCAACACATTAGCTATTTTTGTATCCCTTTTTAGAATAATATCTCAATCTGAAAGCTATAGACTGAAAAGTTGTTTTGGCTGTGGAGCCCCCAGTGGGTTTCCAGGCAAAGAAAGAAAAGTTGGTGGCTGTATTAATATCAATAGGGGGAAAGGGTGCTAAAGTTAAGGGATGATGGGAAAGATGAAAATGGCTATCTCAAGTCCAGTTGATTCTTTTCCTGTAGGGTCATTTTTAATCAACCTTTAGTTCTTTTTTTATTTAGCAAAAGCAATTGCTGACTCTAGGTTCACTTCATAGTTCAGTATCAGAGATAACTGTGGTCAGAAAAGCAAGGACTGAGCAATAGTCCATGATTAGTCTAAGAAGACTGAGCCTTGACCTTGAGCTGAGATCTTGACCGTGGCTAAGTTACATGTGGGAAAAGGCACATGATCTTAAAACACGAAAGATATTTGTGTTGTTTCACCCTTGCCGTAAATAATGGCAATTCAATAACAGTAAAAGCCATCCTGAGGACCCCAACTCTTAGAATAGAAAATTGAAGCAAAAAATAGAAGGCAGGGGGCGCCTGGGTGGCTCAGTTGGTTAAGCGACTGCCTTCGGCTCAGGTCATGATCCTGGAGTCCCGGGATCGAGTCCCGCATCGGGCTCCCTGCTCGGCAGGGAGTCTGCTTCTCCCTCTGACCCTCCTCCCTCTCATGCGCTCTGTCTCTCATTCTCTCTCTCAAATAAATAAAATCTTTAAAAAAAAAAAAAATAGAAGGCAGTCCAGTAGCTGGGAACAATTCACTCTTTCCAACAATACTGCTGGTTTTGGATATTTCCAGTGTTAATTCCACCTTCATAATTTTCAATCCATGACAAATTGTAAAACAATTTCATTTAAAATATAACACTGCATAGTCTTCCAAGAGCTGACCTGGACAGGTAGAGTTCCCATGGTTTCGAGTAACTCCCGGGCTCCCATGTGTCTCACTACTTCATCTGTTGTAGAAGGCCCCCAGTACACATTTTCTCCATAGATTCTGGAGTTTCCTGAGAAATAAAGACAGAAGAAAAGATTATTACTTAGGAGCTGAAGTTTCTTGAAGAACTGAGGAATGCTTTTAGCCAGACTTACTGCATTTGGGGCATACACCTCCAGCTAAGTGGCTGGCATCCCAAGTCAAAGGCTTTCAAACTGGAGAGTCAGAGCAAGCTATTGACTGACTGTATTGGTAATAATTCTTACAGCAGTCCCCTTCACAGGAGATTCACAGGGGCAATGAGCCATCTAGTCACTTCAAACATTCTAATAATAAAGAATGTGAAATTCAGATTTCCTGAGAGTAAACAAAGTCCATCACAGGGATTTCTAGTTCTGGTGTCCTGGCAACTCTGGGAATACAGTAATTTCAATTTCACGGCCAAAACGATGTTTTAAGCCCCATCTACTCAGCCAGAATTTTGTTCCTCCCTCACCGACAAGTGGAGTCTATTTCACCTTCCCCCAGACATGAGCTTTTAGGACACCTTGTGACAGAGCATGTGGAGAAAGGGATGACCCATGACCGTGGGGCCCAGGCCAGAAGAAACACTAAAGCTTCATCCTAACTCTCTCCTCTGGGTTTCTCGATTTTGAAACCAACCAGCATGTTGGAGAAGTCCTGGCCACACGAAGAGGCCACACGTGGGCATCCCAGCTACCAGTGATAGTGAGTGAATGAGCCTTCAGACAATTGCCATCCCCACATGCCCCATCTCCTCCGTATGTGGGCAGCAGAGGCAACCCAGCCTTGCTGTGCTTTGTCCAAAGTCTCGAGCCACAGAACCCCATGGCACAATGATAGTTGTTTTAGCCACTAAGTTTTGGGGTAATTTGTCACAAAGTAATTAATAAGCAGAAGAGAGAGCAGGTCTTTTGGAATATATGGGCATGTGTGAATGGGTCTCGTAAAGTGGTCACATTTTCTGAATATAGAATGAGCTGAATTTTAAAAAATATTTATGAAGCCACTTAAAATATTTATTATTTAGATGTTTACTAAACCATCTTAGTACACCATTAAACCATTTAAATACTTTTTAAACCACCACCATGATTTTTATTCTGACACTTTTGCCATATTTTTAATATCAAGCTCATCATTATTCAATTAATACTCTTATCTATAATAACTCACTTTCTAAACAAAAAAGCTTGCTTTAGCCTCAACCTATGTAATGATACCCATGAAATTATGGATTAGATAATCCAGCCATATTTTATTAATATATTTAAAAATAAATATGTGGCCATGAAAAGTGAAAAGTATTTATCCATTTATTACCTAAAATGATCTCTCATTTCATAGTTAGCTCACATCTTGCCTTGGAAAAATGGGTCCTCCATTTTGGAAAACAACTGTGATATCAAACTGATGATAATAATGTCTTTGGGGTGTCAATTCTTAGGGTCAAGCCTATGTTAAGGAAACAACACAGTGTGATTGACATTACTTGGAGGAAATTTTTATAATCTGCATACAATCTAGCTGTGTTTAAGAACTCTCACCGTTTTTTATTTGGTCTTTACAGAAACTCCTCTAAAAATCCAACCATTATTTGTTTGATGCTCAGTTTGTATCAAGGTTTCTCCTAGAGCTTGAGACAGTTAGTTTGTTTGGAAATTTTATTCCAGAGAATGCAGCACAGGGGGAGTGACATGGAGGATTGGGAAGCCACCACAAGAAAGTGTTAGCAAGTTGGCCATAATCGTGAACAACTCATGTGCAATTCTGTGGGACTTTCTGGAATAATTTCACACCTGTCTACCTGGAATTCAAAAGGTGGGAGCATTTGCCCATTGGTTTGCATTCGCCATTGCTTAAGCATGGGCCCACTTCTGGGTGGTACATACATGAGCGTAGAGTAAGTCGGCATAGGCTTCCCTTGCCATGACATCAGAGAAGACCCAGGACAAGAAGCAAGAGTAGGTGAGTGGCCCCAAAGTGAAGAAGCACTGTCTGGGTGCACCCCCACGGAGCTGGCTTAGTCCGTGCAAGCAGAATACAATGGAATGCCGTGAATTTGAGCTAGTGCACAAGAATGTCTGATGCACTTGCCAAAGATACGCCCTCTCTGGGACTTACTCTCTCCTCAATCAGAGGACAGAATTGGACCAGAGGACTTTAAGACCCAGTTCTGACATAGTGAGATAGCCTGAGATAGCGCTGGCCTACCACAACGCTCCTCATCAGGCAGATGGGACCAGGGAGGGAGGATTGTGTTGAAAGCACATAAGCAGGGGTGCTGGGTAAGGTCATCAAAACAATGTGACCACCCACTGACCCGGGAGCTAGACTCGGGCACTTGGAGGCTCCTTACCCCTTCCCCTGTCCTTTGATGTGGGTTCCGCTCTCCTTTCCTGCTCCCAGAGTCTTCTTCAAGGACACAGCCTTGAGATAATGATATGGTGTTGAGAACACCTACACGACACATGTGACTGAACCCAGCTAAGGCCTCTTTATCAACTTTTAAAATTTGGTGAGCAGATGTGGAGATCCATTGGTCTTGCGGCCGCCCGAGGGAAGCCTTGTTTATAAGTTCCTTTTGCTCATTAAAACTTGCCATGGACCAGCCTGGAGTGGCCTGCCTCATTCTTTCCTCTCTCCCTGCCTTCTGCATTGGAGGGCCAATTTGGGAAGCTCTGAGGGAGCTGCCAATCAACAACAGGTCAGCTAGGAGATGCTGAGAGCAGACCTACCTTATACCTCTGTCTCCTAGGTCACTGCTAGCATCCTTACCCTGCTGGGTAACCAGTAGGCCCTGAGCAATTCTGAATCAGGGAAGGATAACACATCTTGAATGATTTGGAGTCTTCTCTCTCAGGCCCTGTACATAAACATTACTCATGTCTGGTCACAACTGGGTTTACCTCTTATATTGAAAGACGGGGACCAGAGCAACGCCAGCCGCATACACATGGATTTTCCCACATGATGGTTTGTTGTGGCCCCAAACTTGGGATTCTGCTCATTTTTATTGACAACACCCTGATTTTGATCCCAAGTGGAAGCACGTATGAAAAATTACAGGAATTTGCAATGAGGCATCAAGAGAAAGAGAAGGGTGGTTTAATTTAGGATTTCTCAGCCTTGACACTATCCTCGGAAGGTTTATTTTTATAGACGTTGTGAGGCTGGTGACTGGTATTTTCAAGTTCTAAAAGCAACCTTTGCTGGTTTTTGTTTGTGTCTTTCACCTTCCGCTTTCTGCCCTCCAGGTGCCTTCTGCCCCAAAGATTCCAACCTTCTAGGATTCATGCTTTTTGAAGAGTTTGGAAAATAAATTTCAGTTCAGTTTTGTGTTGCAAATTACTCAGCCTTTGGGGGTTTATAATGTCTTGGTTAGTAAGGATTCTGGAGATTCAACCCAGAGGTTTGTGTGAAGTGGAAAAAAAAAAGACAGAACAATTCAGGCAGGATGTATTTAATTTTTAAAACAGCCATTATGTTCTGTGCTTAAATTTTGAGTTCCTTTTTTATATTTCTTAAGAGATAATGAATAGCTTCAATTTGAGAGTATGAACATCCTGGAAAAATTCAGAATGACAAAATCTCATTTTATGTTTATTAATTTTTCAGCAAGTCCACTCTTCTTCCATTTGATGAGACTAAGTGGGTTTTTTGAACTGGCATTGGTCAACATTATTACCAACTTTGTGATGAATAATATCCTCCTCCATATCAAACGTTCAGCCTCCCACACATGCTTAATTCATTTTATTCTCAAACGCTTGGCCGTGTCTAAGTGATTGCTGTGATTCAGTTTTGAATGAAAGAATTGCTCACTTGCAGCCTGTGATAATTATTGTATAAGGCTTAGATTGTTCTTTACAAATGAGAGCAAATTTTCCATCAGTGATGAAGATAATGGGTAGCAGGTCTTTAATCTCTCCTCGCCAGCTCTCACCACACCTCCCTCACTTCACACTCTGCAGACATGAGGATAAACTTCATAAGGCTTTTCTTGGAGTTAAAGCTTCATGTTGCATGTAACTACATGGTGATACCTGCTGGCCAGATCCATCTTTACATTCCAATGAAGGAATGATTTGTTGATTTCATTTAATAGGGTTGTAGAATTGTGTGGAGTTTCTTCAAGCTTCCCTGTGGTTGTCAGTGTGAGTTTCTTCATTGTTGCAACTTACAGTCAATCAAAATGATGCCTCTAAATGCTGGCACTTAAAAATAGAATGCACGAGGGTATTAGCAGCTTTCCTCATGCTAGGATGGATAGTGTAAGACACCAGTCTTAGCTGTTTCCCAGAGAGCCTGCCTGCCGTTTTGCTGGTGTCAAATAGAAAGCAATCTGTTGAATGAAATAATTGGTTTGGGGGTACTTTGCGACTGGAAGAAGACTACTCGTGAAATATCATTTTAAAGTGATTTCAGAATTTGTGAATTCTGTTTTTTTCAGAAAGGTCTTGCAACTTAGACTTGCAAACTCAATTCACTTCTCTGCTGTTGTTGAACAATTAGTTGTATATCTTCACTGTTATAGATAATTGTAATTTCAAATTATAGCTTCAAGCTATTGATGGCTCTCTGTCTCTTCCTGCTTTGTTTGTAGTGACCTTGCATTACATTCTAATGAAGTAAAAATTGTCAAATTATGTAAATGAAGCAACACATGAAGTACAAGGACAGCAGTGCTTGTAACTTACTATTTAAAAGCTTTATTTTTTTGTTATTTAGAAACTGGAAGAGAAATGAAGACTACATTCTTTGTAGTACCATTAATGGAACATTAATCGATTGATTCTTTTTAGAACTTACTGCTGGAGCTTTAATGAAGAAGGCATCTCATCATGTTTTTTTAAATATACCCAGGTCAGGTTGATAGTTCATGGCTCTGTCTTATTTGAATCGCAACTTAGTCAAATATAAACTGCATGATCTTGGTGAGCCATTCAACCTCCCTGAACTTTAGCTCCTTTGTGTGACATGACACGTACTCCATAGGGTTGCTGGAAGCATTTAAATATGGAGAATGGAAAGCCTCTAACTCAATGCCTGGAAGAGGGTCATGTGCACACACACAAAAAAAAGTTCATTTCTTTTTCTCCTGAAGCTAATGGAAGATATTTTCTAAGATCCTTTTATTTGCAATTTTCACCTTGCAGTGGAAAAGAATCAAGACAGAGTAATGATATATAAAAATCTCTACCATCTCAGAAATGTGGCAATGGGCACTGCAAACTTAGGTGTAACTTTACTACTGACTCTACTTTTTGCTTCTGTCACTTGATTAATTTGCATGATTAAGTACTTTTCCATAGCAGGCAATGAATTCATAGCTGGTAGAAGCCTGTAAACTACTCACCCATTTGAAACAAGCAAGCCAGCCCCTGTGACCAGGGACTCCAACCTTCAAACACTAACTGGGACATTCCTCGTGGTGGGAAGAGCATAGTTATAACATTGTGGAAAGCAGTCATCTTGTTAATTTCTCCCTCTACCTGAGAACACGCTGCGAGTCACTGAGGGAGAGACGGTCTGATCCCTGGGAATTCTAATACAGCCCACAGCACAGCACCGTCTTTTTCGGGTGTGTTACTGGCTTCCAATTAGAAACTTGGGGAGCTTCCAATATGGCTTTAGTGTAATGAATAGAGATGGATGAAGCATTTTGCAAAGGGACTTTCAAAGAGTTCTAACAATGCTGTTTGCTTTGTGAATGTTTAAAACATAGTCTATCTGTCGCCCTCAAAGATATGGAAATCCATGATTGTCCCTCTCTCCTACCCCAGGTAAGCCAGTTTATGACACGAGTCAGATCTTACAGCTATTTTGGTACAGAAATATCACTGACCACTTATGCTCTGGTAAAGTGACTTATTTTGCCAGAGGTAAAATGGTTGTGAACAGGTGGGTGGAGAGGATTGGTCATATAGGTGTTCAGAATTGACTGTCTTGTAGTGAGATGAGATAAAGGAGAAGGATATCTGTATATGGTTTCCCCAGGAATAAAAAAGAATAATTAAATATTATGGTACATTGTTCACACATTCATTCATTACCAAATATTAAGTGCCCACTTCCTCATGTGTTCCTTCCCCTACCCCTGATGTAGACAATCCCTTCAAGAGCCTTTGGTTTGTCTGTGATAAAAATGCATGCTATCTGTAAGTGTCTGTGTGAAAAAAATAGCTTTTGAATATATTGAGCATCTTGGGAGAAAGATACTGTACCCTTTTAAATTAACATTATAATAATTTTAAAATTTAAGCCCATTTCACTGGCATATTAATGAATCTTATCAGTCACTCTTACCTATTGTTATTGGATTAAAAATTTTAGGAATAAAGCTCATCCGATTTATTTAGAAAGGGACTTGGCTACAAACACAGTACCACTAAATTAGCTTCTAATTTGTTTTGCTGCTTGAACATAAAGGGTGAGTCCCACTGCCCTCTACCCTTCCTGAATGTGTCTTGCTCCGGTCCCTTGGTTAATTTTCTGAGCCAGCTCATACCCTAAATATAAGTCCTTGTGTGTTGTTTCCTGACAGGTGTTGTCATTGTCATCCTGAAGCATATTCAAGGAGGTTCCTTGTCTGTGAGAAGCCCCGTTAGCTATGGAAGACTGGCTGGTTAAGTTATGCTTAAAACATATTCAGTGCCAACAACAAACCAAACAGGGTGTGGGTTTGTAATGAGTCCTGGTCAGAAGGGAGAGAGTACGTGATGGCAGGACGGTGGCATGTTTGGTGTTACCGTCAGACTGACATTCATTGTATCCAAGCAAGATGAATAAGGGACAAAGTGTGGGCTGGGATGACCGATAGCTTTGAAGCTGTCAAGTAACCTTCTTAATCCTGGGACTAAGTACAGTACAGAAGCCTCGTGATTTAGTTACCAAACTACTAAACTGTCTTTATGAGGATGAAGGCTTCTCAAGAGACAATTAACCTAGAGATTCACAAGATGTTCTAAGGCATGCTGGTCTGAGCCAAAGAAGCCAGGCGGACCAGGGCGGGAGCCCCACCCACCAGCAGGGATATATAAAAGCTCAGGGACCTGAAGGGACATTCACAATTCAGGAGCTAGCTTCAGCAAGTTACCCGCAGCTCTCTGTCTGGCACCATGTCCTACAACTGTTCTACAAGGAACTGCTCTTCCAGGCCGATTGGAGGACCCTGCACTGTCCCCGTGGCTCCAGCTGCCACAGCTTCTTCCCATGATGCCGACTGCCTGAGTGGCATCTATTTGCCCAGTTCCTTCCAAACTGGCTCCTGGCTCCTGGACCACTGCCAGGGGTCCACCTGTGAGTCCACTGCTTGCCAGCCAACCTGTTACCAGTCAAATTCCTGTGTCTCCAGCCCTGGACAGGTGACCTGCTCTCGGCAAACCACCTGTGTCTCCAATCCCTGCTCAACCACCTACAGCCGGCCAGTCACCTTTGTCTCTAGTGGCTGTCAGCCCCTGGGTGGCATCTCTACTGTGTGCCGACCGGTGGGAGGAATCTCCACTGGGTGCCAACCGGTGGGGGGAATCTCCACTGTCTGCCAACCATCCTGCGGGGTCTCCAGGACGTACCAGCGGTCCTGCATGTCCAGCATGTCCAGCTGTAGAAGAACTTGCTAAGTGTGTAGGAGCCAGTGAGCGAATCAAGACTCCAGGACCTGCCAGCGGTGTTTCCAGGCTCGTCCAGCATGCTGCCTGTCCCCGAACAACTCTTCGTTGCTGACCACTGTTCTGACGGCCTTACTGCTTGGCTGCTAGCTCTGAATAAGCTGCCTTTGGCAATCAATGATTGTTCTGGCTAGCACCAAGCTTATTTTAAGGGTTGATCACTGGTGGCGCATATGCCTCTGGATGTTTCCAGAAACTTTACTTCCCATACCCCAGTCTCCGGTGGTTTTGACATGTTTTGACCTTGCTGCTGTGTCTTCTGGCTTCTGCTTTTGTGCCTCTGAGGAAGGGAACTTGTCTCGCTCTGTATTTTCTCAATAAACCTGCTTACTTGGCATTGCAAATGTCTGTCTCAATAGAGTTCTTTATTTGCAAGGGTTTTTGCTGTCTATGAGCCATCCTTGCTGATCAGAGCCTGACATTCTTCTCTGAGCACAGAGTATGGGTTCAGTCATCGTGTTTCATGACAAGCAAGGGAATATCCGATATTTTACTTGCCTAGAAGTCTTTGGACATGTAGTGATCTAGAGTGACATGTCCTCTATATTTACTCCAATTTGTATGGGTGCACGGAATAATTGCCATGTAGGAAAAAAAGAAAAGTTACCCCAAGAAACCAAGTCGTTTGGGAAATTATACAGTGAAGGAGGCAGCGGAGTCTGTTAGAGTCTCAGAGTCTTACTTTACCAGAGGACCGCAGTGGAAAACTTTGCAGAAGATCCCTCCGTGATCAGACCAGATGGGGGAGAAGGAGGAAGGGTGGGGAAGTGGGTTTCCAAGGCCTGAGATTCATGGCATCAAAGGGTGGCTCCAGCTTTATATTCCCCTCACTTGCTGCAGAAGTTTGGTAGATCCTCCACACCCTTCCCCCCCACCCCCCTCCCCACCCAGGGCCAAATGCTCAGAGTAAATCAAAGCTCCAGGTTTCAGTAAATCTGGGCAGGAGAAACTTGAAAGCAAAGTTCAGAAACACATGGTGGTTTATTTTATTAAGAGCCTTATTCATGCTTGCTCTCCCCTGGATCCTGTGTATTGATAAAACAAATCATCTGGACTGGTGGTCCACATGCTAACTCCTTTTGCTTTTTTTTTTTTTAAGTGAGAACTGGCCGCCTATTGGTTTGCTTTTGTCCTTCCTTTTCCTCTGTTACATCCAGAAACACATCTCTGTGTTTCCTTTACAGAGTTGCTCTAGGAGAAACAGAAGAGGAAGATTTTTTACAGAGAACGGCGGCATACAAGGTGTGTGCACCATGAGCAATGGGCGCTTTTTCTCCTACCTGAGGAGCTCAGTGCCTGGTGCAGACCCAGATCAGCAACCTCTATTAACAAAATCGTTTTCTTATTTCACTAATGGTTTTTCAGAGATGTATAGATGATTTCTGGATAGACGGCATATTTTCAAATTTTTCCTACTGCTCACTCTACTCTTAGAATTAAGGATCCCTCTAATCAAACACATGTTAGGATGAATGACTCAGCAGTAATATTTCATTAAAGTAAGACATGGTTTTTATTATATATTATTCCAGACCCATTTTACTTTAAAAGTAAAACTCTGGGTTTCAGATATGTTCTGGTTTATTCTAAAATAGAAGTCACCGGGGGAACCCTCCATGGCTCCTTCAAAGGTGTTGCTTCCAAGACTCTTACTGATTGCATATCTCAGTCATTTCACATATGATCTGGAAAATTCAAAGTTTTTCAGAGGTTGAAAATTATTTAATTTTTTTTTTATTCTTTAGCTTTCTAGAGTTCAATAAAAAGTTATAAGGATGGAGATGCCTTCCTTTTCTTTTTTATTTAGATGGCTAATCATCTTAGTAGATTCATATATTAGTAATTTATAATAATAGGTTTTATGGGCTGCTATGAATAAACTTTTGCTTGGGCTATTTATTATAATGGTGTGAACATCTAAGGATGATGTAGCTATCCTGCGAAGCTACTTCCTTGCCTTTATTTCTGATGGGGGAATTATTCTATTTGTACTTGAACTTTGAAAGTTCTCTCCATTCTTTGCTTTATTTCACAATAAATGATAAAGTTTTTGGTTCACCTTTGAGGACTGTCTTTTAAAAGATAGGGCAATGATTTCTTTCTCTTCTTGGTCTGGGGCCCAGAGAAGGGTCTTATATGTATGTAATATCCTGGAGCTGTGGGGAAGCAGTTCGAGGGACTTTGGTTCAAATCCTGGTTCTGCCGCTTCGTTACAGGTTTGTGAAGCTCCCTAAACCTTAGCCCAGCTGTCAAATGGACAAGATGGTAGCATCTCATGCCCCCCATTTGCAGGAATAAACTGAGGTAACATGTGTGTCTCCCAGGTATCAGCTGAGGTGTCCTGCTGTTTGGTATTAAAGTGAACCAGTGTTCTTGGGACACCTGGGTGACTCAGTCGGTTAGGCATCTGCCTTTGGCTCAGGTCATGGTCTCAAGGTCCTGGGATTGAGTCCTGTGTTGGGCTCCCTGCTCAGCGGGGAGCCTGTTTGTCCCTCTGCCCCCCATCCTGCTTGTGTTCTCTCTCTCTCAAATAAATAAATAAATAAAATCCTAAAAAAAAAAAAAAATAAAGTGAACCTGGCATTCTCAACTCCTTTCCCTCTTCAGTGGAAGTCTTGGCTACTCCTGGCATCTCTGAAGGGTCTGAGTTGAAAGGCTGGGAGGAGGTGCCTTACTGTTATCTTTCCTCATCCCTCTGGCTCTGAACTTGCACTTTAGAAAAATGAGTTCATTTTATGGATCTTCTTCCTGTTCCATAGTCTGTTTCTGTTCAGACTGTAATGATTCAGACACCTTAGCACTACTCCTTCCTTGATGTCCATAAAACCCACTTACACAAGGCATCTGTGCGTCTAACAGACTTTACAGAAATTTTGGGACCTAGATGGTATTTATATTCTAGTGAGGGAAACAACTTAAAATTGAATTTAGGCATTAAGAAGTTCTTGGACCATTGTCTCTGGAACATTATCATATTCAGTTCAGAACGAAACCTCTCCTTCCTTCCCTCCCTCCTCCGCTCCCTCCCTCCCTCCCTTCTATCCTCAAATACTAGACCTCTACTGTTCCAGCTTCTGTGCTAGGTGCTGGTTATGTAGCAGTAAATAAAACCGCCATGATTCTTGCCCTCATGAAGCTCATAGCTTAGTTAATTAGAGTAATTTCTGTAGAATTTTTTTACTTTCTTCCATATCTTCCCCTACAAATGCTTATGAGTGCTTACCAAGGTGCTACCTCACATATGTTCTCTGAAAAGGGTAGGTTTTTCTACCTTTTTTCATATATGATGCTTATTTATATTACAACTATGATACAAGCTGAAAATACAACCAACCTCTGGGATATTTGGCTTTAAATCTAGGAGACATAAAGCTTGTAAAAGTCAAGGGAATGAGCTGATAATCGGTTGAATGGCAAGAATGAATGGTTGACAAATTAGGGGGCAGACCCAGACTGGTTCCCTCTAAAAGGGCACTCTACCTTCAGAGAAGGCAGGCTGTGCAATTTGACCCCAGCCTTGGCAAATATCTACTTGGTCTCTTTATACTTTTTGGAAACTACAATTTCCACTGAGGAATTTATAAATGCCTTCATATTTGAAGGGTCTTGTGTTAGCTTTCATGGGGTCAAGATCCTTATTTATTAGGGTCACTGGCTCCAACTTCTTTTATATGCTCTACTTTCCTACATTTAACTGCCTGCTAGGCCTTTCCAGAAATATGTCTTATAATAAAATTCAAAGAAATTTTCAAAACTCAAATTGCTCATAATGAAACTTATTAATTAGGGATATGATTTGTGTTGCTTGTTTCAGATTATATAACAGCTGTGGTAAGGAACTAGCTCCCATTAACACAGACAAAGAGCTATTACAAGCAAATATGAAGGCTTTATGGAAGTTATTCTGTGCATTATTATGGAAATGGATGATAAAAGGGACAACACGGTGTAAGAATTGTGCTAATGGTAGTTCTAGTACCTGTGAGAAAGGCAGGTGATCATTCTGAGCAAGAACTGAGTGTGGTCAGGGTAGGATTTTTTTAGCGGTGTGTTGGTCTCATAACCACAGACTTTCTACCATAAAATAGTTTACCACTGAAATTCCTTCAGAAAAAGTGACTTTATCAGCTTGGATCTGAAAGTCCAGCTCCCCTAAACCACCTTTTCCCTCCATTAACCATTTTAACACAAGTTTTCTTGGGAACACATCAATTGCATCATGGCAGAGAAGACTTATATCACTCAAATGAAATATTCTTTTACAAAACCTTCTCATTATACTGATTCTTGCCTTTTGGTTAATGCTGCCACTCTCTTCTAAGTCACCTGGGATGGAATCCTGTCACTGTGTTTTACTTCTCTTTCCCCTAACATCACACACTTAATTCCTTAGAGATGTAACAATTCTTTGTTTTTTTCTTAGCATTTTCTCTGGCCCAGCCTACTGTGGGCAGGCATACCTCACACTACAGTAGTGTAATAAGCTCCTAAGTGATTCTAGCATTTCTATGTCCTTTTTGGACAGCTTTATCAAATCTGCCTGTATTAGCTCTCCAGGGCAGCTATAACAAAATATCACAAACTGGGGAGCTTCAACAACAGAAATTGATTGTCTCACAGTCTGGAGACTAGGAGTCTGAGATCATGTCTCAACAGGGTTTGTTTCTCCTGAGGTTATAAGGGAGAATCTGTTCCATTCCTCTCCCTGAGCCTCTGGTGGTTTGCTGGCAAATCTTTGGCACTCCTGGGCTTTTAGAAACACCCTGATATCTGTCTTCATCTTCACATGATATTCTCCCTGTGTGTCGATGGGTGTAGGCTGTGTCCAAATTTCCCCTTTTCATAAGGACATTAGTTATACTGAACTAGGGGCCCACCCTACTCAAGTATGACCTCATCTTAACTAATTAGCTCTGCAATGATCCTATTTCCAAGCAAGTCACACTCTGAAGTACTGGAGGTGAGGACTTCAGTAGAGAAATGCTTGGAGGCACAGGTCAACTCATAACACTATCAAGGCACAACTCTGGTAATGTCACTTTTTGGCTCAAAAATATCAAAACATGCTTATTGCCTAATGAACGCTGTTCAGACTTGCTGGCCTAGCATTCGTAATTCCCAGCAGACTACTTAATAAATGCTCAGTAAGCATAAGAAGAATATAACGTTTAAATTTTGGGGTTCTTATTCATTTCTATACTTGAAAGTCTAATTAATAGTTGATGTGTTATATTCGTCATGGTTCTCCAAAGAAACAGAACCAATAGGAATATATGTATATACATATATATACACACACACACATGCATATTTATATTTATATATTTATTTATATATATTTCTTGTATATAAAGAATAGTGTATATAAAAGACTCTCTATATAAGAATACTTATACAAATAAATATTATAAATATAAACATATATGTATATATATTCCTTTCTTATTGATTCTGTTTCTCTGGAGAACCATGATGAATATAGTATATATAGAGAGAGAGTTCTTTCTCTTTGGAGAACATGATTAATATAGTTCATTATATATATGATGTACTTTTTACAAGCCAGCCTGGAGAGTGGCTTCTGCTTACATTCCACTGGCAAGTTCCCAGTCCTATGACCACACTTAAGCACAAGGAATTTGTTCATAAGGCCCAGATATGGGTGAAGAAAGAAGAGAAAATGGGTTTGGTGAACAGAGAGCCTGTGTATGCAACATTTTATCATGTGGTTATAAGAATGAAGAGTGTTATGTGAAAGTCTGACTCCCGGTAGGTACCCAGAAAGTGGTGAATGAATCTGAATTAGACTTCTATTTCCATCTGTCTATTGAAAGAGACCTGTTTTAAGAAAACATCCCTTTATGGAAAGGGATGCATTATGGAAAGGGATGCACTAATCTAATATATTCAGGGGTTGCTTGTAGCATTTAAGGATCTATCTGTCTTTCTAGGAGATGTTATTTTTTAAATCCAAGGAAAATGCTTCTAGACAAAAATTGAGATGTAAATAGTAGTGCTCATTTAAAAAGCCTGGGTGGCTCAGTCGTTAAGCATCTGCCTTTGGCTCAGGTCATGATCCCAGGGTCCTGGAATCAAGCCCCGCATCGGGCTCCCTGCTCGGCAGGAAGCCTGCTTCTCCCTCTCCCGCTCCCCCTGCTTGTATTCCCTCTCTTGCTGTGTCTCTCTGTCAAATAAACAAATAAAATCTTAAAAAAAAATAAAATAAATAAAAGGACCTAATTTTGGTAATGGCTACAATGACTGGGAATAACTGAGATATTTCTAACTCGAAATAAAATAGGAATTGACCAGACAACAGTTCCATAAATGAAACAATGTTCTGTTTCCCTCTAATTAGCATAAACTACATAACATCATCTGGAATCATCTAGTCCTCCATTCTGGTCCCTCTTTTCATTGTGTAACTATCTTCCGAAAGATGTCAGTGCTGGAAGAGAGAGACTGCCGGAGTAACATACAACTCCCTCATTTAACAATGAGGAAATAGAAAGGAAAGGTCTTGCTTGTCCAATAAACATAGTCAGTGATAGACCCACTAAATGACTTCTGACTGAGTGTTTTTTATATAAATATGAAGATTCTGTGGTTCCTTATTCATTCTCCTTTCTTGATGAGTTATCCTACAAGTAGTCTATCCAGGAGTATCATATGCTATGTCATCACTGTTTATCTAAAATTCAAATGTAACTGGGAGTTGTGTATATATATATATATTTAAGATATTATTTATTTATTTATTTATTTATTTATTTATAGAGCATGTGAGTGGGGAGGAGGGGCAGAGGGAGAGAGAGAGAGAGGATCTCAAGCAAACTCGGAGTTGAGTGCAGAGCCCGACATGGGGTTCAATCCCACTACCCTGAGAACATGACCTGAGCTGAAATCAAGAGTTGGCCTCTCAATCGACCCAGCCACCCAAGCACCCTAGGAGTTGTATATTTTTATTTGGTAAACCAGGCAGCCCAGATGTGGCATCCACATCTAGTGGCAGAGTACACTTAGTGAACTACTCTACTCTAGAAGACTTAGCCTGCTATCCAACCACAGAGGCTGACCGACTCCTCCTGATGTTTGGTCTGTCTTGTCTGATATGACCCTCAATAGTCCTCGGGGACATATGATGGTGCAGTAAGGCTTAACTGGCATACAACTGACCAGTGGCAAGCTGGTCTAGCTGAAGGTTCTGTTGTAGTTTGTTCTCCTTATCAACTCAGGACATCTTCCCTACGCTCTTCATCCTCTGCTGTGATTATCTGTACAGCTAACCTTATATTTTTTTAAGATTTTATTTATTTGACAGAGACAGAGAGAGAGAGAGAGAGAGGGAACACAAGCAGGGGGAGAGGGAGAGGGAGAAGCAGCCTTCCCACGGAGCAGGGAGCCCAGTGGGGCTCGATCCCAGGACCCTGGGATCATGACCTGAGCCGAAGGCAGAGGCTTAACGACTGAGCCACCCAGGCGCCCCAAGCCTTAGTCTTTTTTATTTTAGTTTATTTTTTTTAAGATTTATTTACTTATTTATTTTTTAATTTATTTGACAGAGAGAGACAGTGAGGAAGGGAACACAAGCAGGGGGAGTAGGTAGGAGGGGAGAAGCAGGCCTCTTGCCGAGGAGGAAGCCCGATGCGGGACTTGCTCTTAGAACCTTGGGATCATGACCTAAGCCAAAGGCAGATGCTTAACAACTGAGCCACCCAGGCGCCCCTAGCCTTAGTCTTTTTTAAATAATTTTTTTAGTATTGGCATGCCCCATTTGGGACGCGTTTTGGGATGTACTTACACTAACATTTTGTTGCTTATCTGAAATTTGAATATAAATGGGATCCTGTATATTATCTATAAAATTCAGTGGAGGTCTTTTCTGATATTGCATTAATTTTGGAATGGAAAAAAGGAGTTCTGTAGGGCAAGTGCTTGAGAAGTTCAGATCCAATTAATTTTACATGATTTATTTCCTCATTCTTTTCAGAGTTTTAGTATTGCTATGATGCACCGTGAATCTCTGCTAGAGAGACATATGATGCAGATGTTCTATCTATCTATCTATCATCTATCTATATCTATATATCATCTATCTAGTCTTTTTCTTTTCTTTATTATTTTTTAAAAAGATTTTATTTATTTTTTAGACAGAGAGAGAGAGGGAGGGAGAGGGAGCACCAGTAGGGGGTGGGGACAGAGCGAGAAGCAGATTCCTCACTAAGTGCAGAGCCTGATGCAGGGGTTTGATCCCAGGGCCCCAGGATCATGACCTGAGCTGAAGGCAGACACTTAACTGACTGAGCCACCCAGGTGCCCCTTGTTTGTTTGTTTGTTTCTTTATTTTAATGAAACCCTTTTATTTCAGAACATCCGATGGACTAACATTTTGTGAAAGATATTTTGGAAAACACTGACGAAGAGCAACACTGGGTGACTCAGAGAAGCCAACCTACAAGGTGGATTCCGCTCTTTCTGTGATGTAAGATAAGGATGAAAAGACCAGGACAGTTACACAAATCTTAAGAAGAAAAATAGAAATATCCAGATGACCTGCACAACAGCCAGTACAGCATAATTCTGATGGATCATTAAATTGTTCCATCCTCTGCCCTGTGTAATACAAAGGGTCAAAGACAGGCTGGTTGATCACATTCTTCTCAGATTCAAAGTGAATGCTGTTCCACAGGTATTGCTAAAGTAGCATGTCTAGACCATGTTCTATATGAATGGCTCTCAGTGAAGTTATTCGAAGCTGCCTATACCTCTGGTGCAATGGTAATTGGAAAGGCAAACTGCATTTATGAGGGAATAGTGCTGACTGAGGGGTGTAATATTTTGGTGGGTAGTTTTGGGCCTTTCAAAGTGAGATGTGACATTCAAATGCCAGATAAACCCATTGTCAAACAACCCCAAACCTTTGGCATTTGAGAATAGTTTCTTGATTCTTTTTCTTCAGAGAACTTATTTCTGTGTAGAGTCTATCAAGTGAGTGATTTTTCAAAGCTGCTGACTGGTCTCTTCAAGGTCGAGGGAAAAATTGATGGTTTAGAATTATGATTAGATTCTCCGTCTATTCCTTCCCTTCTTTTATTTCTTATTTGATGTCTTTATTTTCTCATTTTATCTCCTAAATTTGCAAATTTCCCTGAGATAGAAGGTGGCCTCAGAGACTTACTGAACAGAGAGTTTCCAGTAACTTTGAGGTGTTATTTACACATTTAAAATCAGGGGACACTAGAATGATTTTATAGTTTAAAGCAATTGTTCAGTTAATCATTCATTCATCCAGCTAATATTTTTGAATATATGGTAGTACTTTGACAGTCTTTCTTGCTTATGAAGATTCAAATAGAGTGAGGAAGCAGATATATAAATAACCAACTAACATGAAGTAAGTGCTGTAATAGGGAAGCATATAGAAAGTGAAATAAATTTGAAAAATGCTGGGCGAATGAAAGTTAAGCCGATTTCTTTACAGCAGATTTTACCTGAGCTTTTAATATGGTGATATCCACATATATATATATGGACTATAACTTGGAATGTATCCTAAACATTTTCCCCCTGGAATATCTGGAAGGACCAGGGTCCTGTTAAACACACCCTGTAAAGCCATATATTTTGGTGTATATACTCAATTGGACATGGATGATTTTTGTTAAAATGTCGCTTTCTATGTTTGCTATCATTTTTTTTTTGAGTTTTCAAGATGTATCCAATCTCAATACTTTAAATAATTACTGTATAAAAAAGTAGGTTTTTCAAATTTCGGGGTTTAATCTTAGCTTACTCTCTCTCTCTCACTCTGCCAGACCAGTATGGTTTCTTTTAGTCTCTTTCCGTATGTGTGGTCTGTGTCACCAGGGAAGGTTTTTTGCTTATATAGGTACAATATGTTTAGGTGATTGACCCACATACATACGCGCCTGTGTGTGTATGTGTGTCTGTGGGAAACAGAACGCCACAAACGACCAGTGGTGCATGTTTGCTCAGACTCTGAGATCTTTGAGAAAACTCGAGATGGCAGGGTTAAGAATAACCCGAAAGGATCAGAGTGAAATGCCCTTGGAACGTGTGTGGTCAGTTCTAAAGTCCGCAGCAGAAGATGTTTAGTAGATAGGAAGCCAGCTGTAAGCAGCACACCGTGCGCTCCCCTCTTTGTTCCCTTGCCCTGTAAATAGCGCACTGGGCACTCCCGTCTGTTCCTTTATTTTGTTTTAAAGATACTTACGTGCTTGACTAATCCTGCATACGTGGAGGAATGTGCCTTACTGCGTCCCTGCTGTAAATCACTATAGATCTATATCACTGTAGAAGGTATACAAGAGGATGGAAAACAAACCTCGGCGCCTCGGGCTGTGAGCTCGGGGTCCCCTGTGCCTCGCTCTACTGTCGTCTCTTTTTCTCAGTTCCTTCGCCGCCCCAGGTCCCCGACTCTCGGAGGTCGACATGTGTCCAACCAATTTTTATCCTAGGATTTTCACATAGGCTAAATCCTACCTGATACAAAAGTGAGGATAAGAGTTGTTGCTAGTCCTTTTGGGAGAAAAAGGAATGTGTACCAAATTGCCTGGAAGACCATGCTAAATGGATAAACAGGAAGAAACATACTATATTTCAGTAGAAATGAATGCAAATAATCTTTATATAAAATTTAAAATGGGAAAAGGATTTAAGAGAATATGACAAAATTTGGGAAGACAGGAGACACACTTTTTAAAATATGATGGCTCTTTCTCAACATTTCCCGCATGCGTACTTGTTTATTGGCATTAACACCACCTTGACTTAAGCCCCTTATTATCTCATACCTGGCCGTTATAATAGCTAGCTAATAAGTTTCCCTAATTATAACCTCTTATCCAAATTAATTTTCTTACTGCACCGTTGTGATCTCATAATCAAACTTTATTAGCTCCTAATAATGTATTAAAATCATCAAGCCATAATGGATAGGACATTGAACTTGGAGTGAAAAAGTTATGATTTTGAGAGCTACTCCTGAGCTGTATAACCTTGAGCAGGTTTCCCAACATCTAGAGGCAAAACTATTTCTGGCTATAAAATTCATATAATAATACCCTTGCTGCCTAATTAATAAGTTTGCTATAGAATTTAAATACAATGTGAAGGGTATTTATAAACTTTGAAGCAAAACACACATATGAACTACTGTTTTTGCTCCACAAAGTCTATATTTCTCAGGCTGACAATCAGTGCCTTACCAGACCACGATTACTTTTCCATTTTATGTTGACCCTTTGCTTGCATGAATAGGGCAATTAATTCAAACCAGAATGCCCTGGGCTTTCACAGCTAAACATCTACGCTAGTTCCTGTCCTTCTTCCTGCTGACTATTCTCTCATCCTTGTTATAGCTCCATGATGCCTTCTATAGTTTCCTCTGGCTGCTGGAACAAATTACTATACACTGGATGATTTAAGACAACAGAAATTTATTCTCTCACAACTCTGGAAACCACAAGTCCAAAGTCAAGGTGCTGCAGGGTCATGTGTCCTTGGAAGACTCTAGGGAAGAATCTTCCCTTGTCTTTGTTTAGCCTCTGGTGGCTCCTGGAATTCCTTAGGTTGTAGACACATCTCCAGTCTCTGTTTCCATCTCACTTGGGTTTTTCCTGTGTCTCTGTGTCCTCTCCTTTGCTGTCTTGTACGAGGATAGTAGTTTTGGAGTTAGGGTCGACCTTAAATCTAAGATGATCTCATCTCAAGATCCTTAATTACATCTTCAAAGACCCTACAGCCAAATAAGGCCACCTTTATGAGTGCTGGGGGTCAGGACTTGGACATATAATTTTGGGGCCACTATTCAAATGACTACACCTTCTTTGGTCATTCCAATCTGATTTTTTTGGCTTGCATATACTTTATATGCAATCTTGAAATAGCTGAGAGGAAACCATTGATGATGAGCCAATTAAATGGGCAAATTGTGAGAACTATTTATGAAGAGTTTAGCATTTGGTTCATCTAACTTAATTGTTTTTCAGCCATAACTACATCCCTTACAAAGAAGCAGCACTATTTAACTTTCTATCAAAAAAGTTGAATTGTGTAAGTGCTTTTTACAGCCTTAAAAACTGGAAAGAAATTTTCTCATTTTTAACACATAATTGGTCAAGTGGAACTATTTTTAATTGTAAGATATAAACCATTTAAAGCACTATGGCTCAGCAATTTAGAAAAAAGTAGATTATTATTATATTAGTATTAGGAAAACTAATGCTGTAACACTCACAAAAGTTCTCTGAACCAGGTAGAGATGAAAAGCCCAACATTGACATTGGCTTTTCATTGAGATAGCATGGAAGGCATTAGCTCAACACACTAGGGATTCATGCGATAGTCATTGTGAGCTCAAACCCATTGCAGTGGTGGCTAGAACCCCTCGCTTCTGTATATTCTTGTCCCTATGGTGGGTTTGTTCCTCTTTGGTGGCATTAAAGACCACAGAGTATATCTATGGCAACAAGCCACCAAATTATTCATAGCCCAAGCCAATTTACAAAGTTCATCTGGGTTTTGCCATACAAAGCTTTTTCCCAGGTAGAGAAGGGGGCAATGTGTGTTCCTGATTATTTTGTTTATTTACACAGAGTATTCCAAAATTCTAGAACTTGCTGATGCAGCACAATCCTTTTTATTTGTAATAGATTCATGATCTCACCCTTTGCTACATTGAAAACCTGTCCCCAACTTCTTTTCACTCACTTTCCCAAGGTAGAGCGAGCTAGGCAACAAGGCTCAAGAGAATCATGTAGTTTTTCTTATTATGGTAAGTACAATATAGAATGTTGCTTTTACTGCCCTTCATCAAAAATTAACATCTTCTTCACTCACAAGAGTGAAAATACACAGCAGCTTCATCTTGTCTCTTTCCTTAGGTCTTGCTAAATGATGGAGAGAGAATCTTCGGATTTACTTAGCTAACATTATATTTCTACTAATATATTTCCAAGAGCTTTTCCAAGCGTGCATAAACATATAATTATTAACTTGACAAACCCTCTGGTTAAACACATTTTATTGCTTTAGTTACTCTAATTAAATAAGTTTCCCTTTGGTTCAATACTAACAGTTCTTTTTGACCTCTTTCCTTTCCCCTGCTGAAATGTAGGGAGGTGTTGGCCAGAGGTGGTGGAGTGATGAAGAATGGTGTCTGGCCATTCATGATGATGGCCTTCATGATGATATTTCAAACATTACCCTCTTGCTAGTGAGGAGTGGGTGACTGGAGAAAAGAAGCCAGGGAACAGGCCCAAGTATATCTTCTTCTGTTCCAGCCACAAGAATACCATGTCAAATCCCTAACGGGAATGAAGTGTAGAATTCTTATTCACACCCCTTGAGAATAAGACATGTTAGCCTAACTTTGATTTTCTCATTTGAACATTTATTTACATATATCATTGTGTTTTATTTAATTTATTTTATTTTTAATTTAAATTCAATTATCCAACATATAATGCATCATTAGTTTTTGATGTAGTATTCAAGGATTCATTAGTTGCATATAACACCCAGAGCTCATCACATCACGTGACCTCCTTAATGCCCATCACCCAGCTCCCCATTGTGTTTTAAGATGTAATAGGAGGGAAAAATTAAGTGCAAGTATGCTAGCCAAGGGATTAAAAAACCAGCTTCTGAGGAAGGGCAGAGAAAATCATTGTGCCTCTTCTCCCTGGAGAGACTAAGGTTGGTAGACATTTTGTCCTTTTAAATGTTGTATATTTGATTTATAGAAGTTAAAAAATTGTAAGTAAAGTCCAACTTTGTTCTTGAGATTTTTCAATTGATTTTATACATAAAAAGTATTTCAAAAGTTATTCTCCTTATTTTTAAAATTTTTTGGTGGCTTGATATTTTTTATTTTACTTCAAATCGATTTATAATTTAATATGGTTTATCGTGTAAAGTTATTTTTTCCCCTTCAAATGCTGACCAGTTATTTCAGCAGCATTATATGAGTAATAGCCTCCTTTTCTTACTGATTTATGATTCTCCATTTGCAATATATTAGAATTTAAATCTATGTGAGTATATTTGTGTGTTTTGAGGCTCATAATCTTAATAATATAAAAATAAATCTTTTCTATGTCTTCTCCTGATCTTTAACTAACATTAAAATATGATAATCAGCATTTTAAAAAAACATTCAAAAATTTAATCTAAGCAATCATGCAAATTAAGCAATTAAATAGCACAGGGTGACTTTTTATTTATTTATTTATTTTTTTAAAAGATTTTATTTGAGAGAGCGAGAATGAGAGAGAGAGAGAGAGCACATGAGAGGGGGGAGGGTCCGAGGGAGAAGCAGACTCCCTGCTGAGCAGGGAGCCCGATGCGGGACTCAATCCCAGGACTCCAGGATCATGACCTGAGCCGAAGGCAGTCGCTTAACCAACTGAGCCACCCAGGCGCCCAGGGTGACCTTTAATATAAAGCAAAAATTCTATTCCCTACTCTTCCCCAGTCTTGTTCCTTAGAAGCAGCCACCTTATATTTAGATAATTTCTTTAGTAGTTATTGCTATATCCTTAATTAATATAGTGCGCTATTATTTTTTATTTTTCAGATGTACGATTATCTATTGACTTCCTATATGATGACTGAAAATTTAGCTCTCTTACATTGCCCATTCCCTGAAAACTCCCCATTAACAGGTTCTTCCTATTTTGCTATTATTTGGTGAGTCAATAATCATTTTTATAGATATTTTATAGAGCCAAGTGCATACTATGATTATATTGCCTTTCTTAAATAGCTTTTTATTTTTCCTGTACATTCTAATGATCTTATTTTTTCTTGCACTATTTCCTTTATTATATCTTAATTATTTTTAGTGTCTCTTTTTCATTGTATTGCCTGGTTTTCCTTTCCTTCCAGTAAACTCCCTATTTTCTTCTATTTGTCTGCTTAAGCTTAACTGCTGTCCTTTCTGATGCTCTGCTGTCATCCTAGGATTCCACTCTTTGGTTAAATCCTTTGGTTTGTTGGAGCACGTTCTCAAGCCAGTCTCAAAGGGTGTGTAGAGAATAACTTTCTGAACCACTGGGTGCATCTGACAGTGACTTATTATATTTCATACTTGAATGATAGACTAGCTATCAAATAAGAGGTTGAAAATCATTTTCTATCCCATCATAGACAATTTTCCTTCTCTGCCTTTAGCTCCCTGTGTTTTTGATGTGCTATCTGTTGTCAGACTGCCTCTCTTTCCTTTGTACTCACAAAGTACACAGTCATTGAAAAAACATTTTTTCTCTGGAAGCACTTAGAGCTTCCTTTTTTTTGCCTTGGCATTCTGAAATTTCACAGTGATGCATGTAGGAGTTCTTATTTTAAAACATGGCCTCCAAATTCTTTGACATTTTTCTTCTCAAGAGATGGGGTCCTTATCTCCTCTTGAATCTGTATAGGATTGGGACTGCCTCCACAAGTAAAGTCCACAGGAAGTGACACAGGATGGCTTCTGAGGCTAGATTATAAAGGATCTTGCCCTTTTACCCTGGTTCTCTGGAATGCTTGCTCCCTGGAAACTCCAACTTGGGATTCTCTGTCTTGGAACCTTAACTGCCTTATTGTAAAAAGCCAAGACCACGAGGAGAAGTCTTGTGTTCTATTGATAGCCTGAGCTGAGATCAGTCATTGAGTTATCCCAGCCCAAGTGCCAGACACAATGAATGGAGAAGGCTTCAGATGATCGTACCCTCCAGCTGTTTGGGTCACTCTCAGCCATTCAAGTCTTCCCAGCGGAGGCTCCAGGCATCGTGTGGCAGAGTAAAGCCATCCCTGCTGTGCTCTGTCTGAATTCCTGACCTGCAAAACCATGGGCATAATAAAGTGACTCTGGTTTTAAGCCACTGACTTTTGTGGGGGTAGAGGGGGGAGGTTAGTAATAGATAACCAAAACACTAGGTATGGGTCGTTCTTCATCTGAAAGCTCCTCTACCCATGTATCTGGCACTTGGGGTGTTATTCAAAATATTTGCAATTAAATACTCAGCTTTAATGTTCTACAAAACAGAGCAGTGTCCTCCTTGATTTTATTCTGCTTGTGAACTTAATATTACTCCTCTTCTCCATCAGTTATGCCATCTTCCAGAAATGTGTTGAAACATTATGTCCTTTGATGGGCCCTAAGAATCTGTTCTGCATTATTGCAGACCCGTTATTGCAGCCTATTATTGTGGATCAATGGCTGTTTTATTCCTTTACTACCATTTTAATGGACTCTCAGAAGGGGAAGAATATAAATTTGTATGATACATCTATTATCTTGGATCTTCTGAAGATTACATAACAGAGAGCAGTGTGTTGGGAATTATGGCAGACTTCTAGTTGGTTATCAATATCCACTCTCCATATTTTCTATGACAACAGGGTTTACCTGCATGTGGCTGCCCAGCTAAAGCCTACATTTTCCAGTTTCCTTTGCAACTAAATATGGCCATGTGACCAGGTATTGACCAATAGGATGTGAGGAGAAGTGATGTGCCCTCTTTCTCTAATTCTTAAATGAGCTGGGTGTGTGTTCCTCTGACAAGCTTCTTGTTTGCTGAGATGTGGCAAAAGTTAGGAGCAGCTGACTTGGGCCTCCATGTGGAATCTATCTTTTGAGGATGGTACAACTGTCTACCAACCTTGCCTACCTTTGTACTGTTATATAAGAGAAGAATAAACTTCTAACCTTTGAAGTCATACTTATATGACCTTAGTAAAAAATAACTTATATCATGCAAGTATAAACCTCAGTAACATACTGTTTTGTGACCAGAATTTAGAGGCAAAATTTAGGATCATAATTATAATAATACTCATAGTAGTGATGATAGCTAGTGCTTATTTAGAACTTACCATGAGCCAACACTGTTCTAAGAGCTTTAATGGATCAACTAACTTAATTTTCAAAACCCTACCCTATAAAGTAACACTGTAATTGTTCCTATTGTGCAGATTTTAAAAATTGCAAAGGTGGTTAAACGATGTGCTCAAACCTCCGTAGCTAGTATTGGGAGAGTTAGGTTCAACAGGTAATCTGGTTCTGGACACCAAACTGTCAATCACCTTGATAGAGTGTTTGTTCTTTGTGGTATCTGGCCTTTGTAGATTGGAAATAGATGTAGTCAGGAGCCATTTTACCAAATGTTGTAGTCACATGTTAATTTGAAACCATTAGTGATAAGGAAGAACTTAAGTACAAGGAGATATTGCTAAACATATTAAATAAGGGCTAATAGAAGTTAGTGAATAAGAACATACTTGATCTACTAAAATTACTCCAGTGAGGAGTGAACTGCAAGTTTATACCTGTCCATTGACTTTTTTTTCAAAGACTTTATTTATTTATTTATTTGAGAGAGAGAAAGAGAGAGAGAGTGAGACACAGCATGAGAGGGGAGTGTCAGAGGGAGAAGCAGCCTCCCCGCTGAGCCAGGAGCCCAATGTGGGACTCGATCCCAGGACTCTGGGATCATGACCTGAGCCGAAGGCAGTCGCTTACCCAACTGAGCCACCCAGGCGCCCCATTGTCCATTGACTTTTTTAAATGTAAATTGCATTGAAATATAACATGATAGCAAAAAGGTACACATAAGTTTGGCAACACAATCAATTTTCCCTAAGTGGACACCCTCAAGTTATCTGTACCCAGACAAAGAAACAGGGCATGACCAGCCCCCAAAGGATCCCCATGGCCCTTCCCAGGCAATACACATCTTTTTTTGGAAGGGACATTCCTAATTTATTTTGTCAGTAGTTGGAATTCTATCTTGTTGTGCATTTGTATAGACTGTATATGTATTTTTGCCTCTTTAAATAGATAGATCTTCCAAATAAATTAGATATGGATATTGAGAAAGAATGGCTTCGGGTGAAGCCACATCTCCAGTGCCTGAGAGAAGAGCTCGGGTAACTCCTGGTTCCACAGACCTCATCCCCAGCTCTTGACACAGAGAGCCAAACCTCATCTTCTGGGAATTCCATGCTTTTATGATACTGTTTTCCCTCTACTTCTTCCATCTTGGGTTTTCTCTGTGCTGTTGCTTATCGGCCTGGCTATGTCAACTTTGCAGGTTTTTGCTTTTTCTTGGGCTGTTGTTTTGAGTTTGGCCGCGTTAGCTCCAGTTTTTGTGGCCTTGGATCTGGTTGTAGAAAAAAATAGAAATGATGGCGGTGCTGTGTCAATGGGGTCTAGCTCCGGCTGAGGATGTGGCAGTGACAGAAAATTGAAGATTCAGCTGAATTGGAGCCGGGGGCAGCTACCAAGCCCCACGCTTCAGATTCCAGGGATTTCGGATATATATAAATTTATCCTACTGTTTTATGCTTTACAAGCTTCAAAAATCATTTCTTATCTTAGGACAGACTATCATCTTGGTCTCTCCATTGCAATAAGTACAATCTGTAGCTGTCAAAATTCTGGATTTTATTGACTTACAACTGAACTGCATGTATGTTGATGAATAGGGTCACTTTTCTTTCTTTTTCTTTTCTTTTTTTTTTTTTTTTTAGAGAGCTAAAGAGTGAGAGTGTGGGGTGGGGAGGGGCAGAGGGAGAGGGAGAGAGAATCTCAGGCAGGCTCTACACCCAGTGCAGAGCCCAACCTGGGGCTTGATTCCAGGACCTGAGATCATAACCTGAGCCAAAATCAAGAGTCTGACACTTAACCGACCAAGCCACCTAAGCGCCCCAATAAGGTCACTTTTCTAGAAGGAAATTTGGAACATGTCACCATCTTCATGGCTACTCTACTTTTTAAATAAATACATTGACTTCATCATACTCAAAAAGATAATCATTTTTATCTTTATTTACTTAGTTTCATTAGCAGATTTTGTGTTTTCCTTGTGTTTTTCCTTGTGATAAGGAATGCTGACTAGAACCTTGAAGGAGGGCTTTCTAATTGTGACCACGGACACTTGTTCCAGCTCCCTCTGACATTTCAGACATTTCAGAGGGTGTGTATATGGTGCAGGCTCTTGGCATGGCCCAACTGGGCCTGGGAGGGGGGGTTGCAGGAGGTCTGGTCCTGCCCAAAACTGTCATGGTAAGGAAAAGAAGTAACTGTGAATTCAGCCTGAAGCCTAGGAACTTCAAAAGGAGCCATGAATTATCTTCTTTTTCTGGGCTGGGTTATTAGCCAGACCTCAGTTTTTGTATCAGAATGCAAAGGTTGACATTCCCAAAAGAGACACATAAAATAAATGGTTTCCCTTTTAATTAACAATGTCCTTGACTTACATATCAAGATTACTAGAGATTTTGCTGTAGAAAGTTTCTATTCTGTTCCTGCCAAAATCCTAACAACGAATTTCATGGTCGATGGGTCTGAGTGTAAGAGATCAGCTAATCCCTTATTCCTTTAGGTCTGGAGCTAGTTTTGAAACCAACATTGTATTCAGTGTTGATCACATAGTACATGTTTTTTCTTTTGCTTGGGTTTCTGAGCCCTGCCTTTTTGGTTTAGCACTTGATTAGATACAACCAATTTGTTCAGTGTGAGACTGTGAATTCTCTTCATATTCTTCCTTTTGGTCAAATCACAACTGATAGATCATAAAGTGTAATCTGATTGGATTCCACACATCTTTTCAGACTTTGTCTCTCTGACTCCAAAGCTAAAGCCCAGTTAAAGAGAGAGAGAGCCTGCCAGGAGCTCAAATTCTGTGCTCATTATCAGTTAATAGGGCTTCAAGAGGCTGCCTTCACCCCATTGTGTCACATGGCTCTTGTTTACAAACTATATTTTAGCAGCCCTATTATATTATATATGCATGCTTCTTTTAGAATTAGTTCATTAATTCACGCTGTTTTAGAGGTAGGTATGGTCATATATTTATAGGAAATAAATATGTGAGGTATGTATATATGGGCTTATAGCTATACATAGCTTTATACTATTGTTTTATGTTTTCTAAGCTTCAGTAATCATTTCTTGGCTAATGACAAACTGTTGTCTTGGTTTTGCTCATATGTATATAGGATATATATAGGATATCTATATATTTATAGGTTGTATATATATAATAGGAAAGAGAGAAAGATAAGGGATTTAACATAAAAGAAATTAAGTTTTGGCCAGGGGTTAACAACTGGCAGACAGTAGGCCCCATGTAGCTACTCTGCATGCTTTTTGGTGTACATGTTTGTGGTAGTTTGACTTTTGAGGCTGTTTAGTTAGAGCACGTGTTCTCCCGTTTGCTGGGGTCCCCAAAGCCTTGATCGTCTTTCATTTACCACAGTTCAGGTGTTCCTATTCTTGTATAACTCTTACAGGTGTTTGAGTTTACCATCACTGTTCCAGGTTTTTTAATACAAAAGCAAGCATTTTTGTTCTTTTTTTTTTTTAAATATTGAGGGTGGGATTGCAGAATTCAGTGTTTTATTACATCTCTTTTCCATTAGGTTGTGGTCAGTTCATTTCCAGGCAGAATTAGGAACCAACTGCTATTAATTTTTTCATCCTTAAAAAACAAAGCAAAAGAACTGGAGCAGACTTCTCAAGTTCATCCTTCATTATCCAGATTTACTTTTCTATGCTGTTAATTCAATGTGATAAAGATGTAAATGCTACTACTCCATTTTGGGGGCTAATATTTTATTATATTTTTGGCAAACTTTTTATCACAACTTACATCTCAAAAAAGTTCCCCACATTTTGTCTTTTTATCTTACTTCCATCTTTTACTTCCTATTTTATTTATTAAATTTTATGGTGAGCACAACATTTGCGTTCTTTAAAATCTTCTTCTCTTTCATACAATAAATCATTTGAAAAAGTCTTGGCTTTCTTTCTTTGAGCGCAAGAATGTTTTTTCTCATTTGTTGCAGAATTCTTTCATAGGCAATAAAACAGCTTCATTTTGTGAGATTTTAGCAAAGTTTCTAAGACCAGCTGCGTTTCATCTGTCCATTTATAGTAAATCTGCAATTAACTTTTTGCCCTAAGTTTAGGCAACAGCTACCATATATAACATTTCATAATCCAAATTGTATCCATCTAAGGAACAAAATTAACTGTAGAATAAGGATTTGTTTTTTTCTTTTCAGATTTAGCACATGTCTATTTCTTTCCTGCCGTTTTGGGTTTTGGGAATGTTTCTGTTTCCCAAATAAACATGCTAACTCCAACAATGCCACCCTGGGTTTGCATATAATGTGCTATATCCCTATCATTTGGCAAAACTTGTGTGGGTTTTGGAAGCAAATGATCAATCATTTCTCTTCCCCTCACCACCTTATACACAGCCAATTTCAGAAGATAAACATAGGTTGCTGACAGATCGTGATTCAAGCAAAAGTCACGGCTTTATTACTTGTAAGTGAAATTAGAAAGCGCAGCCTAGCCACACCTGGACTCTAATGCTTCTCGGCTACCACCTGCAAATAATGCTCCCGGCTTGGACAGCCGCAAGTCACTGCATCTCGCAACTGGAAAGCCACATGGCAAAGGAGAAGGATGTATGTATGTTCTAAGACAGAGCTCAGAAGGAACCGATTCTCAGGGCGCCTGGGTGGTTCAGATGGTTAAGCAGTGGACTCTTGATTTTGGCTCAGGTCACGATCTCAGTGTCCTGGGATCGAGCCCCACGTCAGGCTCCATTCTCAGCAAGGAGTCTGCTTGACGATTCTGTCCCTCCCTCTCTCTCTGTCCCTCCCTCCACTCTCTCTCTCAAATAAATACATCAATCTTAAAAAAAAAAAAAAAAAAAAAGAAGGAACTGATTCTTCCCTGCGATTCCAGCCTCATTAATAAGATAATCAAAGGGAATGAATGGGGCTAGAAGTGTTATTCCTATACCTGTCCCTCCCAAGAAGGGAAAGTTTTATTATTGTTAAGGAAACAGGAGGATTAGGAGATAATTGCTCTCCCTGAGAGCACAATGGCTCATTTATTTTTAATTAGCAGTAGGGCTGCTGAGTGACACTCTGCAGCAGGGAAAGTCTGACAGGGTCCTTTGAGTGTATCTCATGGAGGGACATTTAGCATGCAGCACCTTTGTGTGTTTGTGTGCTTGTGTGTCAGAGTGAGAGAGAGAGAGAGAGAGATTTATAATTTCTTTTTCATATTTTAAGTTTGTGAGAGGACAGATTGTTTCCTTCTAGCTCCAAAGCACAATTTCATCTCTAAGTTGTAGAGCTATGCTAGTAAAAAATGCAAACAAGGACCATGTAAATTGTTGCCACACTTCAACGGAATATACTGTATTTGTTTTACATTGAGTTGTAAAAGAAAAAAGTTACAGAATCATAAAATCTGAATTGAGAGGGACCTTGGATGTGATGTAGCATGACTTTTTCCTCCTCATCTCATTTAATATTTAAATTCCTTCAACAACATTCATGTTGTCACACATATTCTTCCTCAATATCATTCATTACTCTCAAAACAGGTGAGATCAATGTGCCTGTAGCTACCTGCAATTATTTCTGTCTTGTCTGGGAGTAAATATAATGGCTATATAACTATTTGGAAGTAACCGTTATTTCTTCCTTGTTTTTAAAACCTAGACTCAACAGCCCAGTTCCTTTCATCTATCTGCATATAATGTGTTTTCAAGCCCTCTGTCCTTCTGCACCACATTAGTGTTTATTAATTTTCCTCTTAAAGTGTAATTCCAAGAACTCACTGTAGTGCTACAGCCCTTTTCTGGCAAGAACACAGTATAATTTTGTACATTATGATTGTATAAATAAAATCTAAGGGAGAGAAATAACTAAATCTTAAAGATAATTTTTATTTTTATTCTCTTCGTATCATAAAATCTGTTATTAAAGTCTACCTAAATAAAAATTTCATTTATTTTCCTTGTGGTGTTTGTCTTATATTATTATAGTATTATTATATTTAATAAGAATATTATTAAAATTTTACCCACTAACCAAACTTTACTAGATTTTATGGTTATAAAATTTGAATTCTTAACTTTGGGTAACATGTCTAATTTAATATGATGAAAATTTATCAGACTGTGACTCTTTAGGTTATGCCCTATCTCATTTTCTAGAACCTTGAATATGAGATTCTAAGACTCATTTTTTTTGTCCTTGAGGCTTAAATATGTAACACAAATGAAATTTTGTTCACCGGGTTATAGAACTCACTCATAATTGTAGGAGTACTGCATTAATTATGAGTAGTTGACAACAACAAATTATGCTTAACTACTTGTGAGACATAGTTAATTCCCATCATCTCATTTGACCATTAACATTTTCACATTAGAGATGAGCAAAGAGTGGCCAGTTAGTGTCTGATTGAGGGAGACTGACCCTTGCATATCCAGTTCAGACCCTGTTATCTCTCTGCCACTGTGACCCTTCTGAAACATGGATTTGAATTCATCAATCCATCACTAATGTCATCAGTGGGATGTCCGTGGTAGCTGCTGTTCATTGGGCCCGGGTTTTGCAGGGCTGCCGTCGGTTCTGATGACCTTTAGTCCCAGGTCATGCACAAGGTGCTTCTTTGACTAGCTAGCACATTTGGCTATGTGTTCTCTGCAATAGCATTTTCCTAACCGGCTCAGGTTCAGAGATCAATTTTTAGTTAATGGTTGGTGTCAGTACATTAGCTACACTCATAGTTCTTAAGAATCCAGCTTGTCTTTATCCAGATATTATCTCCTTTAATATTGAGTGACTAAGGACAAACTTCTCGAAATTTTCAGAGGTGCCTCTTTATCTGTTTTCTCTGTTTAAAGGAGGTAAGGATTTCCTGTTTCTGTTTTCTAATAAATAGTCACAGATGGTAAGGCAACTGTGGTGTTCACATCTTTTCACTTAAATTGACTCAAGTGGTGTACCTTGGGCCTGCCGATTGCATACAACTCAAGGAATCATTTTCATATCTATTTTCTTCAAAGCATTTACTCTTAGATGACAATAATGAGAAGTATGTTGAAAGTGTATACTTTATATAATGATCAAGCCTTTGCTAAAATGTGATGGTGCATATTAATTCTCAACTCTATCTGGTGAGATCTTGGATTTATTATCTCAGTCTCAAGATTTTTAATCTTGAAAGTGTAGAAGCAAGTATGCTATTTTAAATGTCAGCATTCCTCATTAGCCAAGTTTTTGACCAGGCTAATTCAGTTTCTGCTGCAAGTCGGGCACGGAAGAGAATGAAGAATATTGCAGGTTTCTCTCCCACAAGACCATGCCCAGAGTCAGCTCGACTGTGGAAGGAATAGTACCTAGGAAATGATTTACAGCACTTTTAAAGGTCCTTTGAAATGAAATTTTCACCCAAATTCTTCCCTTCCTCTATGACTGAAATTTAACCAATTAAAGTTTGATGGTCATATAAATTAATTCAATATAATTGACTTATTTAGAGTCCTCTGCTAATTCCCCAAATCCCACATCTTGCTGTTCATACATAACTGGCCCTGAGAGAATGGAAATCTTATTGAGGAAGGAGAGATGCAATTTTAGATTAAAGTGGTAAGTATTAAGAGTTGGCTATGGGGGACCTATAGTGTCTTGGGGTTTTCTTAGAAGACAAAACATAAATTTATTAATAGAGTAATGAAAAAAACCTCACTGACTTAAACTTCTGTTAAGCTCAGTTGTGATTATTACTCAAGACAGACCAGTTTGCTTTATTCATTTATTTATTCCTTAGTGAGTCAAAAAATAATGACCTTTGCTAGGGTATAAAGTACAGCCCACCCAAATAGAACTAGACCCTGTCCAAACCCAATTCTGCTTCTTAGGATTCTGAATGTTAGATGGAACATGATGGCAGATATTAATTCATTCCTGTAGTTAAGAGACTGTTTTTCTTTGATGATACCCAATGAGTTTCATTTTCTACAGGAATCTTATAAAGATAATGACATTAATAGTAATGAATGAGTGAGACAATATCTAAAACCTAGTTTTAGCAGAGATGAATTTATAGAGTCTTCCAGGAAGCAGAGTCAGGTGGGGAGAAGTTCTGATGGGGCTTAGCCGCTAACGAGAATGTATACCCAAACCAACCAATGATACACCAATGTAGACACAGTGTGATTCTGATTGAACAGGAACACATTGTAACTGGACTCCTTTATATCTGCTATGTTCTCACCAGTGCTGACCTAATGCCAAAGTTTTGCAAGATGTCACTTTATCACAAATTTCAATGTCAAGGCATTTGATGGAGAATGAAGAGGAGGGGATTGTATTGCACATCTTGCAATTCCCCAAATCCCTCTTTTCATCATTCTCTCCTTCTCCAAGTTTCGGTTGCCCTTACAGTTGTCACTTGATGTCTTCTCATCGCCAGTGTTTTCGTCTTTTCACCCCTTACTCTGCATTCTTCTCCTCCACTTCCTTCTTGCTTTCTTCTTCAGCCATAATTGCTCCAGGCTTCTTCCTTTCCTCTGACCACTCTCTTCCATGACACCTCCTGTCCTCCCCATTGTGAGGTAAGTTAATTCACAATTCTCTCATTTTCCCAAAGTTTCACCACATGCCTCAGCCAGCCAACAAAGCAGCAATCATTCAGAGGTATCTATTTTTAGAGAGTTCAGCTAGAGAGGGTGGGTGGGTCTGTTTTTCATTTTAATTATTTTTTCCTGTTATATAATCCCCTTTCATTGGAACATTGGCAAACCCACAACTGGGTGGGTCTAAGCAAAAAGTCTGCAATCCTTCCTCTAAGGAGCTCATAGTTAATTCAGGTAAAGAAAAACCAGAAGAGGAGTGCGTGGGTGGCTCAGTAGGTTAAGCGTCCAACACCTGATCTCAGGGTCATGACTTCAAGCCCTGCGTTGGGCTCCACACTGGGCATGGAGCCTCTTAAAATGAAAAACAAAAAACCAGAAGAAGTATATTTGTTCTAACAGTGGTCCAAAGAGCCTGGCAAAATCAATTCTGATGGGTTGGTCAGGTTACTTTCTTAGAAGTGATAATTAAGTGAATCACAATTTAAGTGGGGATATCTCAAAGGCAGAGATGAGTTTAGAGAAGGGGCCTTCCAGCAAGCAGAGTCGGTGGGAACTAAATTTTTAGAGCAGGAATCAGTAATGCACATAGGGAAATGGTAATAATTCTGGTTGCCTGGTGCAAAGGAAGGAAGAGGGATAGCACATGATTTGCTTGGAAAGTCTGGCTGGGGAGGAATTCTGTTGGGGCTTAGCAGCTAACAAGAAATTTGAACTTTAGTAGCAATGAGGAAACAATGATGGCTGTTGAACCTGCAAATAACATAATAATGTGGGGCTCTATGAAGACCTATTTGAATAAATGAAAGGTGGGTAGGAAGAGGAGAGTCTGGAGGCAGAGATTTTGGAAGCCATTGTGAAATTGCAGGAAATACATAAAATTTTCAGTCATTTCTCACCTTGGTATTTGATATTTCTTCACCAAATGTGAAGAAGAAAGATTTTCTTTTTTTTCTTACAAACTGATTTAGAGCTTACCAATTTTGGCTTCCTGTTTGAACAGATGTGATGGTTCATTTGTTAATATCTCCTTGAAGTTCAATCATTTACTTGGAAAGATGTTTTAGAAGTTTCATATTCCTTTGAAAGGAAATAAAAGGATAAGACTACAGTATTCTTAGAATAGTATTTCAAAAGTGAATAAATGGGGGCGCCTAAGTGGCTCAGTTGGTTAAGCGACTGCCTTCGGCTCAGGTCATGATCCCAGGGTTCTGGGATCAAGCCCCGCATCAGGCTCCCTGCTCAGTGGGGAGCCTGCTTCTCCCTCCCCCACTCACCCTGCTTGTGTTCCCTCTCACACTGTCTCTCTCTCTCTCTCTCTCTCTCTCTCTCTGTCAATTGAATAAAAAAAAAAATCTTTAAAAAGTGAATAAATGACTTGAACAGTACATGACAAATATATAAAAAGTATAACCTATTAACTGTTGTCAAACTGCTTAATCAGTTTTTCTACTAAGAGATAACATCCAGAAGAGTGTTTCTGGGAATATTAGAAAGTTAAATGAAAGATCTTTCCCCTTTATTTAAATGTTAAAACATACCATGTCACACTATTATGCCTATCTAAGTTCCTGCTGAATTTTTCACTAAGGGTAGTGAAAATTTTAATGAGCAAGGCAGGTTTTTACAACTCAGGAGCTGTGATAACTGACTCTGGAGGGACTATTCATTAAATTAACTTTTATTCACTAATTTGTGAAATAAAGCCATTGTAAAATATTTTGTTAAACTTTTAAATTTCTCAGAGGGTTCATCACTCATCGGTAGAAGCCAACATATTTTAAGGAAATGTAATCTTCCATTTAATGGTAAGCTACTGATTTTAATTTCTCACACTCCATACAAAATACCCCTCAGAAAGGATCCCTAGTCATTGACACAAGGGTCCAAGTGCTCTTATAGCACGTGATGCCATTTTGCCTCAATTTTTCAAAGAGAACCTAAGGATATTAAAAATTATTAATGCATTACAGAGTTCTCCTTTCGGTGCCTGATATTCTAAATTTCTTTCTGAAATGTTTTGTTATTTTCCTCTCCTACATTATAAACATAAATAAATGTACCTCTCTCTCTCTCTCTCTCTTTTTTTTTTAGTACACTCTCTTCATCTATATTTCTCTTAGCCTAAATATTTTAATAGGAGTTATATATTTGGGTTGAGTCAGAATAAAAGTACTTGTTTAAATCAGATTCAAATCCTGTGTGTAGCATAAAAATGTAGAATTATGTAATTTTCATCTGTTACTTTATTAATGGTGAGGGGAACAAGCTAATGAATATTTGTGGAGTCTCAACACTTAAGGCAAATGAAAGAGAAGAGATGGAATTCTCAGAAGTCAACAGGTTCTTGTAATAATAAATAAAATATAACAGTGGGTAGTGCTATTATTTGTATTAAATTTTATTATGAAAAATTTCAAACTTACACAAAACTAGAGAGACTAATACAATCTTGACCTCTTGTACCCATCATAGCTTCAACAATGATTAACACTTTCCTATATTCTGTTGCTCATCTTCCCTCACTTTTTCTTTGCTTAAGTATTTTAAAACAAAATTCAAGAATCATTTTACTTTAAATAACAGATGTTCTCATATCTCTCTCCAGCATGTTGCCAACTGCCAGTGTCTCTAATCTCTGTGCCTGAGTGCTTTCTCCTGGAGCTGTGGGGGAGCTGTTCAACTCTTGCAGGGAGCTGGTTGGGAGCTCCAAGGAACCAACATGGCAGCACAGTCCTTAATCAATGATGCAAGGAAGCTGGTGCGTAACACCCCCAGCTTTCTCAGCTCTCTGACAGTTAATTCTTAAGATTGTGTTTTGCACTGTTTCTTGAGTGGCTTACCAGTGTTCCATTTACTGGTTTGCTTCCTTCCCTTCTCTGTATCCCTTCCCTGCTTCCTACCAACATTAGCTGCATTTCCCGAATGAACAACGTGTACTCAAATTTTTCTCATCTATTGCTTCCAGAGTAACACTAGGAAACAGATCCTCAAGTTCAGATCCCGGATCACTAACCAGTCAGATGGCAAAAGAGATCTATTGTTGATGGGAAGTAGTATGGTGACAACCCATTTTGGATTTGGCTGATTGCTTCCTTGTGTTTCATTTAATTTGGTCCTTTGTGTCCTGTATTTACTCAAACATGGTAGTTAGATCTAAAGTAGTGGTTCTAAACTGGGATAATTTAGACTTTTCTGAAACTTTAGGCCATGTTTGGAGACAGTTTGGATCATCACAACTTGGATAAAGAGGTGCTACTGGCATCTAATAAGTAGGGGCCAAGAATACTGCTAAGTAAACATCCTGCAAAACACAACACAGCCCCCACACAAAGAATAATTGGCCCCCAAATGTCAATAGTGCCAAAGGTGAAAAACCTGATTTAGAGGCTTGGTTAGATTATTCCTTTTTTTCTTTCCCCTCCACTCTCCTTTCCTTCCCACCCCTTCCCTGTGGGACTGATGTCTCAGGCTCATTTTGTACATTTGCTGCTCTGGACCTGGAATGTCATTTCCCTTAGAATTTCTTTCTTTTTGATACAAAATGGTGCTAAGAGCACACAATTTGGATGCTATGGGTCCTCACTGCTATTGAGTTGTCATTGTAGACATTTTTAGTAGACAGAACCAGGAAATATTTTTTAAAGAGAAAAATAAGTAATGATTTCTTTCTGATATTTCTAATCCAAATTTAAGGGGTTTATTTAATTTCTTTAGTTTTTTTTTAAAGATTTTTTATTTATTTATTTGTCAGAGAGAGAAAGAGAGAGCACAAGCAGGGGGAGTGGCAGGCAGAGGGAGAGGGAGAAGAAGGCTCCCTGCCAAGCAAGGAGCCCCATGCAGGGCTCAATCCCAGGACAATGGGATCATGACCTGAGCTGAAGGCAGCCGCCCAACCGACTGAGCCACCCAGGTGTCCCATTTCTTTGGTTTTTAAGTTTTTCTCCTCCTCTTAGGCTGAAAATCTTAGTTTTTAAGTTTATATTCTTTTTTTTTTTTAAAGATTTATTTATTTATTTGAAGGGGGAGAAGGAGAGGGGCAGAAGGAGAGAGAGAATCTTAAGTAGGCTCCATACTCAGTGTGGAGTCTGATGTGGGGCTTGATCTCACAACCCTGAGTTTATGACCTCACCTGAAATCAGGAATTGAATGCTTAACAGACTGAGCCACGCAGGCGCCCCGTTATAGTCTTATAGTATACTTATAATAGTTTCAAAATAACAAAACAAATATTGGTACTAACACTAAGATTGTTGAATACAATTTAAGGGCTCTTGATATTTCTTCCCACTTTAAGATATTATACTTCTAGGGATGCACGGCCCAAATTCTGTATGTTAGCTTCACTTGAAACAATTCTGTTATACCACCCACCTGACATTTAGTTGGATTCATTTCTTTCACATTGTTTTCAATTTTCAGATTGCTTTTTTCTTTTGATTTAATTTTTAAAATTTATTAAAATTGTTACCTGATTTGAAAGTCAACACTATAAAATTAGGTATATCCTGTCTCCTGTCTCCTGTTCTCCTTGTCCTATTGGTAATTTTTTATGTTCTCTCTTTGTTTCCACTGTTTCTTTAAAAAAAAAAATTGTAAGCAAATATGGATAAAGCCTTGTAAGTCCCCGTTTGTTACCCAAAATGTAGCATAATGCTAATAGTCTGCACTGATCTTCTTCTGCTTAGTGAATTTTGGATATAACTCCCTATGAGAACATAGAGATCTTACTCTGTCCACTTTAGAGCTGCCTACTACCCAATTAGATGGATGAAGCATAATTTATCAAGCAGTGTATTATTGGTAAGTATGCAGGTTGTTTCCAATATTTTACCTTCACAAATAATGATGCAATGAATAGCTTTGTGCATATGTCATTTCTAATTTTTGTCATTACATCATTGGGATGGATGCTTAAAAAGAAATCTCTGAGTCAAAAAATTAATGCATGTAAAATTTTGCTAAAAAGTGCGAAATCATCCTCCATGAGAGTTGTGCCATTTTGCTTTCCCAATGATGACATTATTAGTCACTCACAAGTACTTCTATGAAAGTTGCACCTTGAAAGAAGGCTATTTTCTTCTTCCCTACGTATTTACCTGTCGAATCAGTTTTATCTAGGTTCCATTGTTACCCAATTTAATTAGCCTTTTTTTTATTAGTTTCAGAGGTAGAATTTAGTGACTCATCAATTGCATATAACACCCAATGCTCCTTATATCAAGTGCCCTCCTTAATGCCCATCACCCAATTATTCCCTTCTCCCCACCCACCTCCCCTCCACCAACCCTCAGTTTATTTCCTAGAGTTTAGCATCTCTTACGGTTTGCCTCACTCTCAATTTTCATGTTATTTTATTTTTCCTTCCCTTCCCCTATGTTCATCTGTTTTGTTTTGATTTAATAAGGCTTTCTGAGGTAGCCCAGCCTCTCTTGCCATCCTTAACTCCTTTGTCACTAGAATTCAGACTTAGGGGATCCACAAATCCCTACTACCTTCTATCCCTTCTTTCTAAACCACTGTTTACTGCTAAAAAGTGCAATAAAGTCATAATACAAAATACAGATTCACGTGACCCAACTCAAATTTTAACCTTGATTTTGTTCTAAAATACAATTTTTTTAGACTCTTGCTTATGCCACCACTTCTTTTTGTCATTCCCTCAGACTGCTTGGGTTCAACTTCGGGCTCTGATGCGTAAGAGCTATGGAACCCTGCGCAAATTATTTTACCTCTGTGTTCCTTCATGTCCTCACCTGCACTGTGGGAATAATAATAGTACGTACCTCCCAGGGATTTTGTGAAGGTCAGAAGAAATAATGCGTGCCAACCACTGAGAAGAGTGCCAGACATATTGTGTTCAATAAATCACCATTTTTTGTTATTATTATTGGTGCCCATTTTAATATTAGTAATAATGAGTCTGTCAGAACAGACTTCTCGAGTCTATGTGAACTCTACTGCTGCTCCAAATACACCAGCAGGTTGTTTGTGTTCAGAAGGAAAAGGCATAATTATTAGAAATTAGAAAATCCAGGTGGCTCAGTCAGTTAAGCATCCGACTCTTGGTTTCGGCTCAGGTCATGATCTTGGGGTTGTGAGATCGAGCCCAGTGTCAGGCTCCATGCTCAGCAGGGATTCTGCTTCAGATTCTCTCTCCTTCTTCCTGCCCCTCCTCTGCTCTCTCTCTCTCTCAAACAAATACGTAAATTAAAAAAAAAAAAAAGAAATTAGAAAATCCAGGCCTTCATCCTGACAAATACAATTTTAGCTTTTTTTTTTTTTAACTTCTATCTCTACCTTTCTTCCTGACCAATGAAATAGTGATATGAAGCATTTCCGCTTCCTTGCTTAAGGGAATAATCTGAATTTTATAGGTTTTTGAAGATGTCTCCAAAGGTTTTAATATATTAATCCAGTGCTCAGACTCTGGGTAGGAATAGTTCTATTTTCCGTCTATGTCATGAGATAGTGCTCAGCAAAGAAAAGACGAAAACAGCCTATATCTCAAAAACATTTGGGCAACTTGCCTGGGACTAGTTAAAAGTAAGTATGGTTTTATTGGTGAGGAGATGTCTCAGTTCTCTGTTAGACCCAGGAAGGCAGCTTGGTTCTTCAGGCTTCATATTAATACTTTGTTCCTCTGTGGGTTCATTAATCCAACTATTAGTGTCATTTCAAAGATAGAGTTTTTCATTGTTCATGACTAGAGTTGCTACTTGTGAGTCTCTATCTTACAGAAGTGATATTTTATTTTATTTTATTTTTATTTATATCACGGTTGTCATCATGTCTTCCTTCACTGCCCCTTCTGCAAACTATTTTCATGAATCTCAAGTATCTAATCTGACTTTTATCCAACCCACTTTCAACCCAGACCAGTGAATTTTCTCCCTAATGGCACTTGGTGCTCTTATATAATAACACAATTTTGATCTATCTCCTTCATTTCCCCCCCCCTGCCCCCACTCACAAATTTCTTTGAAACTGTGACTGTACCTTTTAATCTTGATATTCTCAACAGTGACTAGGAAAGTACTTTGTACACAAAGAATGCTGAGTCAATATTTGTTTACTGTATCAATAAATACATTTAATGATTATTTTTCTTTTGAATCATAGGACCAAAACTTATTTTTTAATCTTTTAATGATTCTTTAGAATAGGCCTTTACTTATTCACTGCTGATTGTGAAGTTGTCTCCAAATTTTTCTGTCAAACTTCAATTTTATGGAGGGCGTCAAGCCTGGTGTAAGAAAATTCTTACGGGTTTGATAGAGTTGTGTGCCCTGACAAGAGTGTTCTATTGATTCCTGTATGAAAGAATGCAGAGTCAGAAGACCAGTCCCTGCAAGGTAGTCTAGAGCCCACTGTTTGTGACATTTAGGAACTCTGATAATTTGTTGCCTTTTTTTAATTTTCATTTTTAAAGTAATCTCTATACCCAAAGTGAGGCTCAAACTCACAACCCCGAGATCGAGTGACATGCTCTACTGACTGAGCCAGCCAGACACCCTTTTGTTGTTGTTGTTGTTGTTGTTGTTGTTTTTAAATATTTTCTTTATTTGACAGAGAGAGAGCGAGAGCAAGTGAACACAAGCGGGGTGAGCGACAGGCAGACGAGAGGGAGAAGCTGGCTTCCGCTGAGCAGGGAGCCTGATGTGGGGCCCGATCCCAGGACTCTGGGATCACGACCTGAGCCAAAGACAGCCGCTTAACCAACTGAGCCACCCAGGCGCCTCTGTTGTTTTTTTAAATTAGTTTGTTTCTCCTCTTGGGGAAATTGGATATTCTCAGACTAAATGAGCCAACAGGTATCTTTCAGTTCCTGTCTAAAGCCCATGCTATGTTGTTCACTAACTGAGGAAGGGAGAAAAACAGGAGGAGGGATAGCGAGAGGCAACACCAGGATAACTGTACTCAGACAATCTCTGCTCTCACAGGTAGAATAGGGACTCAGAAACCTAGCTGAGTTAAATTAAAGGTATTTGGTAAGGATTTATGGATTGCTTTTGGGGAGCTAACATTTCCTGGTACTACAGTCTATATGATGCCTCCAGAGATACTGGGACACGGAGATCAGGGCTGGTTCAGTGTTAGGTGACTCATGCGTGCAGCATGTTGCCTGGAGGCTGCCTGATGCCTTGGTTCCTCTGAGTGGGGTCTGTGATGATGGCTCTGTCTGAAGAGGGCAGTGGGCTTTAGGACAGTCTCCTAGAAAGTTCAGCATCGGCATCACCTGTTTGGCTGCTATCAAAATGTTACAATATTGATTATATTCAGAGCCATTTTTCTTTACTAGTCAATTAGCACCAGCTTGTTAATATATTTTAAAAATTGCTATCGGGCCCTTGTGTGGGTCAGGCTCTGTGATACCAGTGTCTCAACGCTTAACATTTGCATCACTTTTCTTATGTTCCTTTTTCCTCCATTGATCCCTTGATCTCTTGTTCCTTTGCACAATTCTCTTAGGTCCTTTCTCTTCAGGCTCCCTTCTAGTTCTTTTAAGAATCAGCTCCCTTGTATCCTACTCCAGGAAGCCTTCCAAGATTTCCAGTCTTATTTAGTGCCCCTCCCCCCACCTTTTCGCATCAGCTTTCCCTCTCTCTACTTCTCCTCTCAGTCTCCTAGGGCTTTCCCAAGGTCCCATTCCCAGCGGCCCCCCTTTTCTATTTTCTTGTGGATATTCTTGTGGACATCATATGGCTTAAAATTGTGTTTCAAGGAGGAGGAAAACTCAATATACAGTTTTCATACTGTCTTATTACTTATCATTGCAGTGTGAGATTGACAGTGCCATTAAATATTCATCATAAATATAATTTGCAGTGGTTGCATAGCACTTGCCGGAACCATTATGAAAAATCCCTGCCAGAATTTAGTTCTAAGAAAAATATCTATAAACGGATTGTGGGGGAGGCAGCATAATATAGTAAAAATTCTTCTGGAAGGGGTTTTGAAACAAAACGACAGACTACACACAGATGCCTACCTCCTACTCCTCCACATCCCTAGAAATGACAGAAAAGATTTTTTTTTTTAGAGAGAGAGAGTGAAAAAGAGAGAGAGAGAGAGAGAGAGAGTGTGTGTGTGTGTGTGTGTGTGTGTGAGCTGGGGAAGGGCAGAGGGAAAGGGAGAGGGAGAGAATCTTAAGTGGACTCCATGCTCAGCACAGAGCCTGACACGGGGCTCGATCTCATGACCCTGAGATCACGATCTGAGCCAAAATCAAGAGTCAGATGCTTAACTGACTGAGCCACCCAGGTGCCCTGAAAAGCTATTTTTTTTTTTTTTAAGAAAAGGACAAATCAGAACAATCCTGAAAAAATAAAAAGATTGCCATCAGAGGAGAGGAGAAATATGGAATTCTACAAAGGGAGAAAGTGGTCAGGGCTGGCTGTGTGCTGGACTGCTGAGACAGGTGGGAGCAATTTTGATAACCTGGTGCAAGGGTGAGGAGGACAGTTATCTAGGAGCAAATGGGTGAGCTGGCCTATGCCCTTTCTTCCTTGTGCCAAGCAGGGTGCTGAAAAGTAACTCACCTCAAGCGCGAAGCAGTGAGTAAAGAGCAGAAAGATAATGCCTGTTGGTGGCTGGTTATGGTGGAGGTGGAGAAATGTGAACTGATTTGCATACATTTCAGAGGCTGTTGGGTCAGTGACAGACTGGATCTGTGTGTGTGTGTGTGGAAGAAGTGCGGATTAGTGTGCTCTTGCTGTGTAACAGCACCACCACCACAACACACTGTTATTATCCCAGGTTCCCTGGGTCAGGATTGTGGGCATAGCTTTGCTGGTTCTGTGTTTCAGGGTCCCATCTGAAAGCTGCAACCAGGGTGTCTGCTGGGGTCGCATTCTCATCCCAAGGCTTGGTTAGAGAAGGACCCACTTCCAAGCTCACGTGGTTGTTGGTCGAATTCAATTCCTGGCAGCCATTGGACTGAGGGCCTTAGATTCTTTTGTTGGCTGCTGGCTGGACACTGACTCCAGTTTCCTGCCCTGTGGGTCTCAGCAACAGCAACCTCGTTTTCACCAAAGCAACAAGGGAGAGAGTCTCTCAGCAAGACAGATGTTACAGTCTTTTGTCATAAAACCACAGAAGTGATGTCCTGTCACCATCATTACATGACATCATATTCTATCCATTCTATTCGTCGTATTCTACACATTTGTCATATTTTATTCATTCTATTCTACACAAGTCCCAGGCCCCACACACACTCAGAAGTATTTCTCAAAAGCGTGAATATCAAGAGCCAGTGGTCATGGCAGCCACCTGAAGTTTGCCCACCACAGGAGGTCAGGTGCAGAAAAGGAACGAATTATTTTTCCGAGAAATTGGTTGGATTCAAGTCTGCAATGGACAAGGACAAAGACTTTTTGATTTTAGGCTCAAATCAACACTGACAATGCAACATGCATACATTGCTTTCTTTCCCGAATCTCGCTTTCCTTGTGTATAAAATGCAGGAGTTGGACTAATGTTTCTAACATTCAGATTTCTTACATTATATATATAAAAAACCCAACAAATAGCAGAAATACTGCTTGATCCTTCTACCGTCTGGGCTATCTTTTCTCGTTATTTTTCTTCCCTGCCTTGAGAATCATTTGTGAAGGATAGTCTACATTTATTAGTTCTTTTTAAAATTAGTGCTGCCGGGCAGCACCTGGGTGGCTCAGTCGGTTAAACGTCCAACTTTTGATTTCAGCTTAGGTCATGATCTCAGGGTCATGGGATTGAGCCCGCTCCGGATGGGGCTCTGCGCTGAGCACGGAGTCTGCCTAAGAGTCTCTCTCTCTCCCTCTGCTCCTCCCCACCCTCACATGCGTGTTCTCTCTCTAGAAAATATATACACTTGATCTTAGCCAAAAGGCCGAGAAGCAATCTCTCTAGAGAATATATAAAGTAAAAAAAAATAAGATTAGTGCTGCCATTCTTTTTTTTTTTTTAAAGAGATGCATCTTTTTTTTTTAAAGATTTTATTTATTTATTCGACAGATAGAGAGACAGCACAAACAGGCAGAGCGGCAGGCAGAGGGAGAGGGAGAAGCAGGCTCTCCGCCGAGCAGGGAGCCAGACGTGGGGCTCCATCCCAGGACCCTGGGATCATGACCTGAGCCGAAGCCAGCCGCTTAACCGACTGAGCCACCCAGGCGCCCCAGTCCTGCCGTTCTTAATCACTTGCAGTGCAGATTCTCCCCCTCTCTTTTACTGCATGTTTTTCCTCATAGGTCATTAATAACTTTTTTTTGCCAAATTCAGTGAAGTGGTCTCAATCCTCATCCTCCTTGACTCTTGTGATGTCAGGTGCCATTGACTTTTCCGACCACAAACTTTCCCACTTGTTACAGTGCCTTTGTGAATGTCCCTCCCCTGCTATTCTCTGGGTTTTGTTTACTGACATCTCTGAGTCCCCTTGGTCCACATCCCACTGGGGATGTGTTCCCAACGTTCTATTCTCAGTCTTTCTCTTTTATCCGGTGGATCGGATTCACCAACCATGTTTGAACTATGACCTTCAGGAAGATGAAGGCCCAATTGTTCCATCTAGCTTTTTTTCTTCTAAGCGGTTCCTGTTTATTTTCAACGTTTAATTACAGGCCCGCCTCACTTTATTGCGGTCCACAGACATTGTATTTTTTTATACATTGAAGGTTGGTGGCAGCCTTGTGTTGAGTGAATCTATCAGCTCCAATTTTCTACCAGCATTTTCTCACTTTGTGTCCCTGTGCCACATTTTGTTAATTCTCACAATATTTCAAACTTGTTCATTATCGTTATATTTATGATGATCTGTGATCAGGGATTACAACTTGCAGAAAGCTCAGATGATGGGTAGCATTTTTTTTAAAGATTTTATTTATTTATTTGATAGAGATAGAGAGAGGGAGAGCACAAGCAGGTGGAGTGGCAGGCAGAGGGAGAGGGAGAAGCAGGCTTCCCGCAGAGCAGGGAGCCCGACTCGGGGCTCCATCCCAGGACCCTGGGATAATGACTTGAGCTGAAGGCAGCTGCTTAACCGACTGAGCCACCCACGTGCCCCTGATGGTTAGCATTCTTTAGCAATAAAATATTTTTTAATTAAGGTGCGTACATTGTTTTTGTAGGCAAAATGCTATTTAACACTTAATGGACTGCAGTATAGTATAAACATAATTTTTATATGCACTGGGAAACCAAAAAATTCATTGGACTCACTGGAATATTCTCTGTACTGCGGTGGTCTGGAACTGAACCTGCACTATCTCTGAGATATGCCTCTATAACTTCCTTGGCACAAGTGACTCCTCAGAATTAGCACCTTCCTCCTGATTTTCCTATTGCCATTACTCGAAGTGTACTTGTCCTGTGCCAGGAGTGAGGCTCTGGTTTCCTTTCTTTCCTTCACGGTGACGTCTTATTCATTGCTAATTAAGTCCTATATGGTTCTCCTCTACAATGTCACTCAAGTCTGTCTTCTTATCCCCATTTTTATTGTCACCAGCTTAATTCAGATTCTCAATTATTTTTTGAATTAAACAATTCAAGAGAATACTAGTAGATGTCCCTCGCTCCGTAGCTCTCTCCTGCAACCTATCATTCACAAGAAGGCAGCCCTAATCACATCATTTTCTCACTTAAATCCTTTAGTAACTGCTCTTTATCTATCCCCACGCCTGTCATGCACGTAAGGCTATCCCTTCTCTAACTCTGGCACTCATTTGTCAGAATTTTCTCCTTAACTTCCCTACATAGTGCAGTCCTCCATCTGAATGGATCAGCTCACCGATCCCCAAACAAACCCAGACACTCCTGCTCTGCCTTTGCCTATGATATCCCTTCTTCCTAAATACCTTTAAGCCTCCACCTCTTGATATCAGACTCATCTTTGATGGCACACTCCAACAACCATCTCACTGATTCCTTCATTCAAGAAATTAACATAGACTAATGAGTTTCAACTATGTGTCAGTTAGGCACACGTAAGACAAAGTGCCTACCATCAGGGCATTCTAGTGAGGAAGAAGTGAGGAAGGAGACCATTGTGGCTGGGTCACAGGACGGGAGGAGAGTAATATGAAGTGAGGTCGGAAGGTTGAAAGAAGCGGACCACGTAAGAAGTTTGAATTTTGTTTCCCTAAGAGCAACGGGAAATCACTGACGGGTTTTGAACAAGGGTAAAACACACCTTAGTTTGAAAATGTCCCACTGCTGATGTTTAAGGAAAAATCCTGTGGCAGGAGAGTGAACGTGGGAGAATGGGACCCAGCGAGGATGCAAGAGTCCTGGGTAGAGGTGGCAGCTCGGCTAGGTGACAGCAGGTGAGAAAGGAGAAGTGGGAATGAATTTGGGATGTATTTTGGAGACAGAGCTGACAGGTTGGATGAAAGAATTATAATGAAGAAAGGAATTAAGTTTTTATTCTGAGCAATCAGATGACAATGTTATTTTCTGAGATAGGAAAGACCATGAAAGGAATAAGTGTGTCGGAGAAAATTAAGAGCTCGAGTTTTGACATGTTAAAATCATTTGTACATGAATGTTCATGGCAGCATTTTTCAGAGTAGCCCAAAACTGGAAACAACCTAAATGTCTGTCAACTGATGAATGAATAAACAAAATGTGGACTACCCCTACAGTGGAATGCTATTTAGCCATAAAAGGAAATGAAATACCTATTCATGCTGTAACATGGAAACTTGAAAACATGCGAAGAGAAAGAAGTCAGACACAGAAGGCTACATATTATATGACTAAATTTATGTGACATGCCCAAAATAGGTAAATCATAGAGACAGAACTTGGTGTGAATGGGGAGTGACTTTTAATGGTTCTGAGATTTCTTTTTGTCATGATGGGATGAGGAAAATGTCCTGAAATTGGATAGTTGTGAAATGGAAAGGTTGCACAACTCTGTGAATATAAAAGTCACTGACTTGCACACTTTTAGATAATGAAGCCTCTGTCAGCTCACGTCTGTGAATGAGAATCATGTCTGTCCCAGACACCCACCCACCAGATGTGTACCGTGGGCATGAAATAAATGCCTCTGATCTTGGGGCGCCTCGGTGGCTCAGATGGTTGAGCATCTACCTTTGGCTCAGGTCATGATCCCAGGGTTCTGGGATCGAGCCCCGCATCGGGCTCCTTGCTCAGAGGAAGCCTCCTTCTCCCTCTCCTTCTACTGCTCCCCCTGCTTGTGCTCTCTCACTCTCTCTGTCAAATAAATAAATAAATAAATAAATAAATAAATAAATAAATAAATAAAATCTTTAAAAAAAATGCCTCTGATCTTAACAAGCATTGACATTTGGGGTGGTTTGTTACAGCAGCAAAACTAGCCTTTCTTCATTGATGTGTTCTTCAAGAAAATAACAAAGTGATCTCAGGCACTTTATAAGCTGAAGCCCTTTCAAGTATTAATGACATATCAAAGGCAGTTCAGCAAAGCAGTTAAGAGCCTGGCTTTGTCGCTTGATTCTGCTTATTAGCCATGTGACAGTGAACAATTTATTTAAGCTCTCTGTCCTCAGTGTTCTTATGAAATATCACAATACCCACATCATAAGATCACTGTAAAAATGAAATGAATTAACATTTGCTAAGTGCTTAGAAAAGTGCATAGTAAATCCTGTCACTATTTACAGTGATAAAACATAAATAAATAGTACATGTGAAGTGTTCAGGAAAGAACCTAGCACAGAGTAAGACTTCCATGAATATTGATTATTACTAATATTTAGAATAAAAACAAATAACGATCAAATACTTGGCTGGGAATTTTTCTCTGGGGAAAACAAACAAAAGGAGGAGGGGGTGGGGAACAAATTCATGGCTCAGCTCTGGTGGGTTTACTTCCCTTTCTATTCAGGTACGTCCTGAGAAAAGAAACAGAACACAGGGGAATGGAAAAGACAAACGAAGGTTTTTTTCTTTAATTATCTCTGTCACCCAGAGCAAAAGGAAACAGGCCACCTGTGACTGGCACCGAACACGCCTGTCCACGGGAGATAAGCAGCTCGGGGCGATTTCACAGAGCCAAGTAAAGACAAATTCCTTGAAATCTCATGAAAAGTTGGCTCGGAATTTATCAGGATGATTTATTCATGAGAATCACCTGAGATTCTCATTAAAAATACTGATTTCCAGAATCTCATCATAGTAGTGGGAGAGGATTGCTCTGGAAATCCAAATTTCAAACAAGTTCTTGAGAACGTTTATTCTGCCCCTTGGTTATTTGAGAACCCGGGCAAGTCTGGTCCTGCAGCTCAGACGGAGTAGCTGAAGTACCACTGCCACCAGGTGGCAGTAGATCCAAATTACAGGTTCCAAAGGCATTGGATGGGAGAATCAGCAGTTCGATTTTTCCAGCAACCCCTCAACTGTCGCGTTAAAATGAGGGCAGTCACCTCACAGACATAGTTCACGTTTTCTGGATTGGCTGATGTAGAGTTTACATAATTTGGACCCTTGAAGACACAGCTTCTCATCACTTTAAATCATTCCTTTTGTTAAAAACTGAATTTGGAAATAGACGTTATCTTTTGAGTCTCTCCAACTATACACTTTCACAACGTGTAATCAGTTTGTAGAATAAAAGAAACCATACTTACTTATGGAAAATGATCTGTAAAAAGTTCTTCTTTTTTTAAGTGTTAAATTCCAGTTCGTGACCATACAGTGTAATATTAGTTTCAGATGTATAACACAGTGATTCAACACTTCCATGCAACCCCCGTGCTCATCACAAGAGCACTCCTTAATCCCCATCATGTATTTCCCCCATCCCGCATCCTCCTCCCCACGGGTAGCCATCAGTTTGTTCTCTATAGTTAGGAGGCTGTTTCTTGGTTTGCCCCTCTCTTTTTTTTCCTCCCCCTTTTTTCAGTTGTTTTGTTTCTTAAATTCCACAAATGAGTGAGATCATATGGTATTTGTCTTTGATGACTTATTTAGCTTAGCATTGTATCCTCTAGCTCTATCCATGTCGTTGCATGTAAAAAGTTCTTCTCTCAAAGAAACTGAGAGAGTGACATCTTAATAGAGAGAGGGAGATGTCTGACTGAAATAATTAGTTTTGCCTGTTGGACTCTATGATTGTCTATTAAGGAGAGAATAAGCAAAAAGAGTTGATATTGATGACATTTTCTTTTTCTACTTTCAGAGAATCTAGACCCTTATTCACCCATAAAACAAGGCTATTTCCTAAACAGTTGAACTGGAACGGAATAGACTTAGCTTTGCTGAGCTCAGATTCTTTCTGGTTTACCTTCGTCACGAGAAATGGTCACACAAGGCAAAATGTGAGCAGAAACAAGTGTTGCATCCTTAAATATAACTGGCATTTCATAATGGATCACAGCATCCAAGCTTGTTTTACTAGGAGTCAGTAAGAAGCAAGCACGGTACAATGTGACTTTGAAATTGAGCATCATTCCACTCAGCCCCGGTGTGGCAACTCCACAAATCAGCTTGGCAGTGTTCAAGATGATTTACAACAAAGATTGTATGTTATCCATAGGGGGAAAAAAATGCATTAACAAGGAAGATGCTCATAAATAAAATACATGAAATTACCAGTAGAGGATCCACAACCATCCTATTATTTGGTGTCCCTGCAGCCTCTGTAAAAAGACTTGCTCTGATGGTTACATGTATCAATGTTTTAAAAACTAAAAACTAAAAACTAAAAAAGAAAACAAAATTCTTGAAGTGAAATTCACATAAAATAAAACGAACCATCTTAAAGTGAACAACGTTGCGGCATTTAGTACATTACATTTGCGGTGTTTTGCAATCGCCACCTCTAGTTCCAAATATTTTTCTTCGCTCCAAAAGAAACTTCACACCCATTGAGCCGTGGGTATACCCGTGTTTTTGAACGGCATAGGGAGAGAATTTTAAGACTCTGGAGAGGTGTTCACATTGTTGCCAAAGCTTTTTTAGTCTAGCTCTGTCTTGGGAGGAGTTTATAAACAGAGGATTTAAAGAGTCTCACATGATGCAATCAGAAGGGTAGTTAAATGATGGGGCACTGATGAAAAGAATTCAATTGCCTGTCAGGGATGGCCCCTGGCTTTGAAGATACCGCACATTCCTTTGCCAATAGAAAAGCCAACAAAAATGTGGGCCATGAGTCTGTGGGTTCCTTTATGTGCATTTTATTACCAAATAAGAGACTTATTTATGCAAATTAATGGAAAGATGTTTAGACAACTGTGTCATGCCCACCAGCTGGGGGTATAAAAAGCCTTCTGCAGGAGGAGACCTGCATTCACACTCGGGTAACTTGCTCTTCCCCATCTATCCTATTCCACCTCAACTCCTGCCACCATGACTCGTTTCTTCTGCTGTGGAAGCTACTTCCCTGGCTATCCTTGCTATGGAACCAACTTCCACAGGACCTTCAGGGCTACCCCCCTGAACTGCGTCGTGCCCCTGGGCTCTCCCCTGAACTATGGTTATGGATGCAATGGCTACAGCTCCCTGGGCTACAGCTTTGGTGGTAGCAACATGTACAACAGGGGCTGTTGCTATGGCGGCAGCTGTTTCAGGCCATGGGGCTCCAACTCTGGCTTCGGCTACAGCACTTACTGATGGACCCAAGTCTCCAGGCAACTGCAGAACTCTCCAGCGATTCTCTGTGTGCGAACCAACCTGAAGAGCAATGACTGTCTTCCTGCCTCCAGGTGTGCGTGGGAGATACAGCCTCTGTCTTCTTGCTGACTTCTTACTGAGCTCCTGGTCTTTGATGATGCTGAACAAGCCACCCAGGCATCCAATGCTGAACTGATGCTCACCTACAGCCAAGGAGAGCAAGATGTGGTTCTCCCACATAACCTGAATTTTAGGCGTGAAGCAAGTAGTTTGCCTCTTCTAGTTGCTCTGCTCCTGTATTATTAAATTCTACATTGACATCAATGTATCACAATTGGGTGTGGGTAGGGTAGAAGGGGGTTTTGCTGTCAGTCTCTTAATAAAATAAATAAATAAATAAATAAATTTCATTCAGCACACATATTTTTGCTCCTGTTATTTATTTTACTCTGCTTTTATGCTTTTGAATTCCTCAGCCAGTTTCAACCTCTAATGGCTGACTTGAACCAAATCTTATTTTGAGTTCAGTCTGTACACCAGGATAGGGTGATGCCTAATTATTTTGTCCCTTAATGTTAAGATTTCAGTTTCTAAAAAGGCCTTAAAAGTGTCCTAAATTAAATCCAAAATACACTGCCATTGTCAGTGTTTCTCTGTGCCGATTATAAGCAGGAACGTTGCTTAGCTGTTGAATGCTCAAAAATTTCTTTCCTTCTTTCATTAGGGACACAATCCCATTTTGATTCTTTCCCCTTTTCCCTGCTCTTTATGGAACTCAGCTCCAGAGGGATTTGAACCCCACAGCCTGTTGGAAGAATTTCAACTAAATGGACTTAGTTACGAATCTTTGTTTTTAGGAGTTTCTAAGATTTGTTCAATAAAGGGAAGCCAACAGCTAAAATCACATAATATTTTTTTTTCCTTTTTGATAGATGAGTCTTATTTTTCCCATCCTCTTCACTTTTGATTATACATATAGCTGTATTAAAAATGAAGCATTCGTTCTTTGGAATGATAGTTGCCATCAAAAGCACTTGAAATGATAAGTGGTTTGTACTTAGAAAATGCTTCTGGTCTTGCCTCCTGAAAAATCTCTGCTTTACTGAAGCACAATACTTTGTTTGAATGAAAGCTTACTCATTCACATATCAAGTATTTATTACACCCCTGCCTCTCTCAGAGAAGGTGCTCCATAATTGCTCATTGACTTGTTAAATCTCTTCTCTCTGGGTGCAAAATATAGTATAATCCAATATAAAGTTCATTCATGTATGCATGAAATAATACCGGACTCTGGCCACTGTGTTAAGAATTTGGGGACTATAAAAACCACCTAAATAGAGACTGGCCCGAGAAGCTGTTTTCAAGAGATGCTCACTCAATAGACACTCACCAAGTAGACACAAGGCCAAAGATTGTCCTAAGATTTGGGGGACGTAGGGACAAATAAAACATAATCCTTGCCCTGAAGATTTAAATATACTTTATTCAATATATAAAGAGCACTTAATAGTCTCCTATTTTATACCAACTAATGTGCTATAAATGATTATACAAAGATAAATAGATATTCTTTACTCAGTTCTTCCCAAGGACTTAAAATAGGAGACAGCCTATGGTCATTTAGCCTTAGGCATTTAGCCTAAAATCAAGGACAGTATAATTATTAAAATGAGAAAATTAATATTGATATATTATTATCTAAGTACAGTACATACTCCAATTTTTTTCAATTGCTCCAGTAATGTCCTTTGGAGTTATTATTTGCCTTTGTCCATATGAACATAGCATAAACAGTGTGGTAAACTTGCATAGAAGGGAAGTTTGGGTATTTAAACATGACCATGAGAGAGGTGAGTTAAGAGTTACATATGGAGACAGACATGTGTGTGCAAAAGGGAAAAAGAATTGGGCTATCTGGAGGTGAAGTGGGCTTTCACTGGCAACATTCCAACAAATAGGTAGACAGACCTACTGGTGGGGAGATTCCAGGGGCATCAAGTACTAAATGGATGATTTGGGATCTCTACCAACCATAAGATTCTAGATTCTATCATCATGGCTAACATTTACATAAAGTGTCATTGTTCTAAAACCATAATCATTTTTGTGTTTTGTCAATTAGATATTTTTTTATTTTGATGTAATTTCAGATTCACAGAAAAGTTGCCATGACAGTGCAAGGAAATTCTGCATGCCTGGATTTATTAAATGTTTACACTTTGCCCCACTTACTTTATCACTATATATAATATGATATACATACAGTACTGTGTGTGTATAATATATATAATATTTAGGGTAACAAATCTACTTCAGAATATATTTCAGGTATCATGACCATTTGTCCTTAGAACAAAAGCAGAATAATCATGAAAATTAGAAAATTTAATATTAATACTGTTATCTAATCCACAGTACATACTCAAACTTAGTTAATTGTTCCAATTTGTCCCTAGGAGTTATTTTTCCCCTGTCCCTGCAGGATCTGAGCCAGTATCATGTGTGTCTCCTTAAGTTCTTTAATCTGCATCAGTTCCTCAGCTTTTCTCTGTCTTTCTTAACCTCAGCCAATTTCAAGGATGCAGGTTGATTATTTTATAAAATGTCCCTTGGTTTTGGTTTGTCTGACTTTCCTCATGATTAGGTTCGTGTTTTAAACATCTTTGTTAGGAATGTCATAGAAGCAATGCTGTGTTCTTCTTGGTGCGTCCTATCAGGAGTCGCATGATGTTGGTTTATGCAAATTTGATTGGTATGAATTTTGATCACTTGGTAAAAGTAGCATCTTTCATGCTTCTTCATTTCTTTTGTCATTGATAACTAGTGTGTTGATACTCTGACGCTATGTAAACATCCTATTGCTTATCAAGTTTGTACCCACTAATTTTAGGATTTATTTGCAACTTTTTGATTTTATATATCCTTCTACTATTTATTAGTTGGCATTCTACCATAAGAAGGAACTTTCTTTTCCCTATTTAGTTTTTTGTGTGCTTATTTGTATCAATATTTATATCAACATAAGCTTGTGGATTCTTATTTTGCTCAATATGTTATAATCTGTTAATGTTATTTTTACTTTTGATGCTCAGATTGCCCCAGATTTGGACAGTGGGAAAACCTTCACACAGGCTCCTAAGTTCCTTAGAAATGGCCCCATCACCATTTGATCAATTCTTTAATTTCTGGCTCAACAGAATGTTCCAGGCTCATCTTGAACTTCTCTGCAGCAGTCATAGAATCAGTGATTACTCCAGGTCTCTAGATCCCGTAAGTGAAGACTGCAATTTAGAAACTTGTTGCTATATATGCTCATTTATACCTTATCATATGCTATAACAATCATTGCTATGACTATCAATCATCCTTTCAGATTTAATGATACACTAAAAAGCTGTGCTGGAGCTCTGCATATGGGGGAGAGTTCAAAAATGATTCATTTAAGGTAAAAGAGGGGCTGGCTGGCCCTTAGGTTGGCAGCGAGGTGGGGGGCCCCCAAATGCCAGAGTGCAAAGGTCATTTGTTCTAAAGTTCAAGTGACCATACTGGTTGCCCACAGGTTGAACACTTCTGTTCTTTAACTAGATTTGCATTTAACCACCCTATCTCTGTTTTAGCCCCAATCCTTATATTTTCCTGTGTGTTGCAATCCTGATTCTCTCTGCGGATTTGAAGGGGAAGATCAGCTTGCTCTTTGCTTATAGCCCCCTTTCATGGTCTGTGCTATGGTTTCCTCTTTCTTTCTGTTTTCTTTCCATCTCCTTCGCATCATCCAGACACTTAGTTAATCCCTCTTATCAGTATTGTTCCTACAATTCTGTCACTGTTGGCTTCTACCTTTTATTATAATTGAATGGGTTCTGGGGAGGGGAAAGGACAAAGTCTGTTTGGTCTGTCTGCCATCTTTTCTTTTTTTTTAAAGATTTATTTATTTTAAGGGGGTGGGAGGGGCAGAGGGAGAGGGAGAGAGAAATTCAAGCAGACTCTGCTGGACATGGAGCCCCACTCAGGGCTTGATCTCACGACCCTCAGATCATACCTGAGCCTAAACCACCAAGAGTTGAATGCTTAACCAGCTGTGCCACTCAGGTAGCCCTGTCTGCCATCTTGAAGCTAAAAAGTATAAATACCTTAAAAAGCACAAGAAGGGATTAAGTACAACAATTTGTCTCCTTTCCTCCTGCAGTAATGATGTGACAGGCACAAGGATGGTTTAATTTCCCTATTTATTTGCATGACAGTAGTTTTTTTTTTTTTTTTGAGGTTGGCTTCATTACCTATCCATGTTACTGAAGAGAAAACTGATATTAAAAAGTTAAATAATTTGTTTGAGCTGTATCATCCATTTGTAAAGAAAAAAAATGCCAAGATATAGCCAAGGAGTGTCTGACTCCAAATCCAACCCTCCACTCTAAAATGAGTTATATAGCGCTTTTAGAGTTATAACACTCTTTTTCAGAACTATTCCTGCTTAATGTCACTTCTTATGCCATTGATAATTATGCCTTATATTTACATAGTGATTTACAGTTCACAAAATACTTCCATAGAATCTTATTTAATTCTTTTTTTATTGGGATATAATTGACAACATTATATTAGTTTCAGCTGTACAACATAATGATTTGATATTTATATATATTATAATCACCACAGTGTCTAGTTAATATCCATCACCATATAGTTATAAGTATTTTTTCTTGTGATGAGAACTTTTAAGATTTACTCTCTAAGCAACTTTCAAAAATACAATACCGTATTAACTATAGTTACTATGCTGTACATTATATCCCCAGAACTTATTTGTAACTGGAGAATTTGTACCTTTTGACTACCTTCACTCATTTTGCCCACCCTCCACCCCTGGCTCTGGCAAGCACCAATCTGTTCTCTGTGTCTATGAGCTCAGTTTTTGCTTTTTCCATCTTTAAGATTCCACATATAAGCGACATCATGTGGTAGTTGTCTTTCTCTGTCTGACTTACTTCACTCAGCATAATGTACCATCCATGTTGTTGCAAATGATAACGTTTCCCTTTTTTACATGAATAAAATTCCATTATATATCATATATCTATCCTATCTATCTATCTATCTATCTATCTATCTATCTATCTATCATCTATCAATTTTCTTTATCCATTTATCCATCAATGGATATTTAGGTTACTTTCATGTCTTGGTTACTGTAAAAAATGCTGCGGTAAACATGGGGGTGCAGATAACTTTCCAAATTATTATTATTCATTTTCTTTGGATATATACCCAGACATGGGATTGCTGGATCATATGGTAATTCAATTTTTAAGTTTTTTGAGGACCCTCCATACTGTTTTCAAAAATGGCTGCACCAATTTACATTCCCACCAACAGTACAGATGGGTTCCCTTTTCTTCACATCCTTACCAATACTGAATTCTATTTAATTCTGACAATTACCTTGGGAGATCAGGTATCATGAAGAAATTGGTGTAAATTAAGCAGTTTTCCTGTGGGCAAAAATCACCAAGTGAGAAAGCTGAGACTTGAACCAACTCTCAACCTGGGGTTTCCAGATTCCTTTTGAGCCCATCCTTTTATCACTGATAAGAGAGGCAGAATGTTAACTTGGTATTTGCTGATTTGACCATAACCAAGATTATCAAGATCCTCCATTAGTTCACAAGCTTGCCAAATAAATTTTAGTGAGTATTAGGCTCCATTCTCTACCCTGATATCAAGTCCTTAGATTTCCCCTCCTCATTATGCCTAAGAAATGCTGTTAGATCTTTATTCCTAATATTTCTGTCTGCTTCACACCTTTGTCATTTTGCACCTGGATTACTACAACAGCTGCCTATCCAGTCTGCCAGTCAGTCCCCAACCCCTCTTCCATACATCAGATATAATCATCTCTCAAAATGTGAATCTAATAATATGGCTTTCTTTCACAAATTCAGGTTGTTTTTTGATTACTTACAGATTTCAGGATAAAGATCAACTAGTGGCTCACAAGACTACCGATTCCTCTAGCCCCATTTCTTATTATATGTCCCTACCATGCTTTCCTTTCTCCCACAATTGTACCTGCCGTAGTTTTTGCTCCCTTCTGTCTCCCCTTCTTCATCTAACTCCAACAGATCCTTCAAAAAGGCTTCCTGTACCCCAGGGAACTTCCCTTGTGTTAGTTTGAAAGCCCCACCTCTACTTTAATATCATACTGTTCACACTACATTGCCAAAGTCCACCGACCAAGACTCCCAGGAACACACTGCAGTCTTGCAATCAACTTGTTGCAAGAGCAGAAATGATGCAACGTGAGAAATTGCAGGATTTCTCAATAAGGGGGTTTTAAGAGGGGTTTGTTTTAAGATTTGGGCTTGAATGAGGTAATTCTGGAAAGGACTAAAGGAGGCAGTGGTCTTTTCTGTATTGGATACTATCTGTAACAAATTGCCACAGACTTAGTGGCTTAAAACAACACAAATTTATGCTCTTACAGTTTTGGATGTCAGAAGTTCCAAATGGGATTTACTGGGCTCAAATCAAGGCATTGGTAGGACTGCATTCATTCGATTTCCTAGCCTTTTCCAGATTCTAAAGGCTTGCCCCCAATCCTTTGGTTTGTGTCCTCTTCCTTCATCTTCAAAGACAGTAGCACAATATCTTCAAATCTCTCCCCCTGATTCTGACCTTCCTACCTTCCTCCTTCACTTTTGATTACACTAGGCCCACCTAGATAATCCAGGGTAATCTCCCTACCTTAAAGCCAGTGGGTTAGCAACCTTCATTCCCCTTTGCCACATAGTATAACAGATACACAGGTTCCGGAATTAGGACGACAACGTCTTTGGGGGACCATTACTCTGCCTGCCACATGTACTGTCAGGAAGCAGGCCTAATTCTATGGTTGGGTGTTTTAACAGTTTTTACCTGTTAAAACACAGGTAGTGGAGGTAGAATAAGGCTAAATGTGTTATTGGTCAAGAGGCAACAGTCACTGATGATGATGCCTAGTCATGCTGGGTTTGAATAGTGTTCCTCTTTCCATCTGTTCTTGGACATGATTACAGAGTGGCCTTGTTTTTGTCTTACTGCATCATTGTCACAGACCTACCTTGTCTGATTTGATGTTCCAAAGATTGTGTATGAATGTGGGGAATGCTCTGGTTTATTATTAATGAGGTGAGGGCTGCTGATTATCTTTCTTACCATCCTTGATTCCCTCGCTAGAGTGTGTATGCTGTAAGTTCCTCAAGGACAAGGACTGTGCTTAATTCACTGTTCTATCACCACTGCTGTCTTCTACACACTTGATAAATATTTGCTGGATTAATATAATGATTTTAAACCCTAGAGAAAAAGCTTAATCCTTTGCTCCTTGAAATATGGTCAGAGGACAAGCAACATTGGCATCACCTGGGAGCTTATTCAAAAGGCAGAACCCTGGGCTCCTTTTGTACTCTGCGCTTTGACGTTTCAGGTGATTCATGTGCCCGTAAAGTTTAAGCACCGGCCCGGTCCTGTTGATTCTTACCCTGAAGGAAGTAGAGAGGGACATACATCTCACTCTTGATCTCTAAAGTACTGATGAAACGGTATTAACATTTTCAGCAAAAAACAAAGTTTTTAAAAGTCTGATTTTTCCTATGCTTTTGTTCTATTTTTATTGCTATTTACAGAAAAACTAGTTTATGTTTTTCATTTCCACTGTGGATAGAGGAAAAGCACTTAAAACGGAAGCAGGGGAACTTTCTGTTAGATAAATGGAAATATTTCTTGCTTCTAAGGCCTGCCAGGCAGAGACCCCTTAGGATATTCTGTAAGACTCCCGAACGTGTTGAGAATCGTTGTCTCTAAAATACCCTGTTATTTCTCAGACACCAGTCCCTTTGCAGTGACGTGCCTGAGACTCCTGACATTATCTTTGACCACAGCGTTTGAAGTAGAGTGTCCTGTTCTTTCTTCCTCCCTTTCCAGTCATCCTCCCCTCTTAGTAATCTCTTTACAAGTGTGCCTCATTATCTCCATTTTGAAGCTTCTGCATCCTACGCACTTGGTCGCAACTACAGAATTTTCAAGGCTTCCCTCATGAGCAGCCTTAAATTTTAAGATAAAGAAATCTTTGGGACATAGGTTTTCACTTTCACATTTAAATTTATTTATTTGTATATTTAGTTTTGGATCAGCAAAGACTTTGAGGACATGATGCTTCCAGTAGCTCAAGTTTACTATCATTTATTGTGTAGCGGTAATATAAAATATGATTTTTAAGGTCATCAGAAGGACATCACCTAAGGCCTTCCAAAGGGCAACCAATGAGTAAATATGTTGAAGTGTCATGCTTCCAATCATCAGTGAGGCTGTTTAGCACTGAGGTAGCACAGCAGATCATAATTTCTTATCTTTTATCCTCTGGACTAAGTCAGCTTACAGGTTGGTGCTGTGCTGTTCCTTACAATTTGCACACATTCCCAGTTTCTGGCTCTAACTCTCCCTTTGTGTCCAAAAAGTGGACCTCAGCTTCTTGTTTTGCATTACTAAGAATAGAGAGTAGATGCTAAAAATGACCTTCATATCCCACCAGTGACTAAAAGCTGGCAGCAAAAACATACCTTCCTTGGAATGACTTTTCATGTTGGTTGTTAAAATACCTGTGAGGTGTTTCTGACAAGAGTCAGTGAGCTTATTATGCACCCAGGCACTACTGTGGTGTCACATTATTTCTTAAGGGCACATCATGGGCTCTACATCAAATGGCAAGCTTCAGTAATTAGGTGCTTGCTCTGATAATTAACCAAGTGGCCTCACAAATGTGGCTTAGCCCCACAAGTGCTGAGATAGCAAGGCATTGAAATTGCGTCTCAAGTTAGCCCTAAGACTTGGTCAGCAAGTTCTGGCTCTGTCATGTGACACTTTGGGGGTATATTGTCTGGTAATCATATTTGACTGCATGCGATCTTGACTTCAGTCCTGTGTTTCTTGACCTTGGCTCTATTGACATTTTGGGCTGGCTAGTTTTTTGTTGTGAGAGTTCAGGGGGTGGTGCTGCCCTGTACATTGTAGGCTGTTTGGCAACATCCTTGGCTCCTACCCATTAGATGCTAAGTAGCATCCCCCCAGTCATGACAAACAGAAATGACTCCAGACATTGCTAAATGTCTCTGGGAAGCAAAGTTTGCCATGATAATAAGTCACATTAGCTCTGGTTTATTAAACCGGGCTAAGAAGGTGTTTCCTTTTTATCCTTCACCATCTCGTGCTCATGTCATTTTGAGTTTTGTGTTTTGTTAAAGAGGACACCTTTTCAGATAGCTTACCACTGAACGCTACAAAGTACTCAAGGTGTGACCACTGCCTTTACTGGAATCACTTGGGTTGCTTATTAAAAATACAGGTTCCTTGGCCATCCCCCCAACCCAGTGAATAAGAATCTAAAGGAATGAGCTTGGAAATGTGCATTTAAAACAGGCATCCAGGGAGATTCTTGCACAGACTAAATTTTGAAAACTATTGTGGTGGAACGTTTTGCAGAGATTTCAACAATTCTCTTCTGTGATTCCATCACTGCATTTTGCTTTTTAAAGTGATGGCAGCTGGGAGCCCATTACTTTGTCTTAGCAGGGGTGTGAAATACGGTGAGCAAAAGTGCCGTATATAGTTGCATGCTTAGTTGACCAAATTCCAATGAGAGAGGGTTGCACTGTAATCTTGGGTCATCTGTGATTTTGATGTGAAAATCATACCATGGTTGAGTTCCAGGGAGTCAACTTACCTCATTTTACAGTCAAATGGCTTGGGGCTCAGAAAAGTAATTTGCCTAAATTCTCCCAGCAAGTGCGTGGCCAAATTAGGTTTAGAATATTCATTCATTCATTTACTCAGTTGATATTATTGAAAATTTACACTATGCCTAGTAGTGAGCAAGGCACTGAGGGATCAAGGCTGATTAAAGACATCATTTTTGCTGATCATTTAGCAGGTTAGTGAAGCAGATACCAGTCACACAGATGAAGTTAAAGGACAACTGTGAAACATACTGCAGATGTGGGGGAGATGGTGGTCTGCCATGATGCCATGATGCCATGATGCAGGGGAGGACAGAAAGACCTTCCAGAGGAAGTGGTTGAGCTGGTGTCTAGAGGCTGGTGGGAGAGAAGAGGGAAAAGAATTCCATCAGAATATATAGCAAGTGCCAAGGCTTGAGAGCTAGAAGGAACATGGTACCTTTGAAGCACTAAAAGACGGTGAAGGTTAGGCATTGAGTTGGAGGCTTTTAGGTCAGTTTAAAGATAAATTTAAAACATTATCCTAAAGGTGATGGGAAGCTATTGAAATATTTTTAATGTGAGTATGTTTGTGTGTTTGTGTGTGTGTGTATGTGTGTCTATCATAACCAGATCTGCCTTTTGTAAACGCTTTGGTTATTGGAAGCAGATCGTAAGGAGGGAAGCTGTCACTTGCCTAGTTCTGAGGCCACTGTAGCAGTGTAGGTACATAAATAAATAGCTTTCATTGGGTAATGTATCAGGCTGAAAAATGGGACCCCAAATTGTTCACTCTGTTAGCTTACCTTACCACTAGGCTCACTACCTCACTGCTTGTGAGGCAGAGGTGAGTAAGTTAAGGATCTTGATTTGGGGAGATAATCCTGGATTATCCAGATGGGTTCAATGTGATCCTTATAAGAGGGAGAGAAGAGGATCACAGTCTGTAGCGCAGGAGAAGCAAGACATTGGAGGGAGGCAGGGAAGGAGCCATGGGCCAAAGAATGCAGGTAGCCTCTATAGAAGCTAAAAAAAAGCTAGAAAACAAATTCTCCCCTCAGAACCTGTAGAGGGAACCAGCCATGCCTATATGTTGACTTCAGACTTCTGGCCATGGGACTTTTAAGATAATAAATTTGTGTTTTTTATTTTTAATTTTTTTTTAAAGATTTTATTTATTTGAGAGTGAGCGTGAGTGGGGGAGGGATAAAGGGAGAGGGAGAGGGAGAGGGACAAGCAGACTCCCCACTGAGCAGGGAACCTGATGCAGGGCTCAATCCCAGGACCCTGAGATTATGACCTGAACCCCAGTCAGACATTTAACCAATTGAGGGACCCAGGTGTCCCAAATTTGTGTTGTGTTAAGCTACCAAGTTTGTGGTAATTTTTAGCATTAGGAAGTAATAGGAAACAAACAAATATAGTGAAATGGAGATTGCTAGAAATTAATGGATTCAAGAGACTTTTAGAAGGTAAAATTGATAGCACTTTGCAATAGATTGTATTTGCAAATGAGGGGGTGTCAAGGGTGACTCCTGGGTATTGATTCTTATTATTCAGATAGTATCATCTCACAGCATGGGTGTAGATCTCATTTTTCATATTGAAAACCAGATACAGTTTCTGAGTATGAGGATCTAGAGAACAATAATTAAATTTTGTATGCAAGTTAGTAAATTAACTGAAGGGAAGTCATATTTTGAGGGTCATGGTATTTGATTGTCAGATAGTAGTAACTGAAAAGCAATGGTTAGGAGGATTACAATCAAGGGTCTGAGCGAGTATCTTCCCTGGGATAACTTCACATTCATTATAGAAGCATGACAGTTCTCTTTATATGCTTCCTGTAACAGTAATTAGATGTTGTCTCTACAGGCTATTTTATTATCTCTAATTGTCCCAAGTGCCTTACAGAGTTGCCTAATAGGAGGACCTCAGCACTGAATTACAGGTGTGCTGGAGGTACTGCTGGTCTCAGCCTCTGGCTGATCTGGACGGGATCTGAGGCAGCAGAGTTTGGGGGCCTGGCTATATCCTCTCAGTGAGTCTCACCTGATTATTCCACTATATCCTAAAGATGTGTAATATACTGTGTGTGCTATATGGGAAAAAGATTGGGAAGCACTTCCCTTTGGTGTTCCTTCCACAGTGTCTTCCATGGATGTCTTGCATCAGAATCCTTGGTGGGGATATTGGGTGAGAATCCTGAAAGATGATTTTTAGCCCACAGCTGTTAAATCTACCTGTCTAACAATTCTTAAATCCATCCCCTTGTTCATACTGCCACCTGAGTTTAGGCTCCCATCCTTTCTTGCCTAACTTAGTGTGATGGTTTTAATGTAACTCTATTGATTACCAAGCCAATGGCCATTCCTTTCCCTCTTGCTAGGTTGGCAGAGACCAATTTGCACTCTAGCAGCAGAAAATGCCCAGTACATCCTTTTCACAGCCCAACCATGAGATGTGATTCAGTTCTAGACTATGGGAGCCAGAGAGAATCCACTGTAAAGCAAATATGAAATGAATTCTTTGGAGATAGTAAATACAAAGGAGCTGTGGGAGAAGAGGTCCTATTTTTTGCTTCCTGGTTTTGGATGTTGATGCATTAGAATGTGAACGTGCACCTGCTGTAGTGATCCTACAGCCAATGGGAGAGCACTGAGAGGGTCCCTGCAGTAAGCCAGTGAACCCTGACATTGCCACGCCCTGATGCATGTGTTCTTGGAATGGCCTGTATTCTTGTTTCTTAGTAGTCATGAAAAATAAGCTCTTTTTGTTTAAGCAGACTTCAGCTTGGGTTTTTGTAACTTGCAGCCAAAAGCATTCCTAGTGAATACAATTTTAAACCCAGTCTTCTTCATACATACCTCCAGGATTTCCCCATTTCAGTTCATTCTCCACACTGACAGAGTAGCCATCTTTCTGACATGCCAAGCTGATTATGCCACCCACCCCTAGCTGAGTGCATTAGGGGTACCCTTTGCTTCCACGGCTCATACAGTTTCACATGCCCCCGATTACCTTTTCAGTCTCAGATTCTGTTAATTCTCCTGTCACTATGGCTATGGTCCCTTTGAATTGTCTGTGACTCCTGGAAGACACTATAGTATTTAACACCTTTGAGACTTTAAAACCCTTCTTTCTGGAATATTCCCTAAATCCACTATCCCCCTAACAAATACTCACCCATTTTCAAGACCCAGCTCAAATATTTATCCCTTCCATAAGGAGGCTTTCCATGGCCACTACCTCCTAGTTCAAGGAGACTTGTTTCACTCTCTCCATCATCCCTGAAGTCTACAGAAGGCAGTATGGACTTTCAGGGTAAAATGTATAACATTGTTTATTCATTTATTTATCATTTTCCTTTTAATTACCATTTCTCATTCATCTTCAGATCCCTAGAACCTAACAACATACCTGGAACACAGCAGATGTCTAATAAATGTCTGTAAGAATAAGTGTTTGAGAAGATAAATGGAAAGATCATGTTTGTATTACAGAGTAACCACTGACATATATTTTAAAACTCATTTAAAACATTCCCTTGTAATTTCTCTCTCATTACTAATGAATTATAATATTTTGAAGCTGGAAACTTTATCTGTGAAGCTTACAAGACAAGAACTATCTTACTGTGCATGCTGAAATTGACTCTAAGATCTCTACACAGTATGTTTCTTGCTCCTTTGTAGAAAATCAAAGAGCAAGATTTTCTCCTGTCTTTATTCATGTCAGACGTTATTTAAAATCAAAGAAATATGAAAAGAGAAATCAAGTTATTTATTAAATAATATCTTAAGATTGTTATTAAAAAAGAAAGGGTCATGAACTTTATCCAATAAGTATCCAGTAATGATTAGTCTATTTTTTTAGATTTTTTTAAAAGATTTTATTTATTTATTTGACAGAGAGAGAGAGATAGCAAGAGCAGGAACACAAGCAGGGGGAGTGGGAGAAGGAGAAGCAGGCTTCCCGCTGAGCAGGGAGCCCGATGCGGGGTTCGATCCCAGGACTCTGGGATCATGTCCTGAGTCAAAGGTAGACGCTTAACAACTGAGCCACCTAGGCACCCCAGTAATGATTAGTCTAATACTGAGTCATTTTTTATGTGACCATATAATATTTTTCTTTTTATCAAACCTCCATGTCACATGACCCTGTTTTTTTCAGACACTCACAAAAGCTAGACATTTTTACTGCAACTGGTTTAGACAGCTATTGCTTTCTACTGAGGGGTTCCCTACATCACACTTCCCCTCCTGTTGGGAGGCTCTGGAGCGCCATGGGTCTTTTTGACATTTGGCTTAAAGAGAAGTTGACTAGGAGATACATTTAATTTGGATATGGGGGGATAGATTTATGTGGTTTGCAGTCACTTCTGAGTCTCATTAGGCTATTTTGAGACATCCTTGTGTGGGAATGGCTTCCAGGAATTCTTTACCATCCACTCCCGAATTAACCCAAAGTTTTTGACTTGAAGATGTAGAACCAGAGGTCATATGTCAGTATGAATTTGCTCCATGGCATTCAGCACAGGATGAGTAGTAGAGAAAACAGTTTGAAATGATGGAGTCAGAAGCTAGTCTATGGAAAAGATATTATAGAAGTATGGCAAGCAGTTAAGTAGTAAAAATACACCTTTTGGAATTTTGTAATATTTATGATTTTTGTTAGTGTTTAATTTTTGTGATTTCTTTTAGCATTTAACACATGTTTAATTTTGTACTTAATTTTATATTTTTTATGTTCTTTTTCATAAAGAGGGTTCTCAACATTGTATAAACTGCATGCTTTACAAAACCTAGATCTTCCCTAGATATACGTATGTCGGAATATAGTTTCCATAGAACCGATGCAGGATTAAGCTAGCTATTAGTTTTGTTATTTTTAATTTTTATCTTATTTTATTATATTTCCAGTTCAGCCACTTCATAGAGGAGGAGGACACAAATAAATCCTCCCTCTTCAGATCACTGCAATTTTAATCTATACCAAATTTGTTATGTTTTTAAATGACTTGCTGATAATGTGTCTCACTAAAACTTTCTTGTGTTAGGAATTTTGTAGACTTTCTAGAGAAAATTCAGGATATTTGCTGTAAATAGGGCCTAAGTTTTTATTTTTTTTAATTTTAAAAATATTTTATTTATTTATTTGAGAGAGAGAGAAACTAGAGAAAGTGAGTGCACAAGAAGTAGGGAGGGGCAGAGAGAGGAAGAAGCAGACTCCCTGCTGAGCAGGGCTGGATTCCAGGACCCCAGGATCACGACCTAAGGCAAAGGCAGACGCAGAACTGCCTGAGCCACCCAGGTGCCTCAAGGTCCTGTTTTTAAAAAGATGGCATATTTTAATTCTTATTCACCCTTACTACTCAGATACAGAGCTGGGTATTGTGCCATGGAGGGCATAGCTAATATCTTGCCAGATTGGGTAAGCAGGTGAGGGGAGAATTCATTTCAACAGAGCATCATAATTGAACTTTGACAAATCTTTTTTTCCATCCCATTGTATAATGCTATTTTTTGTTTCATTTTTCTTTTTCTCTAAGGTTATCATTTCTTTCTTTCTTTCTTTCTTTCTTTCTTTCTTTCTTTCTTTCTTTTTTTTTCTTTTCTTTTTTTTTGGGGGGGGTTTTCTTTATGGAGTAGAGCAATATGATGAGAGTAGAAAGATAGTGTAAATCATTCTGTGACTTTCAGGGAAGGGCCTGCTCTTGAATACCTTTATATTTTGGGAGAAAAGCTAATTTTAATTCCCTGACCTTATTTAGCTGTAAGTCACATGAAGTGTTCAAATTTTAAGTGCTGAAACCTAGGTGGTCATGGCGCTTTGTTCTTGAAGAAAGATGGTAGTGCAGCACCATGGATTTTCAAAAATGCCTCTCCTGTAGTGGTTTGAATGCTGGCATAGTTTTGTATTTTTCCAGGTGTCGCACCTTGCCTTTGGATTCAACCTGTGACTTCTGTGTGCTCCTAGAAATTTAGGTCTTTGTTGCTGGTGACAGGGAGGAAAGCTACCTCTGGGATCTACAATAAAATTTTGGGGTCCAGTATGTAATACATATTCTTTCCATGGTCTTCTAAGAATGATTCGTTATAGCTCTGTGCCTTTCTGTTTCTGTGCCGTATGTGCTCTTCTGCTGTATATTCTGTAAGTTTTCTACCAAGTGCCATTATGGGCAATCTCAGTGCAAATACCTGGAATAGTTTATTAGGTCTTTCATGACCCAAAGTAGTTTTCATCAATCTTGTCCCTTCTTTCACTCCTATTTGAGAACCAAATTTCTATTTAGAGGAATGACTTTCCTTCCTGGTCCTGGGACCTGTTGACTTAATACGCCACCTAGCCTTTCACAAGATTGTCATATTTGTCAGATAATCTGCTTTTATTAGATCCAGCAAAAAAAAATATACGTTTCAGGATAAAATTTGCCATTCATTTTTCTGTTTTTTACTTCGTTATTATTTTCAATATTTATTTTAAAAATAAATCATATTTATTTAACCATTCATTTCAAGGGGCGCTTGGGTGGCATAGTTGGTTAAGTGGCTTGCTCTTGGTTTTGACTCAGGTCATGATCTCAGGGTCCTGAGGTCAAGCCCCACATCAATTTCCACATTGGGTTCTGGACTCCCTGCTCAGCATGAACTCTGCTTCAGGATTCTCTCTCTCCCTCTGTCCCTCCCCCAGCTCACTTGTGAGCTCTCTCTTTTTCCCTCTCTCTAAAATAAATACATCTTTTAAAAAATTTAACCCACAAAAACTCCATTTTTTTTTTTTACAATTATAAGATTATTAGTTCAGGCAGTGGTCTCAAAATGTGATGTTAGATATAGTTCAGGTGGGGATTATAATTAAGATTAAATTTTTAACCAGTTTTTAAGACAGAGTATCTATACATAGGGAAAAAAAATAAAAAAGGAGGTTTTCCTATGAGCCCTATGGCATTTGTTTTGCACACTACCAAAAAAAGAATTCTTTAACCAAGTGAATACTAAGAAATAACTCGAGTTTTAGTTGGACTCACTATGTATTATCACTTCATTTATTAATTTATTCCAACACAAATTTATTGAATTCTACCCTGTGTGTTGTGGAAATTCAGTGAGCAAGAGGACTGAATAAGAGTTAACAACCTCAGAACATTTCTTCGTTTTATAAAGCCTGCTTACAAAGAATTATATCTAGGGTCTATAGGAGCCAGTGTTTTGAAGTCACTGCAATACATTTTTAGTGAAGGACACACTTTGTTTGAAGGGATCCAATCCTTGTATTCTATGATGTGAGAGCTTTCTTCATCGGCTGTAAAGACATCTAACACAAGAGCAAATCAAATTAATGAGCTTTTTGTGGTCTCAAGAATGAAAATTGGTGTCAAGAATGAAAATGAGGCCCTTGTGTTTTTAACCACACCCCACAGCCAGGGTATATAAAGAAGGTTCTGAGCCTGAGGACTCATCACACAGAGAAGACACATTCCCCTGCTACCTGAGCCCTCCACTCCTGACACCATGTACTGCAACACCTTCTCCGGTGCCGTCTTCCCAGGATGCTACTGGGGCAGCTACGGCTACCCCCTGGGGTACAGCGTGGGCTGTGGCTACGGTAGCACCTACTCCCCAGTGGGCTATGGCTTTGGTTATGGCTACAATGGCTGTGGGAACTTCGGCTACAGAAGATACTGGCCATATGATCTCTACTGATTTGCTGAAATTGCTGAGGCGTAGAATCTTCTCTCCCAAGGCTGAGAGGCGCCCCTCCACGTCCCTCCTTTACTTCCTTCTTGAGTCCTCCTTTGCTCCTTCACCTCCCAGTTGCTGCTTCTCAGACCTAGCACCAGAGTCCAGAGGGAAGGAGATGAAAAAGCAGATGACGCCTCCAGCTGCCTTCCCTGGATGATGTTCTTTGAGACATTTTCGGAAACTTGATGCCCAAACATGTATTTCTTCTGAATTTTTCACCACGCTCATGACTCTTGATAAAGTTGTGGATGTGTGTGTTGAATTCTCAATAAACTTGTCTCAATCAGCATAATACTCTTACCTGAGCAGTTTCCTTTCTTGGTGTGCGCATATTTTCTGTTACATTGAGTGGGGAGGGAAGTGGATTTATTTTTCTCTTGTGGGCTTTGGGAGCAGTAAGAAAGCAAATAATCCTAGATCTGGTGTGATAAACAGGCAAGAAGGGGCTACTTGTAAAGGGAAAAAAAAGTCTCTCTTCACCTTTTACCTCTGGCATCTACCTCCAATCCTTGCGCCAATGGGGCACCACTCAGCGCTTGGTGTTTCTCATCTCACCACTCCTTCCCCTCCTCAAGGAAACCCAATATTATTTCCATATTTTTTCCAGTTATTTCCATATTAGTGCAAATGAAACCCACTGTGTTCCCTCTGCCAGGGATGAAAGAATGTAGAATAAAATACCATGTTCCCTACTAAAAGATTCTGAAGTCTCAAGTAATAGAATAGCTATAGACATATTTTAGGAGCCTGAGAGCCTTTTAGGGGAAGGGATTATTCCCTTATATCAAAACACCTATGGTATTTATTTTACAGCTTAGAAACAAGGATGGAAATCTTCTTAATCTTTGTACAATAGATACCAGGTAGTGAGTTTTACTCTTTAAAGATATGAGTAACTTTTCATAAACATGGGGAAAAAGTAACTATAAGGAAGTGTTTCTTTTTTTTTTTTTAAGATTTTATTTATTTATTCATGAGAGACAGAGAGAGAGAGAGGCAGAGGGAGAAGCAGGCTCCCCGCTGAGGAGGAAGCCCGATGCAGGACTCGATCCCAGGACCCCGAGATCATGACCTGAGCCGAAGGCAGACTCTCAACCATCTGAGCCACCCAGGCGCCCTAAGGAAGTGTTTCTGAAGATAGACTATCTCTGTGTTCCTTTAGCGAAAAGAGCTATATTCCTTTCATAAGCCAAGTCAAAAATGTCTCAGTCCTCCTGTTGAAGACATTTTATGTATAGTAAAAATATTCTTGGTGACAGCAGGATTTGGCTTACCCTTACTCTTTTACTGAATATCTGCACATGGCTATATTGCCTCTGATTCACCTTGTAGCTAAAAATGTAAAGGCTGTTTGGAGAGATTATTTTAGAAGAGAGTATTTTCTCCACCATATTTCATCCAACAGATACCTTTTTAAAAAAATTCAAAAACATCTCGTTCAAGGATTTACTTAGTGGATTCTTTCCCAGGAGATTATTGTGATAGCCAATAAAATCTCCAGTTTGAAACTTTCTAGCAGCTGCATATTAATTCATGCTGAGAATTATAATTTAATCAAACACATATGCTAGAATAGGAAAAGAAAAGAGGGGTTTTTCGGGAATTACAGGGTCAGGTTGAAACTAGAAGATGTCTATTTCATCGTTCTAGAATGATGACTGAGTTATATAAAATTTGTGTTTGAAGAGACCTCAGAGAGGTATCTTACCCCAGTATTTCTGAAACTGTGGTATGCAGGGGAATGGGGAGCTGGCCTAAAGAGTAAGTCGTTATGCCTCTCCTCTAGGAATTTTGACTTGGTACATCTGAGGTATGGTCCAGAAATACAAATTTTTTTCAACTTAATTGAGGTATAATTGACAAATAAAAATTGTATAGATTTAAGGTGTTCAACAGAATGTTTTGATGTGTGTAGACATTGTGAAATGATAACCACAGTCAAGCTAATTAACATATTATTCACCACCTCATATGGTTAGGATTTTTATTTCAGGTATATGAAAGGGAGCTCAAAATCATTAGTCATTAGGGAAATACAAACCAAAACATAATGAGTTATCACCTTACATGTGTTAGAATGGCTCTTATCAAAAAGATAAGAGATAAGTATTGGTAAGGATGTGGAGAAAAGAGAACCCTTATACAGTGTTTGTGGGATATATAAATTGGCTCAGCCACTACAGAAAACAATATGGAGGTTTCTCAAAAAATTAAAAATAGATCTACCATATGATCCAGCAATCCCTCTTCTGGGTATATATGTATCCATAGGAAATGTAATCATTATCTCAAAGAGATATCTCTACTCCCATGTTCATTGCAGCATTATTCATAGTAGCTTAGATATGGAAACAGTATCTCTTCATGGACAGATGAATGGATAAAGAAAATGTAGTATATATACAATGGAATATTATTCAGCCTTAAAAAAGAAGGAAATCTTGTCATTTGTAACAACATGGATGAACCAGAAATCTAAAGTTTTTAGAAGTACCCCAGGGCTTCTAGCTCAGGTGGTCTAAGTTCCACATTGTAAGAAGCACTGTTTCAGGGCCATTACTTACACACACACACACACACACACACTCTTATTTATTATCTATCTGTCTATCTATCTATCTATCTATCTATCTATCTATCTATCTATCTATCATCTATCATCTATCTATGATCTATCTATCCTTAGGTAGCTAAATCTTGAAAAAGGAAAATCCTTTACATCACAGGCTAAGGACAAAGGAAGAAATCCTTTACACCCAAAGATGCAGGAGATGGGCACTGAAGTACATCTATGCTTGTCACATTTCAATCACCATACTGGGGCTGAAGGTTTTGATGCCATGCTCTGCTTAAAGGAGAAAGTGTATTATTTGATGATTTTATAAATTCATATTTTCCTATATAATATGAAAATGTTCTACATTACTTGATATCATTCAGTGATTTTTAACTGTAATTCACTTCTATTACTTATAGTTTTTTAAAAAATGCATATACTCAGTCCCTCCTCTCTACCTCCCTTCTGATGGGAATATCTCCTACAGGGTATGGGAATTTGTATTTAAACAAATATCCCTGAGTAATTTAGGTTTGTACCACCAATTTGGAACAATTACAGGTCCTTTATTAAGGGTTTCATATCCCATCTTTTTCAGCTTCTTCTATTTATTTTGAAACTGGGAACTAAGATGTTTCATCTACATTTATGTTGGATTCATAAGAATGAAAACAGAATAAATAACATTTTATAGATAGAGTGAAAAAGAAGAGTGGGAAGAACATTTGATGCTACATCCAGGCTCAGCTGTGGTCTATAGGGGTGTAGTTAGCTCTTTGTTTCTTTCTTTTTTTAGAGAGAGAGAGAGAGAGGGAGTGAGCAGGGGGGAGGGGCAGAGAGTGAGTGAGAGAGAGTCTTAAGCAGGCTCCATGCTGAGCCTGGATGTGGTGTCAAGTCCCCAACGTGGGGCTTGATCTTAGGACCCATGAGATCATGACCTGAGCTGAAATCAAGAATTGGTCACTTAACTGACTGAGCCACCCAGGTACTACTAGGTATTTGTTTCTAATTGTACATCAGTTTTGGTATTGAGCTGAGCCAAGTTTAGTGCCCCGCACATAGTAGAAACTCAATAAATATGACTAGATTATCTCACAAATTTCTTCAATAAACATGAAAAAGATGTTAAACATCCATTTACTAATATCCAATAACTCTTCTTTAATTCATAGCCATTTGTGGATTGGAAGTCTAATGTCTGCACATTCGATGACTTGGATTCATCTCAGGTCACACATGAAGAAAAGTACTGTTTTTCTTTATTACCTTCCCATTAATTGTTTATTGCTCCTAATTATCTGAAAAACTAAGTTATGTATATTTAAGATTTCCCTGCTGAATAGAGCCTGTAGAACCCAGAAAGGTGATTTGAATATTAAAGGAATTTTATCTACAGAAGAAGAGAGAGGGAAACAAGGAAAGAAAGATTTGCCTTCACATTTTAGGATGGTTCAGAGTAATTCTTCCCAGAAGAAAGGCATGGTTAGAGGATATTCTGAAGTACTCCTTGAATTATTAGTCTGCAACTAAGCGGGGCACAGACAAAACTGCATGGCATCACCCTCACTTGAATGTAGAGGGCAGTGTTATTTCTACTCTGCTTACCATTTTCTTAATGACTTGTTTCCGTCTCCATAAAGGAGGGATATCAAATGCTACAAGTTTCTTAAAAATTTTATTTAGAGCATTTTTACATTCTATGTATCAAAAATATATTCTTAGGTCTTTCATTAGCACCCACCACCTGGTTTCAGGCTTCCTGTCCACTCTCCTAAGCCTTCTGTTCCAGTCATTATGCTCTCTGTTTCTTAATTACTCAGAAACAATGATTCATTAGTTGTAGCTAAATATATGAATGCTAATGTATATTTACCCATTTGGTTCACAGGAAAGGTTTAAAGTCCCAAAGAATTTTCTGGGGCTAACTTTGATAGAAAATGTGTTATGTGATATCCTGTTCAACATTTCCCAAATACTCTCTAAAGGCTATTTTGAAGGTATCTAATAGTTGCCCTCATCACATGGTCGGTAGAGAAATGCTCTCCAAATGTTACACCTTATGTGAGCACAGTATTTGATGACCTTATCCAATAAAAATGTTGGCTATGAAGTTATGACCATCAAGAATGTGAAGAGCAAGTCTAATATATGTAGGAGATCCTATGCTGTATTTACATTTTTCTTGCATATGAGAAGTGACCAGATGATTCTTCATCACTCCCATTTTTCTTTTGCCTGCATTTTCTTGCTTTTTGTTCTATACCTTTGTTCTTAAGTTTCTTACTTCTTAGAGAATCACAGGATTCTCTTTTATTTCCATAGATTATATTAAAGCAGGGGTAATTTTTAGGCAGATTTATGAGCAGATTCTCAGCAAGAAGAGAGATCAACAGAAGCACCTTCCCAGTACAGAGAAATCTGACAGTCAAAATGAATCATCATTTTCAGAGATTCACACTGGCCCTGCCTTCCAGACCCCTCCCCTGCAAGGGCTTTCAGTCATAGTAGACACCTAAGAAAGACTATCAGATACCTTACAAGTTAAAGTTTTTCTTTACTTATTGAAGATACAAAGGAAACATAAACATAAAACAATGAAGAATAAATGGATGACACTGGCATTTGATAGAAATTTTTAAAGTTAAATTCTTTTTTTCTTATTCAAAGAAAGGTTTGCCTGCTCTTTTGCCCAAAGCTTCACACATAAAAGCAAAGCAGAAACTGGAAATGCTTCATACTCACATGGATGTGATTTTTGATTTCCCGTAATTTTCCTTCAGCTACAGGGTGGTCTTTCTCAGAGCTAGCCAAGATAAAATAGCTGCTGCCCAATTGACATGTTCAACTCATGGGTTCTGATGGTAAATGTGCAAGTAAATCACACTTAAAACCAACCAACCAACCAACCAACCAACCAACCTTGTGACTCGACAACAGCATAACTACTTTTGAGCTAAATGTTTGGTAAACATATTTTTCATCCCATTGATCTTTTACAACACTGAAAATCTTCTAGAGTGGGTTTATTTGAGATTTTAGCTGAGGTCATCATTTTCAGTATGATTTTTCAGTCATTTTGATGATAAAAATAATTAGGCAAAGAGAACTAATATTTAGTATGTTCCTGGGCTTGTAGTAGATCATCACTCCTCTTTACACCCTCAGGAGGTTGGTTTTCTTTCAGGTTCTATTTCCTTCATGAGGGAGCTGAAATTCAGAAAGTTCAAGTGATGTGTTCATGTCTCAAGGCTGGAGAGAGACAGAGCAGGGTTCTAATCAGCTATGTTTGATGACTTGCTCCTACTAACCAGAGTTGACTCCAATTTTGTCCTGTAGAACTGTGTGCTCCACGAGGAGACCTTAACTGTCTGTTCACCACAGTGTCCCAAAATAAAGCACAGCATTGGGTTCATATTGAGTCTCTAATAAATACATCATGAATGAAAAGGCGAGATGTTATTTTTTTCAAATTAAACTAAAGAATCCCTAATCATGGCAATAAAGTCTTTTGAAAATCATTTGTTCAAGTCTGAAAATGGTACTATTTGGCTTGTTTTTTTGTGTTTTTGTTTTTTTGTTTTTTGTCTTTTTTTTCCCCCCTGACATCCAAGAGAGATTTCATAAGTGGGTGGACTCTGAGCCCAGAAACACTCCTGACATGGAGGAGAGGACTGTGGATGCCATTTGGTCGGGATCTACCAAAACGATAAAGCAATAACATCAGGCAGCAGCTTCACTTACCCCAGCTCTGTCAATGACATTTATTCAACTGTGTCTTTTAGAATTTTAGAGAAATCAAAGATAGTATTGTATTTTTCAGTACAATTCTTCATAAATGTAAAAATGATTTGATGTTCTGCCTAAGAATAATGAGATGAGTGAGCTCTTCAAAGTTGCACAGTCCAGAGATAGAAGGCCAATGAAGAAGGCAATAAAGGGATGGGGAAGAGGCATGTTCATCTGACAAAGATTTTCAACTTGACCAAACTAGTCAGGCTCCTCTGAACTCTCTTCTCAACTAAGCTCCGACTTTTGGTCTTCCATGTTTGTCTCTGCATTGTTAAATTTTAGTAAGAAACCTGCTAAGTGAGTTAAGTCACAAGCCCCACCCCCACCCCCCCTCAATATCTGATCACCCTCCATATCAGGTTCCTCATCCTCTACCATCTCCCAGGTGACACCTGATCACCCTGGCCTGCCTTCAGCAAGAATCCTGCTAGATTGGTTTAGCCTGAAACCAATCCCTTTCCTTCTTACCCCTGATACTTCCTCCTAGTAATTTTCTATCCACTGACTCCTGCCTTGTTCCTTGGCTATAAAAGCCCACTTTTCCTTATATGGAAATATATGGAATTGAGCCCAATCTCTCTTCACTATTATAAAACTCATACTACTATACTATAGTTGCTCCTCTTGAATAAAGTCAGGCTTCCAATCTTAATAAAGTATCATGAATAATTTTTTTAAAATACATCTCAGCTCTCTGCATTCCTTGTCTGCTTTCAAATTTTGTTTTTATAATTTATAACATCAAAAGAAACTTGACGTTGTCACCTGAGTGCTATGCTACACTCTTCCTGGTCCTTGAGGCTTAATTCATCTGTACCAATTTATATGTACACAAACTCCTACTGTAATCCCTGCCCCAGTGTGTCCACTCAACATTTTATAATTATGGTATTTAGCTGCATATGTTTATTTTGATTGTAGGCTTATTTGTCTTGTCTTTGCTTCTAGTTTGAAAGGTTTGTTAGATCAACAAGCTCTTTAATATCTGTACCTCAAATGCTGATATAGAGTTTTATAAAGCATGAAGACATTCAGTAAATTCCTGAATGGTTTGGTGTTGTAGCCAGCACGTTTTTTGTTGTTGAGAAGTCTGATAATTGGAGGCTTAAATTTGACTCTGGTTTAATCCAAGACTTTGAAAACACAGGAGTAACTTCTCATTACAGGGACAAAACCCATAAAGAAGAATTCCTTTTTGGCAGTTAGTCAAGCTCAAACTTTTTTCAAAAAATAAGGAGGATCTCTTCTTTTTCCGATGAGATCTAGGAGATTAATGAGAATTTTAATTCTCTTGATGAGGGAGGTACATTTCTTCATCATAGCCCTCCACTGAGGTTATACCAGTCACATAGGAAGGATCCCATTACATGCTGTAACCATCAGCCTCGATGCCTGATCAAATCCTTATCCCTGGACAATATATTGTGACTTCTTCCCTGACAACTTCGACTCAAATGGCTAGTGGAGAAGTTCTGGGTATTCCCTGGGCCACCTGACTCTGTATATGGTAGCACTTTCTTACCTGTGGGCTATGGCCTGGATTATGGCTGTAGTAGTTACTGACCACTTAGCTACACTGGGCAACAGGAGTCTACTGGTTGATCTGCATGTCTGAGAGCTTGGCACTTCTGGGATACTTTGTTCTTTTGTTTCCAGTCTGATTCTTTCTTTGACTCCCAAGATGCTACTTGACCAAATGCAGCTTCTTCATACACTGGATCAGGTTCACTTTAGTACACATTGCCTTCAGTCTTTACATCTTTGAACTTTTGCAGAAGTTCATCATTTAGGTTTGTGATTCTTATTTGAAGTATGTTCTGCCTTAACATATTTGTCAGTAGTTTATCTTGAGGACACTTCTGTTTTCTTCTCAAAAACTCATCTGAGTTGATATAGGACATGTGGTTTGAATATGTTTCTGGGGGTCTCATTTCAGTTACTTTGTATGAAAAAACAATGTTTTAAATCCAGTAAAATGAAGATTGATTTTTATATTTTATCAGAAGATGTTAGCACTAATATCCAGGCTAATTTAAATGGGGACTTGGTGATGTTCGGGTTAATTTGGTTTGCAGAGTAACATCCAAAGTCCAGTAACAAAATCCAACCAATTCACTTTGGATCCCAAATAATACAAAATGACTGTCTATATTGAAGTATATATCACATACCCAATCAATTTGAAATTCATTTAAAAATTAAATATATTAACATGTGTAGTTTTGAACATACATTTCTCTTTCATACTATTTAATTTTATCTCATCTCTAGAACCATGTTTCTCAAAGTGTTGGTTTTGAACCAGCAGCATCAGCATTAACTCTGGGAACGTTTTAGAAAGGCAAATTCTCAAGCCTTCTGCCTCTTTTCCTCCAAGAGCTACAGAATCAGCAATATATGTTTTAACAAACCATTTAAGAGATTCTGATGTATGCCACATCAGTAAAATACTGCTCTAGAACATTAAGTGCATTGGTTTATCAAATTAATATAGAATAAATTTAGTTAACAACTTTTAAGAGTTAGATTTGGAATAAACAAAAGAAAACAATGATTTTAATATACATATATATTGTACCTTATTATTTCACTGTATATTCATGTACATTGCCTTCTCAGAACTTCACAAAACCTCTTAAATTAGGAAAGACACTTATGTCTTCTTTACAACTTTGTGACTGAGGCACAGAATGTGCCTGTCAAAGGTTAAGCAAACAATACGCAGATTTCAGACCAGATCAGAATTCAATTCTTCCGATTCTACTACTGTGGTCCTGTCATTTTATTACATATTGACCAAATTACATTCTAGTAAGTGATAAAAACAAAATACAAGCAAGTCCATGCAAGGTTTAGATAATTCCTTGGACATTTTATACACTTTATTGAAGGAAGTAAAGAAATACATTGGAATAGTCTCAACTTTGAAGGCCAACACTTTGTTCTTCCACCTCATATCAAATATAGTCCCAACAGGATTCTTTTTCCTTTTTTAAGATTTTTTTTTTTTAATTTGAGAGAGTGAGTGAGAGAGAGAACATGAGCCAGGGAGGGACAGTGGGAGAGGGAGAAGCAGACTCCCTGCTGATCAGGAAGCCCACCACCTCAGGGGGCTTGATCCCAGGACTCTGGGATCATGACCTGAGCTGAAGGCAGAGGCTTAACCGAATGAGCCACCCAAGTGGCTCCTCTCCAATAGGATTCTTGATATGATTTGGATCCCTATACAAAGGTGGATTTAAACATGAGCAATCCAGGGTTAACTAGAATTCTGAATATACTCTTTTCATTAACTTTTTAAAAATATACACCAAGCTCCATGTGATCTTCTGCTATACTTTTCTAAAAAATGGGGTATTATAAGGAATTAAGTAAAAATTGGAGAATTATTTTTATCTTATTAAATTTGTACTTTGATACTATAATTTAGTTTTTTTCCTATTTCAGTAATCCCATGGGGCTTTTCCCAGTAATATTGATTATATTCTAGGGAATAGTTAAATAAGTGAGAGCTGGTTGGCTTAATGATTTAAATATATGTAAGATGTAGAGTCAGTTCACAAATTCTTTAAGTTTTGGTTGAAAGGCTAATATTACATTTCTGATGTGTTTTTCTCATTCTGAGTGCTGGCTTACAATTAATTAGTCATGCAAAGTCATGTTTCTTGAGGGTAGATTATTGGGAGAAACTACATGTCTTTTATCTCACATGGTTGATCCTGTGAAATATTCCATTCTTTTCATTATTTTCTCATGCTTGGTAGATCTTGGTTAGAATCAATGCTATTTAATAAACTTAGAACCTAAACATGGTTCATAATTCCATGACAGAGGAGGAACAGTGAAGAAACTGAAAATTCATTAAAAAGTTAAGGAAGGTAGTGGCCATCCTCAAAAACTGATTAAATGCTCATAAATATAAAAATATATTTCCTCATAATTGATAAATATCAAGTGATAACTAATGCAAAATATTTGCATTTACATCGTGGAATAGATTCTTAATGAGAAATAAACACTTCTGGATCTCATGAGATATATTAACAGAAGATTTGCATTAGTTTTGAAACATCTATAATGGGCTCAATCATGTATTAAAAATTTCTTAAGAGAAGAATCTCTGGGTATCTTTATTTAACCCCACAGTTTAGATAGTATTAATAATTCATTTTTGTGACCAGGAAATATCTGTAATCTCACAAGCAATGTTAGATAATACAGTAAGAATATTTCTGATTGTTTGGAAGCCTGATTTTTGCTGGTTAAACTGGGAATCTCTTTTTACCAAAGACTGATGACATTTCAGTAGCTTCCGCATTAGAAGAGCAAACTCATTACAGGCCGTTGATCAACCTCAAATCATTTTAAGGGGCAATGAAGACTCTAAGGAACAAGGGAGCTATTTGTTAGCACATTTTCTAGTGGGGGTGTATGAAAGACCTTGGGCAAATGGAACAAGTCATTCTCAGGAAACACGGTCATCTCCTAACAAAATGTCCTTTAGCTTCTTCAGTGGGAGCATCTACCCAGGATCTTACTGAGGCAGCTGCGGTTAGGGGTAGGTGTTGGCTGTGGTTATGGCCACACCTACTCCCCAGGGGGTTATAGCTTTGGATATGGATATGGTGGCTTCTGGCCACTTGACTACAGAAGATGTTGGACATTTGAGCTCTATTAAATAACCTCTGAGCATGTGAACTATTTCATAATCGGCATCCTCAGGAACTAAACCTGAAACGATGTTTTATGGACAACTTTCTTGAGGATAAAATGTGAACTTCAGATTCTCTATGTATTGAACTGTGCAAGGTAGAGTGATCATTAACTTTGTGGGTTGAACTTTAATTGAAGTCTTAATTTTCCTTGATAGAATGCTATACCTTGTTTTAAATTCCCCCAGAGTATTTGATTTTCAGTTTTCCCACTAAATTTTGGTTTCCTTTTTAAAATTGACTTCCTTATTCTAATAAATATGCTTAACTTAGCCTATAAATGTGATTTTCAATTTTGCTTCTTTCTCTTGATTCATTCTTTGTGGATGTATTTTTCAACTGCATTTTGCAATGAACACAATACTTTGCTATTCTAAGCATTCTATCTACTAAAGGGATATTGATTTAAGGAAAAAGTAGACCATCCATGGTGAGTTTGCAGGACCTCTCTTGCCTTACTTTTATTCATATTATACTCTCAAGTAAGAAATCTGGGGACTAAAATTAGCCCTAACCTCTCTAATCTCCAGATCTCCAGTGTGTTGTGTTCCTCAGTAAGGCTTTTTAGCCTTTTTTTTTTTTTTTTTTGAGAGAAAGAGAGTGAGTGTGGAGGAGAGGGGGAGAGAGAGAATCAATCCCACGACCCTGAGATCATGACCTGAGCTGAAATCAAGAATCAGATGCTCAACCAACTGAGCCACCCAGGTGTCCCAGGACTTTTAGCTTTTAAAGAATGCTTTCCAGTTTCCTATTGTCTTTATTCTGGCTCAATGCTTACAATGTCAACTAGAAGAATCAATGGATAGAAGCTATCTTGAAATTTGCATCCTTTCTATGTCCATGATATTCTGTTTTCGGTTTGCTTTTTGTGGTTAATTTCTTGAGTCTGTTATATGAGTTTAATGGTTAAAAAATTACTAACAGAAAGACAAAATTGTGAATTAAAGTAAATTCCAATGATGTTAGGGTGGCATTTGCCTCACACAGCCAGCGAAGAAAAGGTTATTCTCTTGAGTATTCTCAATTGACTACATGAAAGAAGATGAGAAATACATTTTAAACTCCTTTAAATATAAAAGGTCAAGAAAGGTGAATTTTGTTATAATGAGTTGTATTTCACATTCTGGTTTATTCCTGAATCACCAGAGTTGACATCTTAAAAATGGACATGGAAGACAAATGGCAGAAAAATTCACCGCTTTAGGGGATAAAACCTGACCAAAACCAAGTCTCCAGAATAATATTTGTATCCCCCTGGGTTCCTAGCACTGTGCATTCATGGTCTTTCATTGAATTAGCTGTTGATGCTAAATAATCTTTTTAAATTTTTAAAAAAGATTTATTTATTTATTTTTAGAAAGAGAGAGAGAAATTGAGAAAGAGCAGGAAGTCTCCTCCTTGTGCTCATGTTCTCTCTCTCTCTCCCTCTCAAATTAAATAAAATCTTTAAAAAAAAAGAAATCTGGTAGTTTCTTAAGTGTCTTATCAACTTTGGCAGATATGTAACATACACAAAATTTATTTTACAATAACCTGGATTCCACAGTTTTTGGATCTGAGCATGCATAGACATTCTAGTCAAGCTGTTAAAGGATACACATGTCAGAGTTCTACCTCCATAGATTCTGGTTCAGCAGTCTGGAGGCACAGTCTATTCACCTGTGGTTTTAACCGGCACCAAATGATCGTGAAGCAGTGGTGTCACAATTACCTTTTAAGAAACACTAATCTAGATAAAGAAATTGACGTGTTCACTACATCTTTTCAGGGTCACGCAATTAAGTGGTATTCCCGAACTCGTGAAATCAATTTCAAAGGCGACCCAAAGAAAGTGAAGAGCATAAAGGAAAGTTGTCACCAAAGGGACAAGTGCAAGGCAGACAGGGAAAGATGGAGAAATCTTGGCTCAGGAAATTACTACAGAAACCGAATAAGTCATATCAGGAATGAATCAGCAATGTAATGTGTAATTAAAAAAGAGCTTGATACAAATGTGAGTTAATAGAGGCAGGACATGTAGGAAGTGATAATTAATCCTTCTTTTATATGGCAGTGTCCAGACCCATATTAGAATATTGATTCTGTTAGCATCTGAATTTCATTAAGAATGTAGGAAATTGAGGAAGAGTCTAGAGAGAAGCATTACAAATTATAAAAGGGAAAGAAATTGAGCCCCATAGGAAAAGATTAGAAGACTATGGCTTGTGATTTGCTTTCATAGAAAAATAAAAATATTCTGTTTTTTTTTAAAGATTTTATTTATTTGAGAAAGAGAGAGAGATAGTGAGAGAGAGCACAAGCAGGGAGGAGAGGGAGAAGCGGGCTCCCTGCGACGCAGGACTCGATCCCAGGACCCTGAGATCATGACCTGAACCAAAGGCAGATGCTTAACCGACTGAGCCACCCAGGTACTCAAAAATATTCTATTTTTTAATGAATAATTAATTGTTCATTGAAAACAGTACAGAAAATAACTTAATATTATCCATTAATCAGGAGTAACTAATAGCTCCTTAGTAATTGAAAGCAAAATACATTTTATCTTTTAAAGTGTGATTATTTTGAATGCTCTGCTATGTAATTAAAAATTATTTGAAAACAATTTAAAAATGATTGCATTATATTTCTCTACATAAATACAGCATATTTAATTTATTTAATCTCAGTTTTACATAGAGTATTTTCAAATGCTCACCACTTGCAACAGTGTTTTAACTAACATCACTAAGTATCACTATTCCCATTATAATGATTTCCTTTAGAACTCCAATTAGAGCCAACACACTAAATCAAAGTTCAGAAATATTTTTAGGGTTCAGGACACATGTTATCGTCTAATGTCAGGCTATTACGTTCCTTATTCCTTACTATGGCCTATAGGACCCTGAAGAGAACTTTCCTGAAGCCCCTAACTCAATTACTCTGTTTATAGCATTTATTATTAGTTAAAGTTATCTTTTCTTTTTTTAAGATTTTATTTATTTATTTGACAGAGAGAGACACAGCGAGAGAGGGGACACAAGCAGGGGGAGTGGGAGAGGGAGAAGCAGGCTTCACGCAGAGCAGGGCACCCGATGCGGAGCTCGATCCCAGGACCCTGGGACCATGACCTGAGCCAAAGGCAGACACTTAATGACTGAGCCACCCAGGTGCCCCTAGTTAAAATTATCTTATCTAACTATTAGTTACCTATAAAAATGATCATAGTTCCGGGGGCGCCTGGGTGGCTCAAATGGTTGGTGTCTGCCTTCGGCTCAGGTCATGATCCCAAGGTCCTGGGATGGAGCCCCACATCTGGCTCCCTGCTCCACGGGAAGCCTGCTTCTCCCTCTCCCTCTACTGTTCCCTCTACTGTGCTCTCTCACTCTCTCTGTCAAATAAATAAATAAAAAACATCTTTAAAAAAAATGATCATAGTTCCATGGATGTTTCAAAAGAAACTTGTACCAAAAAAACAGGTAGCCAAAATGTCGCTTTATGTATGACCTACCCCTTCCTACCTTTTATGTCTTCTATGCATCTTCAAGCACGTCATTTTTTTCACACTTAATCATGTCTACCTAATAATTTCATTCTGTCTGCATTTTTTGTTTTCTCAATTTTGCATATAATTTATAGGCTTTCTATTATGTGAGAAGGGATTTACTTTTTTAAAGAATTTATTTTATTTATTATTATTTGAGAGAGAAAGTGCAAGCAGGGGGAGCAGCAGAGGGAGAGGGAGAAGCAAACTCCCCGTTAAGGAGGGAGTCTGACTCCGGGCTTGATCCCAGGACTCTGAGATAAGGAACTGAGCTGAAGGCAGATGCTTAACTGACTGAGCCACCCAGGCACCCTGAGAATTTACTTCTTTTATACATACTTCATCCAGGACACCCATACTTTCCCTGTCTCAACCTTCCCAGATGGTCCAGATGGTTATAGCACACTAGTATTTACACTAGCCTGACTACTTAAACAACATTTACCCTAAATCCATGGAGTGTCAGAACTGCATTTTCTCTCCAGGAATTAATGAACTGCCTAAATTTACCACAAACAAACCCTCCAATCTCTTTGACAGAACTGTAAAATTCCTTACCATAGGTTTGCACACATCAGAAACCCATCGGTTCCCTTTTCATCCTAGAAATATTCCTCCTGGAACTCTTTGTCCTTCTGCTGCCTCTGGGCTGGCAGTGCAGCTCAAATTCCCTTACCCCCTACTTTTCACATCACTTATTGCCTGGATCCATGTTTGGATCACTGGGTGTCTGGCAGAATACATCCTCCGGCAGTTTTCTGAGCTAGTGGGTCTTTAGGTAAACTTTCTGAGATCCTGCGTGTCTGAAAATATTTTATTTTACCCAGATAGTTTGTAAATTGACTGGTTTTCTAGATTAGAAATACTTTTCTTTCATTTTACTGAAAATGTTGCTTCATTTTTCTTCTGGCTTTCAATTTTGCTTTGGAGATATCTAAAGCACTCTGATCACTAGTCCTTTGCATTGTGGGGGCCAGGGGTGGTCCACCCCATAATGTGCCACTTTGGCATCTTGATTATTTTACGTAACAGATAAGACACAGCCTGTGCTGGTTCAGATCCTCTGTCCCTCTGAAAGCAGGAAATAAGTCTCCCATGTGAAAGGCACGCTCCCTATATCAGGAGGTAAAGATTTATCCTTATCACCAGATATAGGAAATTTAAAGCTGAGAAGCCTATATAAATAATGTTTGTTGCTTTTTATTAATTTACTACCCCAGTTCAAATTCTGTTTAGAATTCCTTCCTAACCGAAGATCCCAAAGTTAAGGTTTCTTCGTCCTGGCAATTCCTCACAGATGTATCATCACCTTGTCTGAAAAGTTGTATTTACACTGCCTGCCTTGATAATTTCTTTGGGTCTCAACTTTGTTACTGGACCTCTGTGGACAGGTAATTAAACTTTTTTTTCCTCCTGTTATTCTGTCTCATGTCAACTTAATTCTTAGTCCAGCCAGAACCTTGGACTGAGGAAAGTTTCTCCTTTCCCTTTGTATGTACACTTTTTTCCTCCCCCCCGTGAAAGCTTTTAAGACTCTCTTCTTATGGGTACTGGCCTGGAAATAGTTTTTAAGATAAAATTTTATTACCAGGTAGATCATGAAGGACAGATTCTTGTGATTTTTTTCTTCTAGAATATCACATTTATGAATATATTTGTGTTCTTTTTTACATGCTGGGGTTTTTTTTTTTGATACTTAAATCTTTTTTCTTTTCTTTCTTTCTTTCTTTTTTTTAAATTCTGTTTCTCTAAGATTCTTGCCACTTCTCATGACCCATGTCACAACTCCACTAAAGGGAAAAAAATAAAACCATACAATTATCAATAGGATGAAAAGAGAAAGTGATAAAATGGCAGTGATCTTTCCTGTAAATTGACTGGCTGGTTGAGCTAAGCATTGTTTGGTCAGTCAATAAAATGATGAGGCCAGCATTCAGGCCAACATGACACCCAGGTTAAACACCACTCCATGGACGTGAACAGCAATAAATCCTGGGGCAGGATTGGGCATGAAAGCAAAAAAGTGTTAGTGACAATATTGAGGATGATTACATTCTGACACTTGCCAATGTGTTGTTTCTTATAATCTTGTATTCAGATATTCTGGATAAATTCTGTCTTTAAGGTTTATCTAATCCTATTGATCTTCATAGAATTCTAAACTTTTTGACAGCCACAACTACCCTGTCATATGCCTGGGTTTCTGGCATATGATTTTTGTTAGCAGATATTATGTGAAACACTACCATTGGCTCTCATTTTGCCTTGAAAATAAAAGGAATTTCCTTTTTTACTGAATTATGTAACAGCGATTCCCGTTTACATCATTCTAAACTTCTATTTGTTTTTTTTTTAAGATTTTATTTATTCATTTCAGACACAGAGATACAGAGAGAGAGAGAGAGAGCATGAGCAGGGGGAGAGGCAGAGGTGGGCTCCATGCTGAGCCAGGAGCCTGATGTGGGGCTCCATCCCAGGACTCTGGGATCATGACCTGAGCCGAAGGCAGACGCTTAACCATCTGAGCCACCCAGGCGCCCCTTTCTAAGCTTCTATTTGTGAGAGCAAAAGAGTTTACCTTGTTTGCACAGCAATTCAGAGTATTTCTTGAATGTGCCAGCACTTTGGTGATTTTCTGTGAATATGTCATCCCTTTGTGGTTCTCAGCATAATATTGAAACAAATAGAAAAGGAGAACTCTGGAGCCAGGATGGAATTTCTGTAGGTTTTGAGGTCCCATCCAGAGACCTATTGAATAGATAAGGTATGTTTATGTTGCTTTACTGTTGTGATGACAAATCAAAATGTAGAAGAGGCTTCATTTTCAAATGTGCTTCTTGAGCGGGACCTTGGTGTCTCTATTTGGGCTTTCCCTCAATTCAGGGACCAGCAGCTCTAAAAGTTTCATATGATCCCTACTGAGCAAAAGTAGTCATTAAAACACTGTAACGTCCTGAAAAGCAAGTGAATTTGTCACCTGATGCTTATTAAGAGAAATAGCGCACATGGCGACAGGTCCATTGTGTTAGTTAATGTTGACAGTTACCTTGCCTGGGGTCTGTCAGTCTCTCTGGATAATATTTGTGGGCAATTGCTACATTTGGACGTGTCCTGTTGGTCATTCAGCTTCCTAGTGGGAGCGTAGGTGTGTGCCAGCCATAGCCAAAGCCCTATGTTGGGAGAGGCAACATCCTAATTAAGTGAGGTTTGTTCAGAGACCCCCTAGTTTCTGGGGAAGTTTCACCACGTCAAAGGTTTTGAAAGGGGATATGAGATCTTATTAGAAGATCAAGAAATTTCAGGATTTTTGAACAGAATAGAACACAGCCTGGTTTTAGAGCTTTAGATCTGGGGGCACAAATTAAAGATTGTCATTTCTTGGTGTAGATTATACATTGAGGTAGGTTTGGGCAATTATGACAACCTCAAAACATATTTAAGGGTCTTTATTTATTTATTTTTTTAAAGATTTTTATTTTTATTTATTTATTTGGGAGAGAGAGTGAGAGAGAGAGAGCACATGAGAGGGGGGAGAGTCAGAGGGAGAAGCAGGCTCCCTGCTGAGCAGGGAGCCCGATGCGGGATTCGATCCTGGGACTCCAGGATCATGACCTGAGCTGAAGGCAGTCGCTTAACCAACTGAGCCACCCAGGCGCCCCAAGGGTCTTTAAAGAATATAACGTCACATCTTGTGTAAGAGGACAACAGATTAATGAGGTTTATTATTCTCTTTAAATCCATTAATAGAACATGAGTTAGGAATTTACTTGCAGTATCCCACCCTCTGCTAGGTGGATATAAATGGACCTGAGGAACATGGAGATTGGGCTAGACTAATTTTGATTACTAGCTTCTGGATCGCAGAGGATGCCCTTAATTCTAATATGTTATATTACAGCAACTATAGTTTTGGCTGGTTCCTGCCCACCAACCCCCCCGCCTGATGTTTCTGGACCTTGTGACTCTGGATATGGTATCTTTGGAGACCTGAGTTACAACTGGAGCTCTAACTATGGGTATGGTTATGGCGGCTACTATTTCCAATGACGGGGATATAGATGTGGATGTGGCTCTGCTGTTGGCTGGGGAAATGGAAAGAGCCCAGCTTGCTGTGGAAGATACTGGTCAACTAACTGGACTCTGCCACTTTTCGACTGGGGGCTTCTACACCTCGATCACCATGACTTGTCGTCTCATCTGCCTGCTCAGCTCACACCTCCGCACCAATTCCTGTATTATTTTTGGTAACTAATTTCCCTGTCCTTTGTTGTCCTTGTGAATCCAAATGCAAGTATTGAACTGACTTTTTTGCTCCAAAGTGGATTGACTGGAATACATTTTATTGAAGTTCTTCAGATACTCTCCATTTAAAGGTTCCTTTTACTCTTAATGGAGTGTTCTGCTCGGGTCATGGAGTTTATAGTTCACTCCAGTTCAAGTTAGGGGTCATTTTTCTATGCTGATTTTTCTAAGTAGCACAATTGCCTTCTGAAAGAAAGCCAACCTCAAAGTAAGTTAGTCAGTAAATGCTTTAGTCGTTGTCTTACTGAGGACTACAGCCCAGGAGACAGGATTTCACATTGCCCTGAAGGACTGCTCCGAAGCTCAAAACTCCTTAGCTACAGGGGATTGTATATGCAAAAAGGGGTATATGTGCTTGCAAGCAATTCTCCAAATACTTGGCATTGCATAAGGTATCATTTTTTTACAGCTGTAAAAATTAAGGTTTACTGATTTCCACATAGACACACGAAAGATCCTTAGATCATCTTATACATTATGTTTCTATCATATCTGATTGTTAAGAAGTATTGCCTACATGCCTCTGCTCAATCGGTTCTGATTCTGCCCATTTTTGATTATCTCCTGAGGTTACTTGAGACAGTCACAGAAGGATGACATCAGTCACCTACTGAAGCTTTACTGCCTACTCTCTACCTAGGGTAGCAGTTGCTGATTCTTCTTTCTGATTTTGGGGAGTCGATTTTATTTTATTATTGTTGTTATGTATTTTTTTTTAAATTCTGTTTCAGTTTGGGTCCTGGATTTTATGTCTGTGTGCTAGATCCCAGAATAGTTTATCTGCCAGTTTTGCTTACTTCTTTCCTAAATTTGCCCTCTGTTTGACTTGTGCATATGATTTTTAATTTTCAGATGTTCATATATGGGTAGAATTTTTTTTTTTTTTCTGTGCTGAAGAGCTGCTCAGATCTATGGTCTAGATTTTGGGCTTTCTTTTAAAATTGTGATTCTCTCAGTGTCCTCTCTATTTGATCACTGTTAAAACAGTAAAGTATTTTGACCTGTATGGTATTAAAGGACAAAAATTCAGCTGAGTAAATTTGGGGATCTAATTGGTTTTATTAAACGATTTGTGAATCTGGCAGCATCCCATCGAGGAGTTGTACAAAAATGGAAGATTTTTATAGGAAAGAGGGTGGGGCAAGAAGGTTATTAGTAGAAGAAAAGAAAAAAGAAAGGATTATTCCAGGTAAGGTCATCTTCTCTTAGGGGGAAGGAATAGGGGATCTTATTGGCTGGATGACCTCACCTTCCTTTGGAGGATGAACAGGACCCATTGGACAAATTATCTCACTGGTGCTGATCAGAAAATTCCTGACTTACCAGTTAAGACTACATTTCCAGGAGAGGTTGAAATGGCAATTAGGTTATATCTTAAGCCCTGGATTTGGTGACTTGGCCTGAGAGATGCCATTTTGGGCTTGTGGTTTCCTGTTTAAAAGTGGTACCAAAGAGGGGTACCTGGGTGGCTTAGTCGGTTAAAAATGGTACCAAAGATATACATAAAGGAGTATTCCTGTGTCCTGAAATAATGTAACACCTCTCCTTTGGATCCAGAACTTTAATATTACCTAAGAAATTCTCCAGAGAACTGAAAATTTTGTTGTGTATACTAGAATATTCCTAATATTCAGTTAATATCAGCAGTAAAAGATTGAAGTCCTTAATTATTAGTCTTCTGGTTTTTAAATTTGTTTTAAGGGTTGAATACCCACAGGAATAAGTGAATAACAAATACTCCTAAAATGTAGCATCAATGGGCTATGAATAGCAGCCAGATAATTGATCATTTCAGACTATATTTCTTGATTTGGTCCTGAGTGTTTATAGATTACATAATTGATTAAGGGAAGAACCTTGTGCATTCAGAAGACATATATATATATGAAGGTCTTTTAGTCATTCCTGTTAATTTTAGGGGGCATGAGGACAATATTATTATTATTATTATTTAGATTTCATTTATTTTAGAGAGAGAGAGAGGGAGAGAAAGCAGGAGGAGGGGTAGAGGAGTGGGAGAGAGAGAGGATCTTAAGCAGACTCCGTGCTCAGGGCGGAGCCTGATGCTGAGATCATGACCACTGAGCTGAAATCAGGAGTTGGCTGCTTAACTGACTGATACCCCCAAGTGTCCCATGGGACAATATTATTTCTAAAACTTATGGTATTCATGTGATATTAACTCCCATGAGAAAAGCACAATACACACAACAGTCTTTATGTTATCATATTTAGTTTATCAAGTTGTTGATACAGGTTACTTTACAGAAAAGAGTATGAATGAGAGGGTAGAATTCATTCTGGCAGAAAGATGTAGTATGTTCTAGATTGTACTTTGAGAACACGTTGCCCTGCACTCACATAAGCAGATATTATGTTTTAAGATGAAAAGTAACAGAACAAGGAAGAAAATGTATATACAGAATAAATTTAACATTTGCCCTGGCTTGGCCTTCTGGAATTCTGAATGGCTCAACGTCTACTCCAACCTTACTCTTGGCATCTCTGAAATTGTCTTCTTTCCTGGTGCTGTGATGGTTCCAGTAATGTGGTGGTATTGGATATCTTGGTAAGGCTTATCACTGAGATTTGTAGTTATTGTCTAAATATTTATTTTCAGCTATTAACGGGCAGTCTAGAGGTAAGTTGAATTGCTCTTGTTTTTGTATAGTGAAACATTAACTGCTCTTTGAGGTATTCATGATCTTAAGAGAAACCTGCTGCAGTAATGAGTGATGATTGTAAAAGCTGTTGATTTTTCTATCAAAATTGTGAAGAACTGATAAGCATCTAAATAAAGAGAAATGCATTGACAACCAATCCAAATAATATTGAAGCGGGAGAGCTAGGTTCTTGTCTCACAGAGTCTGAAGAATGAATCTCCCGGACAAAGGAGAGTGAGTAAAGTGATAGTTTATTAAATGAAGATACAGAGAAAGCTCTCAAGAGTGAGAGGGGTCCCAACAGGGTTGACCATGAAGGCCTTTAGGGTTGGTCTTTTTATAGAAAGCTAAGGAGGGAACTTAAATCCTTTTAACATCTCTATTGATAACACCTTCAATGGCTTACTTCCTTTTTAGGATCTGGTTATTCTTTGTTGGTCACAGGTGATTATCATAAAAAAGACACCCACCGCATGTGCCCAGGGCCGGGTGGTCCGGTTTGTTCCCTTATCTCTGGTTTCCTTATACTTCAGCATTTTTGGGATTTGTGAGCCTGATCACATAGTCCCCATCTATCTCTCCCTACCTAGCCCCACCTGTCCCTTACTCATTATGAGAGTGTGTGCCATCGAGATCAACGTTCGTCAAAGTGTAATGTGGGTCTGCTATACGGTGATGTGTAAATGTTTAAAGAAAGAAACAGGTGGAATCACTTGTCCCCAGGACAGCAAACCAAAATTTAATTGCAATTTCAACTTCTCCCAGGAGTGGAATTTTAAACCAGTCTGGAATTTCCTGGTCAGCACGAGGGAGGTAAACTGCCTGATAAGACCTTCTGCCTCTCCCCAAGGGAAGGTAACCTAGCCTGAAATAATCCTTTCTTTTCTTTTGCTAATAACTTTCATATCCCACCCAGCTTTTGCCTATAAAATCCTCCCATTTTGTCCAGCTCCTTGGAACTACTTTCTACGTGCTAGGTGGGATGCCGTCTGATCCAAAATTAGTGAATAAAGCTAGTTAGATCTCTAAATTTACTCTGGTGAATTTTGTTTTTTAACATAAGAAATACATATTTGGTCTTCATCTTCATTTCTGGCATGGAGCTCCTAAAATCCTTGAAATCTCCTACATGAGGAGAGCAACTAAGGTATCTTTTGTTGATGAGGTGATTTTTGGATCCCCCCCTTAGGGTTGGCGCTGATTGGCGAGGGAGCCTACCATCTGATAAGGGGTTGGAACATTCAGTCCCACCCCCTGACCTCCTGGAGGGGAAAGGAGGTGGAGGTTGAATCAATTGCCAATGGCCAGTGATGTAATCAATCATGTCTACATAATAAAGTCTCCATCGAAACTCCAGAAGATGAGATGTCACTATTGTGGTGAACACACAGAGATTCAGGGAGAGTGGAGCACCAGAAAGTTCCACATCCCTTCCCTGGTCTTTGCCTGGTGCCTCCCTGCCACCTGGCTGTTCCTGAGTTACATCCTTTTGTAATAAACTGGTAAAGAATCCTTTTGAGTTGTGCAAGCTGCTCCATGATGGGGGTTGTAGGAACCTTCTAATCTATAACCAGGCATTCAGAAGTAAGGTAACAGTTTGGGCTTGAGACTGGCTTCTGAAGTGGTGGGAGAGAGCAGGCAGTCTGGTAGGGCTGAGCCCTTCACCTGTGGGATCTGACTGTCTCCAGGCATATAGTGTCAGAATTGTGTTAAATTGTGTAGGACCCCCAGGTGGTGTCCAGAGAATTGTTTGGTTGTGTGGGGGACATCACCCCCCCCCACACACACAGACACTCACACACATACACACATACATTGGAATTGGATGCAGAACCACTAAATTAGAACCCACATTGCATGAGGTTTTTGTTAAAAAATCAGATTCTGATTCAGTGGGTCTGGATTGGGGCCTGACAAACCTTTAAGTAAGCCTCCAGGGAATGCTGATGTTGGCCACACTTGCAGTAGTACCAAGCATCTAGATAACTTTAGGCTGAGTACAGTGTGCATTCTGAGCCGACAAATGTTTTTTTTTAATTTAAATATTGGTGAAAGGCAGAACAAAAGTTTGGCTTAGATATTTTAATCTTTGTAGAATTGTTTATGTTCTAGTCTAGAGTATTAAATCAGACCTTTTAATTTTTTATTATTAATTTCAATTAGATACAAGTATTTCAAAGAAAATTCTATATAGGATTTATTCTTTTTTTTAATAGTGAGAACTGAGTTTTATTTATTTATTTATTTATTTATTTATTATGTTAATCACCATACATTACATCACTAGTTTTTGATGTACTCTTCCATGATTCATTGTTTTCATATAACACCCAGTGCTCCATGCAGAATGTGCCCTCTTTAATACCCATCACCAGGCTAACCCCTCCTCCCCTCTAGAACCCTCAGTTTGTTTCTCAGAGTGCATAGTCTCTCATGGTTCGTCTCCCCCTCCGATTTCCCCCCTTCATTTTTCCCTTCCTGCTATCTTCTTTTTTTAACATATAATGTATTATTTGTTTCAGAGATACAGGTCTGTGATTCAACAGTCTTGTACAATTCACAGCGCTCACCATAGCACATACCCTCCCCAATGTCTATCACCCACCACCCCATCCCTCCCACCCCCCACCACTCCAGCAACCCTCAGTTTGTTTCCTGAGATTAAGAATTCCTCATATCAGTGAGGTCACATGATACATGTCTTTCTCTGATTGACTTATTTCGCTCAGCATAATACCCTCCAGTTCCATCCACGGCGTTGCAAATGGCAAGATTTCGGGCTTTTGATGGCTGCATAATATTCCATGGTGTGTGTGTGTGTGTGTGTGTGTGTGTGTGTGTGTGTGTGTGTGT